>NC_071524.1:2687138-2987138 GCF_027887155.1 Malaclemys terrapin pileata
TGTGGTCTTTGAATGCTGAGTGGAGAGTGTTGGCTGGGAAGGCAAGGGAGGTTGGCTAGGACAGTCTGCATTGGGGGATGGGAGACTGGCCTTGAGGGAAGATACCTGAGCATGTAACATGAGAACTCAGGAAGGGGTTAGAGGCCAGGTGACACCTTTGCCTGGGAAACTGAACAAAGGCGGTGGGAGGGGTGGCTGAAGGGGGAGTTTCAGGAGCTGGCTGGTGACATGGCTGGGAGGCAGACAGGGCTCTGACCTCCCAAGGGGGCTAGGGCGCCCTAGAACCCCAAGGTGGACCTAACTGGGGGGAGTCCTGTTGTCTGTGCCTGCAAAACCTGTCTTGGACTGTGTCCCCATCGTCTAAATAAACCTTCTGCTTTACTGGCTGGCTGAGAGTCATGGTGAATCGCAGGAAGCCGGGGGTGCAGGCCCTTGTGTCCCCGCACCTGCATCTTAGAAAAGTCCGGCCTTGGCATGGGTTTCTGTGGAGGCTCTGGTTTGGGCTCTGAAGTCTCTTGGGGTACAATGGACATGTTAGATTTAAACTGAATGATGCCACTTGTTCTTTTTATTATGGCTTCTGACTTGATTGGCTTAGCGATATTACAGTTACTTTTAGATTGCAAAGACTTTTGTCTTTCTTGAGAGATACTGAGATCAGAATTTTGTCCTTACAGGCTTTTACAGTTCCCTGAGTTTCTTGCAATAAATGACCCTGTTGTGGATGGGCTTGCAAGATATTTGGCTTTCCCATTTTTGTTCTCCCCCTCCCCCGCCTTTCACAATAGATACTAATTGTCATTATCTTTATTTTCTGGTTTAATCCTTTAATATTTAAGCTTTGATCAAAACTTTCATTAACACTGGCCGTGACCTGCTTTTTTTTTTTCACTAACAGCTTTTTCAGATTCCCGCTTCCCCCTCCTCTGAATTTTTGGCGACTGTGTTTGCGTCTGATACTTTCTCTATTCCTAACTTTCCAGATTGTTCCGTTTCCTGTTGCTCTTCCTGTCTGCTTTTAGTTTTCAGTCTGCTTGAAAAATAAGACTATAGCAGTAGGGGTATATTACCGACCACCTGACCAGCATGGTGTTAGCGACTCTGAAATGCTCAGGGAGATTAGAGAGGCTATTAAAATAAAAAAATAATAATAATGGGGGGTTTCAACTATCCCCATATTGACTGGGTACATATCACCTCAGGAAGGGATGCTGAGATAAAATTTCTTGACACCTTAAATGACTGCTTCTTGGAGCAGCTGGTCCTGGAACCCACCAGAGGAGAGGCAATTCTTGATTTAGTCCTAAGTGGAGCACAGGATCTGGTCCAAGAGGTGAATATAGCTGGGCCGCTTGGTAATAGTGACCATAATATAATTAAATTTAACATCCCTGTGGCGGGGAAAACTCCACAGTGGCCCAGCACTGTAGCATTTAATTTCAGAAAGGGGAACTAACAAAAATGAGGCGGTCAATGAAACAGAAATTAAAAGGTACAGTGCCAAAAGTAAAATCCGTGCAAGCTGCGTGGAAACTTTTTAAAGACATCATAATAGAGGCTCAACTTAAATGTATCCCCCAATTTAAAAGACATAGTAAGAGAACCAAAAAAGAGCCACCGTGGTTAAACAATAAAGTAAAAGAAGCAGTGAGAGGCAAAAAGCCATCCTTTAAAAAGTGGAAGCTAAATCCTAGTGAGGAAAATAGAAAGGAGCATAAGCTCTGGCAAATGAAGTGTAAAAATACAATTAGGAAGGCCAAAAAAGAATCTGAGGAAGCCAAAGACTCCAAAAGTAATAGCAAATTTTTTTAAAAATACATTAGAAGCAGAAAACTGCTAAACGACCAGTGGGGCCACTGGACGACCAAGATGCTAAAGGAGCACTCAAAGACAATAAGGCCACTGCGGAGAAACTAAATGAATTCTGTGCATTGGTCTTCACTGTTGAGGATGTGAGGGAGATTCCCAAACCTGAGCCATTCTTTTTGGGTGACAGATCTGAGGAACTGTCCCAAACTGAGGTGTCATTACAGGAAGTTTTGGAACAAATTGATAAACTAAACAGTAATAAGTCTCCAGGACCTGATGGTATTCACCCAAGAGTTCTGAAGGAATTCAAATGTGAAATTGCAGGACTACTAACTGTCATCTGTAGCCTATCATTTAGAATCATAGAATATCAGGGTTGGAAGGGACCTCAGGAGGTATCTAGTCCAACCGCCTGCTCAAAGCAGGATCAATCCCCAACTAAATCATCCCAGCCAGGGCTTTGTCAAGCCTGACCTTAAAAACCTCTAAGGAAGGAGATTCCACCACCTCCCTAGGTAACCTATTCCAGTGCTTCACCACCATCCTAGTGAAAAAGTTTTTCCTAATATCCAGCCTAAACTTCCCCCACTGCAACTTGAGACCATTACTCCTTGTTCTGTCATCTGGTACTGAGAACTGTCTAGATCCATCCTCTTTGGAACCCCCGTTCAGGTAGTTGAAATCCCCCCTCATTCTTCTCTTCTGCAGACTAAACAATCCCAGTTCCCTCAGCCTCTCCTCATAAGTCATGTGCTCCAGCCCCCTAATCATTTTTGTTGCCCTCGGCTGGACACTTTCCAAGTTTTCCACATCCTTCTTGTAGTGTGGGGCCCAAAACTGGACACAGTACTCCAGATGAGGCCTCACCAATGTCGAATACAGGGGAAGAATCACGTCCCTCGATCTGCTGGCAACACCCCTACTTATACAGCCCAAAATGCTGTTAGCCTTCTTGGGAACAAGAGCACACTGTTGACTCATATCCAGCTTCTTGTCCACTGTAACCCCTAGGGCCTTTTCTGCAGAACTGCTGCCTAGCCATTCAGTCCCTAGTCTGTAGCAGTGCATGGGATTCTTCCGTCCTAAGTGCAGGACTCTGCACTTGTCTTTGTTGAACCTCATCAGGTTTCTTTTGGCCCAATCCTCTAATTTGTCTAGGTCCATCTGTATTCTACCTACCCTCAGCATATCTACCACTCCTCCCAGTTTATTGTCATCTGCAAACTTGCTGAGGGTGCAGTCCACGCCATCCTCCAGATCATTAATGAAGTTATTGAACAAAACCGGCCCCAGGACCAACCCTTGGGGCACCCCACTTGATACCAGCTGCCAACTAGACATGGTGCCAGTGATCACTACCCACTGAGCCCAATGATCTAGCCAGCTTTCTATCTACCTTATAGT
This sequence comes from Malaclemys terrapin pileata, assembly GCF_027887155.1. NCBI lineage: Eukaryota > Metazoa > Chordata > Testudines > Emydidae > Malaclemys > Malaclemys terrapin. Next base: position 2,690,352 of record NC_071524.1, read on the forward strand.
CCATTCATCCAGCCCATACTTCTTTAACTTGCCAGCAAGAATAATGTGGGAGACCATATCAAAAGCTTTGCTAAAGTCACGGAATAACACATCCGCTGCTTTCCCCTCATCCACAGAGACAGTTATCTCATCATAGAAGGCAATTAGGTTAGTCAGGCATGACTTGCCCTTGGTGAATCCATGCTGACTGTTCCTGATCACTTTCCTCTAAGTGCTTCAGAATTGATTCCTTGAGGACCTGCTCCATGATTTTTCCAGGGACTGAGGTGAGGCTGACTGGCCTGTAGTTCCCCGGATCCTCCTTCTTCCCCTTTTTAAAGATGGGCACTACATTAGCCTTTTTCCAGTCATCCGGGACCTCCCCCAATCAAAGATAATGGCCAACGGCTCTGCAACCACATCCACCAACTCCTTTAGCACCCTCGGATGCAGCGCATCCGGTCCCATGAACTTGTGCTCGTCCAGCTTTTTTAAATAATCCTGAACCACTTCTTTCTCCACAGAGGGCTGGCCACCTCTTCCCCATGCTGTGCTGCCCAGTGCAGCAGTCTGGGAGCTGACCTTGTTCATGAAGACAGAGGCAAAAAAGCATTGAATACATTAGCTTTTTCCACATCCTCTGTCACTAGGTTTAAATCAGCTTCTGTACCAAATGACTGGAGGATAGCTAATGTGATGCCAATTTTTAAAAAGGGCTCCAGAGGTGACCCTGGCAACTAGAGGCCAGTAAGCCTTACTTCAGTACCGGGCAAATTGGTTGAAACTATCATAAAGAACAAAATTGTCAAACACATAGATGAACATAATTTATTGGGAAATAGTCAACATAGTTTTTGTAAAGGGAAATCACACCTCACCATTCTACTAGCATTCTTTGAGGGGGTCAACAAGCATGCGGACAAAGGAGATCCAGTGGATATAGTGTATTTAGATTTTCAGAAAGCCTTTGACAAAGTCCCTCATCAAAGGCTCTTACGCAAAGTAAGCTGCCATGGGATAAGAGGGAAGGTTCTCTGGTGGATCAGTAACTGGTTAAAAGATAGGAAACAAAGGGTAGGAATAAATGATCAGTTTTCAGAATGGAGAGAGGTAAATAGTGTTCTCGCTCTGGCTGTGCCCAAGGCCTGGGCTGGATGCAGGGGAAGCAGGCCTGGGACGCAGGAGTCCGGCTGGATGGTCCCAGCCCTGTCCTGGCCGTGAACCCCGCACTGAGATCAGGATGCTGGGTGGGCTCCCCGCCAGCCCCCCACCCTCCAGGAGCTCCTGGTGCTGTCCCTGCCAATGACATCCCTGTGGGGACCACCAGGGAGCCATCGGGCTGTGTCCCTCATCTGCACCCAACCAGTGCCCCCACCCCAGGGAGACTGTGGGTGGGAGGCAGGCCCCCGGCTGGGACAATGGGGCAGGGAGGTTCGTGTCACTCATTGGCAGGGCTGGGGCCTGTCCTGGTGCGGTGCTTGCCCTGACAAAGGGATTCATGGCCCAGCCTGCCCGGTTGATACCCCCACCACCACACCATGCCAGACACAGGGCGTCCCCACTGGCGAAGCTCCCCCCGCTGTCGCAAATGCGGCTTGGGAAGTAAACGGCCCCTTGCGGTGGTGACGGTGGTGCAAGAGCTGTGTGGCCGGGAGGCCTCGCTCCTGAGCCTCACGCCAACCCCTCACCTCAGCCCTGGCCGAGCTTCCCCTGTGGCCTAACCTTGGTTTGAGAAAGAAACGGCCCTTGTGGCCGTGCTGGTGGCACAAGAGCTGTGGGGCCGGCAGCCTCCAGCCCCTGAGGGACCAGCCTCTGGTGACCTTGTGTATGGCAGGGAGTGGGGAGCGGGTGAGGGCCTCCCTCCCGAGCCCCTCATCCTTTCTGTGGGGACAAAGGGACCTCCCTGCCCCCAGCCCCCTCCTAGAGTGAGCAGATAGCAAGTATGAAAAATCAAGACAGGGAGCGGGGGGGTAATAGGTGCCTATATAAGAAAATTCCCCCCAAAATCAGTACTGTCCCTATAAAATCGGGACATCTGCTCACCTGACCCCCTCCAGAGGAATTCAGCTGGAACGGTCTTTGGCCTGGGTCAGAACCAGGGAACAAGTGACGGGCGTCTCACACAGCACGTACCCGTCTGACTCAACCCCTGGATCATAAACAGAAGCTGGTCTATTGGGCCAGGTGCTGATGGGCCGGCTGCTGTCCCAGTCACCGTGCCAGGGGCTGAGTTGGGTCTCCTGCACTACAGGCACAAGCTGCTGCCGCTTGGGAGCCAGCCCGGGAAGAGATTTTCTGGGCAGAGCTGGATGAAGATGTCCTGGCATCCAACCTCCAGGCAGAGATGCCAGGGGCTGGGACCATGGGAGCTTTATTGGCCTCGGTCGCCAGGCAGAGAATCAGCAACTTCATCCATCACACATGTAATGAACAGAGTGTGATGGAAACTCCTCATGACACTACCCCGATGGCGCCCCCTTCCCTAGGGACCCCCAACCCGACTGCACCCTCTGCCCTGGAACCAGCAACCCTCTGCACCTGCTGCCTGGAGACACCCAACCCCATGGAACACCTGCCCTGAGACCCCCCCCATCCCAAAGTGGTCCCCTGCCCTGGGATCCCCACCCAACTATAAGTCCTGCCCATGGACTTCTGCCTCAGGTGCACCTCCTTCCCCAGGTCCCCTGTAATGATGCTCGTTCTGGGGGACCCAACTGAGAGTGCCAATTCAGAACTAATTGCTTAAACAGGGCAGTTACAGCCCAAGGCTGGGGTTTTTCCACCTCTAGGGCAAACTAAACAAGCCAGACTAAGAGGACTTTGGTCTCACTCCACTGGCTAACCACAAGCAATTCCCTTAGACACTCCAGTTTCCCAGTATCACAACCAGTGCCTCTCATTATGGGGACAAATGGTTATGAAAACCAATACCCCAGTAAAAGAAAAAAGGTTCTCTCGATCCCAAAGGACCAAGCCCCAGACCCAGGTCAATACATAAATCAGATTTTACCCACAAATCACGCTGTTGCCAATCCTTTAGAATCTAAAATCTAAAGGTTTATTCATAAAAGGAAAAAGATAGAGATGAGACAAGAATCAGGTAAATGGAATCAATGACATACAGTAATGGCAAAGTTCTTGGTTCAGGTTTGTAGCAGTGATAGAATAAACTGCAGGTTCAAATCAAGTCTCTGGAACATCCCAGCTGGGATGGGTCATTCAGTCCTTTGTTCAGAGTTTCAGTTTGTAGCAAAGTCCCTCCAGAGGTAAGAAGGATTGAAGACAAGATGGAGATGAGGCATCAGCCTTTTATAGTCTTTTCCAGGTGTAAGAACACCTCTTTGTCCTTACTGTGGAAAAGTACAGCAAAATGGAGTCTGGAGTCACATGGGCCAGTCCCTGCATACTTTGCTGAGTTACAAGGCATATTTGCCTTCTCTCAATGGGTCAGTTGTATAGCTGATGGTCCTTAATGGGCCATCAAGCAGGCTAGGCAGGGCTAACACCAACTTGTCTGGGATGTCTCCCAGAAGCATAGCTACGGTGACCAGACAGCAAGTGTGAAAAATCGGGACGGGCGTGGGAGGTAATAGGAGCCTATATAAGAAAAAGCCCCAAATATCAGGACTGTCCCTATAAAATCAGGACATCTGGTCACCCTAAGCATAGCATAAGTTTGAAATACAGACAGTACAGAGCCAATATTCATAAATTCAACTACAAAATTGAAACACACATATAGACAGCATAATCATAACCAGCAAGCCATAACCTTGTCTTAGACACCTCATTTGACCCCCTTTATACAAGATTTGGTGCCACTACAGGACTTTAGTTGCAACCATGTTCTATATGGTCCCAGATTATGTCAATAACGTCACAACCCCCACCCCAATTTCACCCCATGCCTGGACACCCCCCCTCCCTGACTGTGCCCCCTGCCCCAGGAACTCTATCCCCACGCAGACTCTGACCCCTGCCTGGGACCCGCTTCTCAACTGCAGTCCCTTCCCCAGGACCCCCCAGCCTCACTGCACCACTGGCCCCAGGACCCTCATCCCCAATAGGGCCACACCCTCAGGTGGCATCCACCAGGCTCAGGGAGCCCCCCCTCCCCAATCCGGACCCATAACCCTCTCCCCTGCCCCAGTTCCTCAGGGTTTGATCACCTCCCTTTGCACCAGTGAAGGGGCACTGGGTCTTGTGAGCCATGGTGACAAAGATGGTTGCCTCCTCCCCCTGGGGGGGGGGTAGACTGTGTGGGGCCCACACAGGGGGCTCCTTCACCCCCCAGATGCCACAGGATCAGTCCCACAATGGGATGTGGGGGCAAGAGGGATATGCTATAATAATGGCTTGAAGCCCAGGGTGACAGAGCCCCCAGATTGGCCTCAGCCCGAGCCCCCATCCCTGACCTCTTGGTCCCCGAGCAGGTCAGCCCGTCCCCACACTGGCTGGACTCCAGACATCAGTGCGGCCAGGCGGGAGACACTGGGTCAGTCACCCCCGAAGGGCTCGGGGCCAGGCCGAGGCCTCCTCAGTCCCACAGGTCCGTTACTAGTCCATCTGGCATTGGCAGGACCCCTGTGGGTGCTGTGGCCAGGAGGGTTCGGAGGCTGGTATTGCCGTGGGTCCCATGGGGGCTGGACATTGCTAACAGCCCAGAAATCAGAGCAGTGTGAGCCAGTGGGCTTCCCATGTGCCGCAGGGAAGGACGCACCGGCAAGGGCTTTGGCCACAAGCGGGTTGGTAACCGTGCTGCCAGATGGGCCCCAGTACTGGCACCCCTACCAACTGGGGCTGGTTCCAGGACAGCGAGAGGAATGGGGCCACCCCGTCCATCACTGGCAATTTTAAACCAAAGATTGGATGTTTTTCTAAAAGATCTGCTCTAGGAATTGTTTGGGGGACGTTCCCTGGCCTGTGCTGTACAGGGCTCAGCCTAGATCACCCTGGTCGCTGCTGGCCTCGGGATCTAGAACTCTACGGGCAGAGATAGATGGAAAGCGGCATGGCCGCTCCACGGGAAACATGACATTTCCAGAATCTGTTGTCAGTCCGAATGCAAATGAAAAGCCGACGTTTCAAAATTGTTTGTAGAATGTTTTCTTGTTACCCTTTATGTCTCTAGCTAGTTTGATCTCATTTTGTGCCTTGGCCTTTCTAATTTTGTCCCTGCATACTTGTGTTATTTGTTTATATTTATCCTTTGTAATTTAACCTAGTTTCCACTTTTTGTAGGACTCTTTTTTGATTTTTAGATCATTCAAGATCTCCTGGTTAAGCCAGGGTGGTCTCTTGCCGTACTTCCTATCTTTCATATGCAGTGGAATAATTTGGTCTTGTGCCCTTAATAATGTCTCTTTGAAAAACTGCCAACTGTCTTCAGTTGTTTCAAATGTTGCGCTTTGATTTGTTATAGATAGATAGATAGATACCATAACACTAAAATTCAGATTTCAATATAAAAGTTGAAATGAAAAGAATTGAAACCATAAATTCAAAATGTAATGTATTCTCCTCATCAGAAGGAAACATTTCAATTAATAGTTTGAAGTAAAATAACATGTTTCATTTGGATAATTAATTAATATTTTGTAAAAATGTATAATGTTTCTGTCCAATGATGTCAAAACATTATACTATATTATAAAATAAAATATATACTATGATGTTAATGTTAATATTTTGTTGAAGGTAAAATGCTTTGCTCTGATCATTTTGAAACTTTAACTATAATATCAAATAAACTATATAAAACAGGAGATATATATAACATACTAAAATTCACATTGTATTATTACAATGTAATTAAAGTCAAAATGAAATTAACTGAAATGATAAATTCAAATTGAAACGTTTTTCCCTCGTGGGAAGGAAACTTTTCTGCATCATTGCAGTGAATTGAGAACCTCAAAGGGACTTGTTTCCAACCTTTCTCATATAAAATCTCATCTAAATCAACACCTCAAAACCAACACATTTTGCCGAACCTGCATTTTCTGATGGAAAACTCATTCGGTCGGCAATTTTACCAGCCAGATCTACCGACTTGCATTAACTTCATCACCTGATGCTGGAACACGATCATGAGATTGCTCGTTTTCATGGAGGTTTCCAGTATTAATGTGATGGGGGTGGCGGGAGGGAACACGGGGACTCTCAGCTCCACTTGCACCAACTCATTGTCTCTGACTCCACTTGCTCCCCACTGGTTGCCTGACCCACAGCCCTGCCGGGAGCCCTTAAATTGTCCAGTGTGAAACTGGGGTCTGGACTGGAGGTGCTGCTCTGTGAGCTTCCATCTGTCTGATCCAGCCAGTGGGGGGCTGGCAGGGAACATGCAAACTAGGGTCTGCTCCTTGCATTATGTCAAGTATCAGGGGGTAGCCGTGTTAGTCTGTATCTACAAAAACAACAAAGAGTCTGGTGGCACCTTAAAGACTAACAGATTTATTTGGGCATAAGCTTTAGTGAGTAAAAACCTCACTTCTTCGGATGCATCCGAAGAAGTGAGGTTTTTACTCACGAAAGCTTATGCCCAAATAAATCTGTTAGTCTTTAAGGTGCCACCAGACTCTTTGTTGTCCTTGCATTAGTCACGCGTCCTCCTCCTGTTCACCAGCAGATGGCAGCAGATAGCCAGGTTAATAGGTTAATTAATAGAAGCTCGGAGCCTCACTCTGCCGCTGTTGGGGTTGACTTCGGATTCGCTCCTAACAGGGCCCAGAATCTGGGGTCAGAACCTGGCCCATTGGGCTCCGCTGCAGTTAAAGGCCTCAGCATTTCTGGGGTGAATAATCTGCAAAAACAAACCAGCTCAGGGCCAGTTTGTAGAGGACGGGAGCGAAGATCTCCCCGTTTAGTGCTGGCATTGCTGTGTGGGAATTTATCATATACAATTCAGCTGAGCCGCACCCATTCACACCAGCTGGGGACCTGGCCCATTGACGCCAAGGGAGTTAAGCTGATTTGCAGCAGCTGGGGACATGGCCCATTGACCCCTTTTTCTCTTGAGTGTGTCACGATGTAGATCCAAGAATGCTCTTTCAAAGGGGGTGGGCACAGCATTGTTGGTTGTGGTTTCTCCCTACTAAACAAGAGGTCCTGTGGTCATATCCCTGCAGTCCCTGCTCTAAGTGTTTTTTTGTCTAACGGGGGGGGGGGGGTGTAATTAACCATTGGAACACTCTGCCAAGGGTCATGGTGGATTCTCCATCCCTGGCAATTTTTAAAATCGAGATTGGATGTTTTTCTACCAGTTCTGCTCTAGGAATTGCTGTGGGGCCATTCTCCAGCCTGTGTGATCCAGGAGGTCCAAGTGGATGATCTCAATGGACCCTTCTGGCCTTGGGACCTCCTAGAGGGACAGGGCCCCCCCCATGTTTGAACATATGCACACGAGGTTAGGGAGAGAGGATCAGACCTCCCCCCCTCCAGATCTTGGAAGACAGCTCCTATTCTCCCTGAGTCCCTCAAACCATGTCCCACTTCCCAGTGTCCCACTCCACCTGACCCCCCAACTCTCTCCTACCCACCTCTCCCCATAGTCCCCCCTCCACTCCTTATTCCTGCCTACTTTTCCACCCCAATCACCCTCCCCTCCCAGTGCGGATTTGCACCTGTAATTTATTCTCTGTTCAGAGCTCTGTACAGCTCTGTCTCGGTATTCGGCTGTCCTCAGATTTCATTTCCCCTGTGGCAGGGGCAGCGCGTAGCAAGATGCCTTGTTTAATTTCCAATTTCTGCCTCAGGTTGGGTTTGAGCTCACAGTGCTAACTCTGTGTTGTATGGATCCAGAGGCTGCTATAGTCCATGCTGAGCTAATCACACACCGTGCAAAGTGTTCCGTGCATGAGCCTTAAAACTGCTCAGCACGCGACTAACTAGAGACCTAAACTTCAACTAATGACACTAGAATTAGATTTCTCCCCAGAGGGCTAAGTGGGGCCGTGCCCTTGGTTGGGAGTGAGACGCAAGCAGCTAAGGCCCTAGCGCGATGGTCTGGGTGCCGGCTTCATCTCTAGCCACATCCAAAAACTAAAAAGTTGCAAAAAAAAAAAAAAGGGGGAACTTTAAGCCAAGCTGTTTTTTTCAGGGGGGCTGTAGCTTGGGGACCCCTTGGTCGAATGGGACCAAATTTGGATGAGAAATCGAGCCCCCTGTCCCCATGAGACACACCAAGTTTCAAGGCAATCAGAGTAATCTTGCGGATTTTAGCATAATTAGAGTCAAGCTTTAGACAGAAAGCTGGTCTGAGCCTTCATGACAGCAGAGTGCCTCGTTTGTCTGTTCCTCAATGTCTGCTTCCCTCACAGACTCAGCCTCTCCCTGCTGCACTTTCCCATTTATTTAAAAGGGGATGTTGTACTCCTCATGCACCACAGATGGACAAAGGGACAAGAAGCTCTGGTGGACAACCACCGACAACTATGACAAGGACAACTGGTGGAGGTTCTGCTGTCCCATGGGTGAGGCCTAGCTGCCTTCACTTCTCGCTCCGTTCTCCTGCCCATTCCACTGGGCCTTAAGGCCAGGGAAGCCGGCCCATCTGCTGCAAGGAAACGTCCCAGCTCCAAATTCACTGGTCAAACTTTTCTGAGACCATAACTTCCAGCTGGAGAGAGGTGCCTTGGGAAACGCTCCTTAGACACCTGCCTGCGTCTCTGTGAGCCTAAAGACCTTTGAAAATTTAGCCCCAGGCACCTAATACCCGGATTTTCAAAGATATTTAGCGGTTGCTGCCTTGGTGTTGCAAAGCTAACTAATTTAAGAGCAGGTTTCAGAGTAACAGCCGTGTTAGTCTGTATCCGCAAAAAGAAGAACAGGAGTACTTGTGGCACCTTAGAGACTAACAAATTTATTAGAGCATAAGCTTTCGTGGACTACAGCCCACTTCTTCGGATGCATATAGAATGGAACATATATTGAGGAGATATATATACACACATACAGAGAGCATAAACAGGTGGGAGTTGTCTTACCAACTCTGAGAGGCCAATTAAGTAAGAGGAAAAAAAAACTTTTGAAGTGATAATCAAGCTAGCCCAGTACAGACAGGTTGATAAGAAGTGTGAGAATACTTACAAGGGGAGATAGAGTCAATGTTTGTAATGGCTCAGCCATTCCCAGTCCTTATTCAAACCGGAGTTGATTGTGTCTAGTTTGCATATCAATTCTAGCTCAGCAGTCTCTCTTTGGAGTCTGTTTTTGAAGTTTTTCTGTTGTAATATAGCCACCCGCAGGTCTGTCACTGAATGACCAGACAGGTTAAAGTGTTCTCCCACTGGTTTTTGAGTATTATGATTCCTGATGTCAGATTTGTGTCCATTAATTCTTTTGCGTAGAGACTGTCCGGTTTCGCCAATGTACATGGCAGAGGGGCATTGCTGGCACATGATGGCATATATCACATTGGTAGATGTGCAGGTGAACGAGCCCCTGATGGTATGGCTGAACCTAAAGCAAATACTCACCAGCAACCACACATCACTGAACAAAACCACTAACCCAGGAACCTATCCTTGTAACAAACCCCGATGCCAACTCTGTCCACATATCTATTCAAGTGACATCATCATAGGACCTAATCACATCAGCCATACCATCAGGGGCTCGTTCACCTGCACATCTACCAATGTGATATATGCCATCATGTGCCAGCAATGCCCCTCTGCCATGTACATTGGCCAAACCTAATTTGATTGTGAGCTTTGACTCTCTCTCCCTGTTTGTCTGGGCAGTGCTTGGCACAGTGGGGCCCTGATCTTGGCTGGTGACGGAGCTGAGTGAGTTTCCTTCAGTTTAGTTGCTGAAAAAAAGCAGCATCAACTGACCCAAAACCATTTAATAAATTTGCATCTAGTTCCCGAGAATGACTCTGGTACCGGGGCGCTCGCCGAAGCTGGGGGAGACTCGAGGCCGCGCTCTGGCTATTTCATTCCCATTCGCTTTCTCCACTTTTTTCAGGCTGACGAAAAATCTGAAATACGTTGGTTTGGGTGTGACTGAAACGAAACTTTTCTAGAACATTTTCAGAACTGCCAGTGAACCGAAAAGCCATTGTCATCCCCGCTGTGGCGGGAGGGAGAGTGTCTTACTACTAATGAATCCTGAGATGAGAATGTGGGTCTGACTCCATTGCAAACTGATTTTAGAGTCACTGCACTCAGCATCTGGCCCCCTTGTGCTGAGCGGCAGTTAAATCAGATCAAAGCCAGCGGGCACAGGACAGAGGGGAGTTGGGGGTCAGATCAATTCTTAAATGAGACTGGAGAACTCCCTGTGAGTGGCAGTGTAGCTGTCTCTGGGGATCGAGCTGGTTCCTTCCCCCACCCCCTCCACACACACATCCCAGCCCCAGTGTTACCTAGGGCCAGATCCTCAGCTGCCGTAAATTGGCATCGCTCTGTGGGTTTCACTGGATCCGCGCTGCTTTTCGCCAGCTGGGATCTGGCCACTGGCCTCAGTGGCCCCTGCTGATTGTCACTTGCCTTTCCTTGCTCTCTCCCCGTTTCACTCTCAGGGCCAGACTCTCTGCCCAGCACCTTCCCCTTTAAGCACAAGGGGAAATCATACTGGGCCTGCACCAGGGACGGAAGCACCGACAAGCGGCTCTGGTGCGCGACCACCAGCGACTACGACAAGGACGGCAAATGGAAGTTCTGCACCCGGAAGGGTGAGTCCTTGTGTCTGTGCCGTGCTAACTAGAGCGGGTCGCAGCTGAGAACACCCAGTCTCAGGACAGATCGCCAGAGAACGGGGCAAACACCCCCAGACTGGTGGGCTATTCTCTCATTAGATTCACCAAGCCAGGAATAAAGGAGCATGCCTGGATCACTCGGCTAGTTTTACCACAGAACACAGACAATCCCCTTGACATTCCAGCCCCTGTTTATCACCCAGGCAAGCTGGACTTTATGATGGAAGGCCGTGGCTCCCAATGTTTCCAGGCTACTGTACCCCCTTCAGGAGTCTGACTGGTCTTGCGTACCCCCAAGATTCACCTCACTTAAAACTACTTGCTGACAAAATCAGATATAAAAATACAAACAGTGTCACAGTCACACTGTTACTGAAAACTGGCTTCGTTTCTTGTTTACCGTATAGTTATAACATAAGTCCATTGGAATATAAATACTGTCCTTCCATTTCAGTGTCCACTGTATTAACAAGTCATTGTATGACATTGTAGTTTGTACTGACTTTGCTGGTGCTTTTTATGTAGCCTAGTGCAGGGGTTCTCGACCTTGGGCCTCGGCGTGTTCAGGAATCAGCCCCTGGTGGGCTGCGAGATACTTTGTTTACCTGAGCATTGGCAGGTACAGCCACTCCCAGTGGCCGCGATTCACCGTTCCCGGCCAATGGGAGCCGTGGAAAGTGGCACGAACTGGGCCACTGCATGGCCAGCACCCTCTTTGCCCTTGTGTCAGGGCCTCAGTCTGCAAACCCCAGCAGCCAGCCAGGAGCTGTCTCTCACTCCCCCAGACCCTGCTAGCAGCACTGCTCTGTCCAGGGTGCTGGCAGTTCTCTCAGCCCTCCAGAGACACAGTCCTTCCTCCCTGCGCTCCCAACAGAGAACTGCTGCCTCTACCCTGCAGCTCCAGTTTTATATGGGCCTTCGTCGCCCTGATTGGCTGCTCCCCTCAGCCCTTCTCTGATTGGCTGCCTCCTGTGCAGCCTCCCAAGGGCTGCTTTTAACCCCTTTCCTGCCAGTGTGGGGCAGATGCCCCATCAGAGGGGATCTCAGTCCAATAGCTCAAACTCTCCCTGTTCAGAGGTCAGCAGAGATGGCAAGTCCATGCCCAAGGCTTCTCTTTTCTAGTTGAAGCAGGTTAACGAGCTGACCATTATCATCAGCTTGCTTTGATGAGGAAGGCAGCAGTGCACACAGCTTGAGTTCCTATTGGTCAATGCCATGACTCATGCATCTGTTCAATCCAATTCATGCAGCCATTCAAACGACAACGCTGGTTTGCAGGTGGTTTTTCAATGTAAATCACATGTTTCAGATAGACCAAGACTGTGGTACTTATCATTGTGGGCCGCGTGTGCAACTCTCTGTGGGTTCTGTGGGCCGCATCCCCACAATATATATACCACCTGTATGGCCCTGAGGATGTCACATGGGCCGCAGCTGTGTGCTGAGTGGGCCGCAAGCGAACCACAGGCCGCAGGTTGAGAACCACTGGAAGACAATAACATCCTCATTCTAGTAAACTTCATCTAACTGATAAGTGCAGGCCTTTGATCTCATGGCAATTAGACAGGTGCACACGTGATGTAGCGGTAACTGCAGAGTGACATCAGGGTACGTTACACAGGAAGTCGGGGAATACAGACAAAGGCAATTAGCACCTATGGTTGATTCTTATCAGCACTGATGAATGGGCTGGATTACACCACTGTGCCTCATGGCCTGCCTTTAAGGGTTACACACACCGGTGAATCAGCCAGTTAACTTTATCCTCAGCTGGTTTGCCAGCGCCACAGTCCGCACCTCCTGCTCCCTCCCCCTGCAGGGTCATTCTGCACCACGGTAACGCCAGGGAAACAGCCCCACTCGCTGCAAGGAAACAGCCCCAGCTCCAAAGCCGTTGGCCGAGCTTTCCCGCGGCGCCAGTTAATCCTCTCCTAGCACCATTGAGTTTAAGGATCTTTCACCTTCTCTCCCTCTCTCCATTTGCACGAATATCTGTCGCTCCCACCCAGCGCAATCAGACAACGGCGCTCCCACGATGCCGTACCGTTCAGACACACACAGAGAAGGAATGAGACGCGGCAGGGAATGCGTGGTAATGTCACGGATATTAAAGTCTTAAGAAATTCGGCTCTCTAATCTATCAGGCCAAGGTTTAGCCAGATCCACTGGCAGGCAGATGAAGCTACACAAATTCCAACCAGATGGATAATTAACCATTGGAACAACTTGCCACATGATGGAGGATCCCTAGGTGTCTATCTGGAAACTGGACGTCTTTCTCAAAGATCTGCTTCAGCTCAACTATAAGCTATTGGCTGGATGCAGGAGCCACTGTGTTATACAGAAGGGCTGATAAGATGACCAGAATGGTTTCTTCTGGCCTTAACATCTATGAATCTATAAAGGTTTGAGCCACATGAATTTGACTGGATCGCATTAGTCCAGGAAGAAGAGCCAGGAATTAGTGCTTTTCAGCCAAATTCACGCCGACAAAACCTCGCCCACACAACACACCCCAGCCTTTTGTATCTACCTGCCACACATCTGGCGGGAGGTAGTTTAGCAAAGTTTCAAAGAGCGTGTAATGGGGTGAGTGACTTCCTTTGGGACATGCCTGCTCAGTCATGCTGCTGAATCGCCCACCCTGAACAGGTTCGATCTTTCCTATCTCTGCCTGGGAAACCTTCCGGCCATTAGACCAACTCCAGCAGCGTCCCTGGGGAACGCAATGCAACGGCTGCGTTTGGGAAGAGAGAGCGGGGCTGTGGGAGAGGCAGGAAGGAGGGGGAGAGAAAACAGAACTGAGGATGGAAAAGAAAAGCTGGGGAAATACAAATGAATGGAAAAAAAGGAGACAGAAAGAGAGGAGGGGAAATAGAGAGAGAAACACTCAGCCTGGATGCTGCTAATGCTAATGAGCTCAGATCTCCAGAGACTGGAGAGCCTCTGGGTTTGTTATTTGTAACGATCGTCAGTCTCCATACCTGCTTTTGCTGCCAAGACTAGCGCTCTGCCCTGCAGGTCAGGACACCTGGGGTTTAGCTCTGACCAATCCACGACTTCCTTTATAGCCTTTGGGTCAGTCACATCCCTGCCCTGTGCCTCAGTTTCCCTTCCCCACCCTTTGTCTATCTCATCTGTTTTGATTTTAATCTCTCTGAGGCATCCCATGTTTCTCCACTGGCACAATGGGGCCCCAATCTCGGTTGGGGTCTGTGCAGCGCCTGGCACAGTGAGGCCCCACTCTCAGTTGGGGTCATTCTAATCATAAATCCTGAGATGAGGGTCTGAGGCTGATTCTAGCTGCAGTCATTGGCATGACTCCAAATCGACTCTGGAGTAACCACAGTCCGGATCTGGTCCCTTGGTCCAAGATGCAGTTATATCCCTTAGCATTTCTAGTGTACATAATCTGCAATAACGAACCGGATCAGAGGAAGAAAGTAAAGAACAGGGGTGAATTTGCACATCAGACCAGTTCCTTAATAGGAACAAAGACCCCCCTGTCCGTGCCGGTGTCACTGCTAGCTGCTTTCCCCCTCTCATAGGGCCAGATTCGCCACTGGTGAAAATTGGCATCGCGCCGCCGGCTTCAGGGGATCTGTGCCGATTTATAGCGGCTCAGAATCCGGCCTTTTAATTCAAATGGAGCCAGGTCAATTTACACCCACTTGGGGATCTGGTCCATTGACTCCAATGGCATGGGGCCAATTTATTTTGCTTGTGGTTGTGATTTGTCTCTTTTGATCTGTCCCCTTTTCTCTTCTCAGTCTCTCCCCCCTGCGCCTTCTGGTCCCATCCCGGGTGCAGGCCGCGCTGGTGCGCGACCACCATGAGCTACGACACGGACGGCAGGTGGAGGTATTGCAGCGTGACGGGTGAGTGCTGGCAGGCTTCGCCTCTTACACCCTTCCCCTGCGCGGCACAGCGGCCGTTCGGCTTGGCCAGGGAAGCAGCTTCCGTTCCCTGCAAGGAAACGACCCAGCTCCAAATCCGCTGGCCAAACTTTTCCGATACGCCAGTTAATTCCCTCCTGGGAGCATTTGATTGAATGATCGATCGGTCGCCCTCCCTCTTGCCACTCCTGAGGATATCCACTGCTCCTTCGTGTGCAAAAATCCACTCTGGCTTGGCCCAGTGACACAATGGGGCTCTCACAATGCCACACAGTCGTGCCCCGAAAGCACACACGCACACGTACACATGGGGCGGGAATGAGAAAGCACACATGCTGCGATGACATCTTATAGTACAAAAGACAGTATTCAAATATTTAAAAATAAGGCCCTTGGAATGCAATGGGGAACAAGTATGCCCACGAAGTAGAAGGCTTTGGCCCAGCTATCCCCTTCAGAAGACTTCCCCAGACTGACTTAGGGATACTAGTGTGACCTCACCTTGCACCCCCTAAAGAAAGAATTGCGTGGACTAAATGGACAGTGCCCCTCTCTATCTGAAGCCTAGCAAGGGAGGTATGTGGATCCCACTAGAATTTAAAATGAAAAGTAAGGGAGGGGAGGCTCTGCTAGACTGGGCAGCTTTAGATACAGTACCAGGCACGTAGGAGGATTTACACTTCTAAGCCATGGAAGCAGAAATTGACTTTTCCTTTCCAGATTTAGCTGATATTCATAAAGGGAATCCAGCACCTGCCTTCCAGATTTGAACACCCTCAACATTCAGGAGTGCTCAAGCTCAGTTTGGGCAGCTGTTACTTCATTTCTCCCAAATCAAATATACTGATCCACTGTAACTTGCTGTAAAAAAGTAGGATAAAACTGAGCAAGAAATGCTTCCCAGTGGTTATTAGGACTGGAATTGCTATTTTCAACAGCCATTGCCCTTTTTTTTTAAGTTTTATTTGTTTAAAAGGAAGACAGTGATATTGCATTGGCAAATTCCCCATAGGCTAGGTCTACACTACCCGCCTGAATCGGCGGGTAGAAATCGACCTCTCGGGGATCGATTTATCGCGTCCCGTTGGGACGCGACAATCAATCCCCGAATCGGCGCTCTTACTCCACCAGCGGAGGTGGGAGTAAGCGCCGCCGACAGAAAGCCGCAGAAGTCGATTTTGCCGCCGTCCTCACAGCGGGGTAAGTCGGCTGCGATACGTCGAATTCAGCTACGCTATTCACGTAGCTGAATTTGCGTATCTTAAATCGACTCCCCCCTGTAGTGTAGATGTACCCATAGAAACAAAGAGTGGAACAAAAGAATAATAAAGGCACCTCAAGGTTTCCTCATTTATGTAGGACAGTCTTATAATATGCATCCAGATATCCTCCAATCACACAAGCTGAAAATTGTTCCACTTTACTGCAGTTCTGTGACCATATGGGAACCAATCCTGTCTGTGTTCTGTGCGCATCCAAAATTCCTGCTGAATGACCCGCCCTGGGAGCGAGTTACCAGTGACCCAGGGCTGGGGCAGCAGGGGGGTGCAGTTGAGGGGGGAGAGCCCAGGGCTGGGGCAGCAGGGGGTGTGGGTGTGTGGGGGGGGAGAGCCCAGTGCTGAGGTAGTAGGGGGATGTGGGGGGGAGGCCAGGGCTGGGGTGGGGGGCAGCCAAAAAGTTTTTTGCTTGGGTTGGCAAAAAACCTAGAGCTGGCCCTGATGCTGCACGACATGCCCCTGCTCCCCTGCGACACAACGGCTGCCGGGACTGCAGAGGGAACGACCCCAACACCAATCGCTGCCTGGTGAGGATGTGAGCTGTGGGGCAGGAGGGAAATCAGGGGACAGAGGGGAGAGCAGAGGATGCAGGGGCAAGCAGGGGGCACCGTTGGGGGGGGGTAATGGGGCTGGGGGTGCCATCGGAGGGTTGGGGAGGTGGCGGGGCAGGGGACACCATCAGAGGGCTGGGGTGGTGGTGGGGCAGGAAACACCATCGGAGGGTTGGGGGGATGATGGAGCGGGGGGCACTGATGGGGGTATGCAGGGTTGGCGGTGGTGGTGGGATATTTTTTCTCGCGTTCTGTGCCCCCCACCATATGATTAACACCAATAAAGTGTCAAAGCATCCTGGGGCCCCGTGTCTGTCTGTGCGTCTGGTGCCCTCGTCTCTGTCTGTGCATCTCGGCTTTCCAGGTAGGGTTGCCAATTTTCTATGTGCACAAAACCGAACACCCTTGCCCCACCCTCTGCCCCACCTGCCACTCCTACAAGACTACGTACCACCCCTTCTCCGAGGCCCCACCCCCACTCTCTCCATACCCCGCTCCCTCTGTCGCTCGCTTTCCCCACCCTCACTCACTCATTTTCACCAGGGTGGCTCAGGGGGCTGGGGTGTGTGTGCGGGGGTGAGAGCTCCATCTCGGGATGCAGACTCTGGGGTGAGGGTAAGGATGAGGGGTTCAGAGGGCAGGAGGGGGCTCTGGGCTGGGGCAGGGAGTTGGGATGCCGGGGGATGGGAGAGCTCCAGCTGGGGGTGCAGGCTCTGGGGTGGGGCCAGGGACAAGAGGTTTGGGGTGAAGGAGGGGGCTCTAGGCTGCACTGAGGGGTTTGGAGGGTGGGGGACCCCAACCCGCCAGGAGGGGAATCAGGGCTGGAGCAGGGGGTTGGGGCCTGGGAGGGGCTCAGGGGTGCACAGGCTCCAGCCGGCACTCACTTCAAGCAGCTCCTGAAAGCAGCGGCATGTCCCCACTCTGCGCGCTGCACCGTCCGCAGGTGCCACCCCCGCCACCCCCATTGGCCAACATTCCCGGCCAATGGGAGCAGTGGGGCCAGTGCTTGGGGCAGTGTGTTGAGCCCCCTGGCTGCCCCTACACGTAGAAGGAAGAGGGTGGACAGGGCAGCTGCTTGGCACGGAGGCTAGCAGGGAGCCTGGCAGCCCCGCTGTGCAGCACCACCAACCTGACAGTCAATGGCCCGGTCAGCAGCGCTGACACGACCTGGCAGGATCTCTTTTTGAGCCGGTGTTCTGGTAAAAAAAATGGACACCTGGTCACCCTATTTTCAGGGCACGCGAGGCCTCCCAGTCTCCCTGGCAGTGCCCCCTTCATCGAGCCAGGTCTGGGCCCCCACTTTTTGCCTGGGGTTCCCCCTGAACCCAGACCCCTGGCAGAGTCACCCCCCTGGGAGCGACACAGGCCAGACTTTGCCAAACACCCAGTTTGCTATGGATGAACCTGGCCATCTGCTGGTGAACTGGGGGAAGACACATGATGAGCACAAGGAACAGACCCTAGTTTGCATGTTTCCTGCCAGCCCTGCACTGTCAGCGGGGAGACCCAACCCTCCGTGGGAAGGGGCTGAGAGGGGATCGGGGCAGATCTGCCCTGTACACCCTCCGCTGGGAGCATGATGACATGGAGGCAATATGGAGGCCATACGCGCTGCCCCACGAGAACTGCTAGGCAAAGCACTCCAGCGCTGGACAAACATCCATCTGGGCAGGTCCATGAGATTGGCTGGCACGCGCCGCACCACAAGAACTGCTGGGCAAAGCGCTCTTGCTCTAACACTGGGCACATGTCCACCTGCAGTGGGACGTGTAGGTGCCCCATCACTCCACAGGGACCAGCAGCTCCCCGGACTGATGGGATGAGGCTCCAGTCAGTGGCTGGAGACTCTGAGGCGCCGCGCTGGGGGTGGGGAAGAGGGGGCAGGAGGGCCGGTTTGATAGAATCATGGGCCTGGCCTGGCTTGGTGAGTCGTACATGCCTGTTCTTTTCATCGGCTTCTCTCCTTGAGCCAGTTTCACCGGCTTGTTAGCCAGGCCGGGATCCGCTGACGTGGACAGGTGTGTGACAAAGGCCACGGCTAGGGTCAGGTGCCTGTCGCTAAAGCCCGTGCTTATAAGACAATTCAGAGAAGAAACAGGTTTCTGTTCCATGAAGGTGGCTCGAATCAAACACAAGAGAAACCCGATAAGGCTTTAAAATCTGGGCAATGCGCAGGGAAGGGATTGTAGCAATCAGAACAAATTCTATTTACTGGAAAATTACAAGGATAATTCAATCGCACAATTAGGAAGTGACAGGGAATACTTGTGCGTTCCTCTCACCTTCCCACTGCCCACAATGCTGCCCACAACTCGCCTTTCACAGCCTTCCCCGACAGACACCCAAGAACAATCCGTCCCCAGCTCCACCGAACCTGCAGGGAAGGCAGAACCAGCAGTGACCTCTATTGGGTCCAGGCACGAGGATGGTACCAGTGCATGCAGTGTGTGGCTGTGGGACGGGCTGCTGTAACGGAGATATAAGCAGAGGGGTCACTGCTCAGGGACTGCGTTACCAGGGCAGTTCGGGACACGAATTGCACAGTCACTCACCTCCCAAAGCGCTCAGGGAAATTGGC
Organism: Malaclemys terrapin pileata; assembly: GCF_027887155.1. Lineage (NCBI taxonomy): Eukaryota > Metazoa > Chordata > Testudines > Emydidae > Malaclemys > Malaclemys terrapin. The sequence goes on from NC_071524.1 coordinate 2,709,335, forward strand.
TGTGGCCAGGAGCAGCTGGGTCTGTGCGGCACCAGCCGATCTGCCCGGGCTCTCCCCCTGCCCTCCCGTATGAACCAAACCTCACGCCTTTGGATCAGGCTGACAAGGAACACCTGCCCGTGGGCTGGCTGCCAGGGTGGCCAATGCTGGGGACGAGACCAATGAATCCAGGGCTAAACACATGAGTCTTTTCAGCTCATGCCAAAGTGCCAGACTCCCAGGCTGAGCGTCTGCCTGTGGGGCAGGGCGTGGGAGACCGACCACTCACCCACACCAGAGGGGAAAGGTTCCACAGGCAAAGCGTGCGACAAACACCTGACATGTGTCTGTGTGTCAGGGATTCACATCATAATTGCCCCAGCGACAGAGTTGTGAAGCACAAAACTTGTTTTCAAGAGGTCTTTTCACTGCTTGAATTGCATGAAACCAGAGCGTGGTAGCACCTATGACCCCAGTTCTGGACCAGGCCCCATTGTGCTAGGCACTGTATAAGCCCAGAAGGAAAAGACACTCAGCCCCCACATAGATCAGCAGCAGGGTTTCAATCCCTCAGATCCCCAGCTTGTTCTCTGAGCTCCAGGAACAATTACTAGCCCCTTCCTCAAGCAGCCACTGGAGAAGGACATGAGCAATGCTGTTTCAGTGGGGTACCATAGTATTCACTTGTCAGCAGGAGTATGTTGGTGCCCAGAAATCCTGGATTCTCCCCCCGGCTCTGGGAGAGGAGTGTGGCTTAGTCGTTAGAAATCTGAGACCCCAACCTGGGTTAGGCACTCTGAAAACAGCGTGGGGCCATAGCAGTGGCTTTTGTCATCTTAGAGACCTGAATCCTGGACATTTTTAGACATTTTTCCCACACCACATTTTTGTCATCAAATTCAAATCTGGCAGCTTCAAAAACCTGAGGCACAAAATTGCCAATGATCACTTTAAAGTACTTTAAAAAAATATGGATGTTCCTAAAAATGGTATTCTTGGAATACCTGGTCTGTTAACTATGTTATTACACACACACACACACACACACACACACACACACACACACTCTGCAGGTTTTGTTTTATTGGAACTCCCTCAGCAACACAAGGGACTCACCATCCTTGGCACTGTCCAAATACAAACATGTTGCACACACCCCTAGCTCTGCTGGTGCATCTAATCCAGACAGATTCCAGCCTCTGGTTACGTTTTGCTTGTTTGAAGCTTGTTTAGGGCACTGACCAGGCACCAGCCCTTCTGCTGCAGAGGGTGGGAAGAATGATTCTGAGGGTGACGCACGAATTCGGGTGCTTCGGCATCTGCTCTTGTCTTTGGCAGGTCCCCTCCTGTCTGGGTGCTTCAGTTTGCCCCTCTAAGCTGGTAACTATAACAACTTTTCTCTTTCTGTTCCAAAAGCTGTTAAATTAAATAGCAAAAAGCTTTGTTAACACACAGTTAGTGTTGCCCAGCAACGGTTCGTGCCCTTCCAGGACATCAAATTCAGCAAAAGTCAAACTGGTGAGCACCAGGCAGCATGGAGGGAAGGTAAGTGCCCACGCCACCGAAACTCTGCCCTCTTGGAGAGATTCCCCAGTAAGACTGCACCACGTCCTCGTCCAGCACTGACCTGCAGCTCCCTGCACTCAAACCCTTCGCCTGTGCCAGAGAGACAACCACAGCTACTGACCGTGACAGCTCCTTCCACCCTTTGCAGCCCCTTAACCCTTGGGCACACGAGACCATCATTCTATGTTCACTTACCCATCATTTAACTCATTGGCAGCCCTCCTCTCCCACCTCACCCCTGACAGTCCCCAAGGCAAGGAGCCCCTGCATCTGGCTAGTGGCACAGCTGACCCCAGTGGGGCCCCACCTTCTTTGCCATTTAATTATTATGCATTGAGGCTGGAGGAATCACTGCACTGGGGTGGGGGGGAAGGGAGGGACACCATAACCCCTTGAGTGGGTTAGTGGAGATGGTGCTAGAGTAGGAGGCTAGCAACCTGGGTTCTAATCTCTTTGCTGAACTTTGGCAAGGCTGTGCCTCAGTTTCCCCATATATCAAATCTGTTGTTTACCCTCCCTATGTAAAGGGCTTAGAGCTGCAGAAGCAAGGTCTATGTAGATTCAGAGAGGCCAACTGGGTGAGGTAACCTCTTCAATTGACCCAGCTTCTGCTGGTGAGAGACACAAGCTATTGGGAACTGTGTAAGCTCCAAAGTGTGTCTCTCTCACCAGCACAGGCTGATCCAATAAAAGACATTACCTCCCGCAAATCATCTCTTCAGTACCCCAGCACCAACATGGCTATGACGCTGCTGTATAGTGCAGTGAGAAGTTTTTACTCTCCGCTTCCCCTCTTCTCCATTTTGGGGGTGGTGCAGAGGCAGCTGCCTCACACGCTGAGCTGCCCTCAGGTGCCCAAGCTATTGCCCATGCCCTGTGTTGCACTCCTCCAGCCCTGCGCAGGGACCCTGTATCTGCCCCCCAGACACTCTCTGCAGCTGTGTTTGTGACAGGCTCAGCTACTTGCAGCAGATCGGTAAATCAGAGCAGAAGTTAGTCCACAAGAAGGAAAAGCTTCCAAGTGATTCCCCTGTGTGTTCGGTTCTCCCCCAGCCCCACCACTCAGGGGAGCAGTGAGACGTGGTTCCTGGGGGGCCAGCCTGGGGCTACCTGGGGGGAAGGCATTACCTGGGGCTGCCACGCACAGGGCCAGGGCGACCAAGCCAGGAGCCTCCCGCTGGACAGCATCTCCCTGGCTTGCGCTGGGCGTCCCTCGGCATCGCTCTCCCCTTATGGAATCGCCAGGTGGGCCACCCCCCAGAGCCACCTGCTAACAAGGGGGTTTCACAGCTGCCCGGCTGCACATTGTTTCTGTTCCACCCACCCGGATGTGCGGGGAGAGGCAAATCCTCCTCTCCTGGCCCTGAGGCTGGCGCCTGGCCCCTGCCCTTGGTAAACTGCCCTGCTCCAGCTGTGCCCCACTGACCCACTCAATCATAGCTGCTGGCTCAATTATTTCTTCAACTTGTTTTACACAGCTTATCTCTTGCCTTGTCCTTTACTACTGGGCCCACTCAGCCCAAGTGAGGCCTACATGGGCCAGGTCTAAAAGACACACACACAGCACTCAGATACACTAACACACAGCCATGCAGAAAAGTAAATAAACATGCTCACACACTAATTGCCATGAACCACGCACTGACACAGAAACATGCACTTGCTGAGTGGCTAAAGAAGAAAACACAGCTCGGTTTGGATTCTATTCCTGGAGTTGTGTAATTGGGGTGGTACCAGGAAACTGAAACTAGGAGCAGGGATTAGGGCTCCTGGGTTCTATCCCAGCTCTGGGAGGGAAGTGGGGTCTGGGTACCAGGACTTCTGGGTTCTATGCCTATCTCTGGGTGGGGCCCTGTGGGTTAGAGCAGAGGGGTCTGGGAGCTGGGGCTTGGGTTCTATCACTGGCTCTAGGAGGGGAATAATCTTCATGGGTTTGATGGAGGGGGGCTGGGAGCCAGGGCTGCTGAGTTCTATCCCTGGCTATGGGTGGGGAGTGGTGTTTAATGGGTTAGGATGAGATGGGTGGGAGTTAGGAATCCTGGGCTCTATTCCTGGTTCTGGGAGGAGTCTGGGGTGTAATGGATAGGACTTTGGATTATAACTCCACAGTTATAATTCAAGCTATGCCACTGGTTCTTTGTGTGACCTTGGGCAAGTTACTGTCTGTCTCTGTGCCACAGATTTTCATCTGGAAAATAGAGGAATAATAATATGTACAGAGCAACCTCATCTGAGAATTAATAGGTCATATTTATGCAAGGTTTTATAATTGGTTAATAGTTCTGTAGGTATAGAGATGAGATTGTCGTTACTTTTTAAGCACACACACCTATATTTGGATTGTATCATTGCTGATCTTGTATATAAAATCACAACAATTTTTAAGTTATGCTTATGTCCTAAATAAACAATCTGTCTATAAATACAAGATCTTTCATGTAGGCTGTTGTCTGTGTTTCTAAGTAAAAATAGTGTCATTTATAATTTTTCAGTTAAGTAATTCAGTGTAAACTGTTTGTTTGGATGGTATTTGGCATTCACCTTGGGAAACAAATATAAAGGAGGTTTTCTACCGAAATCTTCTCTAGACAGGAAAGAATTTGGCTTCAAAATTCTGTTGTACAGATGTATTTGCATTTGTGGAATCAAAGTTTGAAGTCTAACCCCTCATCAGCATACCAGTCTCTAAATTGCATCCAGTTCATGGATTTGATTCCATCCCCCAGTGATTGAAGGAGCTGACTGAGAGGGAGTTAACACCCCATTGAAGTGGATTAATCAGCAGTTCAGTTTCACACTCCTTTCATGAGGCTGGATAGAGCCAGAGCTATTGCTCCCCTACAGGCAAAGAAGAGCATTTGGAAACTCCCTCTGGTGATTAAAGACCCAAGGGGAGCTGGAACAGAGACACTCATTAGGCCTGGTTTGCTCACAGATTTTGTGCCAGTACAGGTAGGAAGCTGATGTTTGGCTGCCATCCTTACCCCAGAGATCCCCAGGAACTATATACAAAAAACAAAACACAGCCATGCTCTCATACACAATTACACAGTGAAACAAACATAGAATCATGCACTCCATTTGTAGAAACACAGAGTAACATAACTCACTTATATATGCAATCAGAGAAACACATAGCCCACAAACACAGGCTCACACAATGTCCAAAGAGTACACAGGGTCTCACATACAAATACAAAATACCAAGAGAGGCACTTACACAGTCTATATCCAACCAACAGCATCCAAACACACAAACATGTAATTTTGAGTGTCTAAATAAGAAAGGGCTGCCCTGTTTTGACACTGTTCCTCGAGCAAAATTCACCCCGTGAAACTAGAATCACAGAATCACAGGACTGGAAGAGACCTCATGAGGGCATCTAGTCCAGTCCCCTACACTCAAGGTGGGACTAAGTATTACCTAGACCATCCCTGACAGGTGTTTGTCTAACCTGTTCTTAAAAATCTTCAATGATGGAGATTCCACAACCCCCTTAGGCAATTTATTCCAGTTCTTAGCAACCCTGACAGATTAGGAATTTTTTTCCTAATGTTCAATCTAAACCTAAACAGAGCATATTTGATTAGTTCCTTCCTGTATTTTGTAAGTTTCCTCCCTGTCTGCTAAATCGCCTTCCACATGATCTTGGCCATAGCTTGTGACCCAATTATTGCTTGAACTTGTTTTTACACCTCTTATCTCTTCCCTTGTTCTTGACTGCTGGGCTCATTCAGACCAAGTGAGGCCTACATGGGCCAGGTCTAAAAGACACACACACAGAATTCACATACACTAACATAGAACCATGCAGAAAAGCAGAAAAGCAAATAAACTTGCTCACACACTAAATACCATGAACCACACACTGACACAGAAACAGACACTCGCTGAGTGGCTAAACAAGAAAACAAAGCTCGCTTTGGATTCTGTTTCTGGAGATGTGTAATTGGGGTGGTACCAGGAGACTGGCAATAAGACCAGGCATTAGATAGACTCCTGGGTTCTATCCAAGCTCTGGGAAGGAAGTGGAGTCTAATGGTCAGATTGAGGTGCCTGGGAGTTAGGACTCCTGGGTTCTGTTCCATATCTCTTGGTGCAGTGTGAGTTACAGCAGAGGGGGCTCTATGGCTTGGCCTTAGGTTCTACCACTGGTTCTGGGAGCACAGTTTTCCATGTGGAAAATAGAGGGATGATGACTAGACTTGGTAGAATTTGATTTTTAATGTGTATAATTTTGATGGATACTGATTTTTAAGCTTTTTTAAATCAATATTTATTGATTTAAATGTTCACAGTGGCGGGAAATTATGGGAGCAGTGAACAGCACGAGGTCAGACAATAACTTCAGGGCTGAAGCTGATCTCTTTCTATTAGAGACCAAACTGAGACCTAATGTCGGAGATAGATTATCCTCCATCTGCTAATAGACGGCTCCTACACCTTTCTCTGCAGCACCAGGGGCTGGTCCCTGTCATAGACAGGATCCTGGGCTATATGTACATAGGGTCTGGTCCAGTCTGGCAATGCCTATGATCTTGTGCCTGTTAGTCTAAGGGGTGTGGGAATGAACTCTTTGTTATTGAAAGTGGTTAGGTGCTTCGGGAACCAGAAATATGGTATTTAATTAGGCTGGTACTAGGAGACCAAACACTGGAACGGGCATCAGGAATCCTGGGTTCTATCCCTGGCTCTGGGAGGACAGTAGAGTCTAATGGTTAAAGTGGGAGTGTGGGGAATCAGCACTACTAGGTTCTATTGCCATCTCTGGTGGAGGAGTGGGGCTTAGTGGGTTAGAGAATTGGGGGCTGGGAGTCAGGACTCCTGGGTTCTATTCCTCGCTGAGGGGAGGGGGGGTCTAGTGGGTTAGAGCATAGGACTAGGTATCAGGATTCCAGGGTCTGTATTCCAGTTCAGCCTCTTGTTCTTTCTATGACCCTGGGCAAGTTAATTTCCTTCTCTGGGCCAGAATTTTCCATCTGGAAAATAGAGGGGAAATATAATATGTATAGAGACAACTCATATGGAATTAATAGTCATGACAGATTTCTGCAAAGTTTAATAATTAGTAATATTTCTGTAGGCTTAGTGGAGTGAGGTGTTCAGAGCAAGATTTTATAACATTGTTATTATTTTTAACATGCACACGCACAATTTTATTAGGATAGCTTCATTCATTAAAATTGTATTTAAAATCCACAAGGATTTTCAATGTACGTGTATGTCATAAATAAACAACCTGTTATAAATACAGGATCTGTCACATAGAAATTTGTCTCTATTTCTTAACTAAAAGTAGTGACATTTATCTTTATTTAGAAAAGTAAGTCAGTGAAAACTGCTGGTTATTTGGCATTTGGCTTTCACCTTCACACACACACATATTCAGAAACAGGAAAGACTTTGGCTCAGAATTGTGCTGTTCAAATGGGTTCATCCCCATAGCATCGAATTTTGGATTCTTAACCTCTTTTACCCACCTCAGTTTCTAAATTGCATCCAATTCTAACATGGATTTGAGTCCATCCCCCAGTGACTGAAGGAGCTAGCTGAGAGGGAGTTAACACCCCATTGAAGTGGATTAATCAGCAGTTCAGTTTCACACTACTTTGATATGACTGCATAGAGACAGAGCTATTATTCCCCTCCAGGCAATGAAGAGTTTTTGGGAACTGCCTCTGGTGATTAACGACCCCAGGGGAGTTAGAGAAGGCTAGTCTGCTCACAAATTTTGTACCTGTACAGATAGGACCCTGATGTCAGGCTGCCATCCTCACTCCGGAGATCCCCAGCCACACACCACCATGTGCTTATATAGACATATGCAGTCAAACACACACAGAATCATGCACTTCCTCATGTAGAAACACAGAGAAATGCAAACTCATTTATATACGCAATCAAAGAAACACATCACCCACAAACAGAGGCTCACACAACCAATGTCCAAAGAGTACATGAGCTCTCATGAACAAACACATAATACACAAAGAAGCATTCACACACTCAATATCTGACCAACAGCATCCAAACACTCAAATACAAACACACAAACATGTACTCTCAAGTGTCTAAATCAGAAAGGGCTGCTCTGTTTCAATACTGTTACTGGAGCAAAATTCACCCCGTGAAACTAGAATCACAGAATCACAGGACTGGAAGGGATCTCACAAGGTCATCTAGTCCAGTTCCCTGATCTCAAGGCAGGACTAAGGCCTTGGCTACACTTGCAGATGTACAGCGCTGTGAGTTAAACCTGACTTCATACAGCTGAGTAGGGAAAGCACTGCAGTCTGTCCACACTGACAGCTGCCCAGCGCACTGTCGTGGCCACATTTGCAGCATTTGCTGCGCCATTGGGAGCGGTGCATTATGGGCAGCTATCCCACAGAGCACCTCTTGCCATTCTGGTGCCGTGGGCTGTGGGAAGGGGCCGTGCGTGTGCGGCATTCTGGATCCTGTCCCAACGCCCCGTGATGCATCGCTTCGCATTCCAGAAATCCCTTTGTTTCCGTCCACCTTTGGTGCCATCTTTCAATGGTTTCTGTGCAGTGCGAGCTGTCTCCGGGAAATGGAGCCCGAACTGCTGAGGCGTATGCTGACTTATCTCGCCAGCACGTCACGTTTGGCTGTCGAACTATTCCTTAAGATCCAAAGTGACAGTGAGAGTGAGGAGTCCAACGATGCTATCGAGCCGCGTAATGCGTATGACACAAAATTGTTTGTGGCATTCGCGGACATGCTCAGCACCGTGGAACGCCGCTTTTGGGCTCAGGAAACAAGCACCGAGTGGTGGGATCACATCGTTATGGAAGTCTGGGATGACGATCAGTGGCTGCAGAACTTTCGGATGAGAAAAGCCACTTTCATGCTGATGCGCTGCGTTTTCCTGGCGGATCCTGCTTTCTCTCTCCCTGCAGTTCTGTACTTTCTCATTCTCTTTAATAGATTGCCGCATCACTTCTTGAAGCATGTCTTCTTTGCTTTTTCGCGGTCTCTTCCTGAGTCTTTGCTGTCTCTGAGCAGGTGATAAGAGGGACGGCTGAGGTCTCAAGGTTGATGCAGCTGTATAGGCAAAATGCAACATTTAACAGAGGCAGCATTGTTTATACCAGACAGAGTAATGATTTCCCCCACACTTAAGGAGTAGAAAACACACAGGGTCTACACAATTGCATAATTTTCCCATCCGAAACAGAGCACACATATCCCACAGGAGCCTCAAAATGGTGAGTAAGGGGGACTGATTGTTTCAGGGCTGCACTGTCCTCTGCATTTCTATGCCTTGGGGAGAGCCAACAGCTTCAGGGGGCACCTACATCTAGGCATGCATGCCTAACCCTCCTCTCCCAAAGAGCCCACACCGAAAAAATTCCTTCCCGAAAAAAAATCCGCTTACCGGGAACCTGCTCTTCTGTTTGTCCTCCACTAAGTACCAGCTGCTGCGACTGGCTACCTTCCTCCTGGCTCGAGGAAGAGCTCCTGGCTGCATGGCTCCAGGAATTTCGGGGTGTCTCCATCCGGCCACCACCTTCACTCCCATTTTCCTCCTCCTCCTCCTCCCCCCCACATTGGCTCTGAAGTGTCCATGGTGGTGCTCGAAGTGGAGGTGGGATTAACCCCAAGTATTGCATTCAGTTCTTTGTAGAATCGGCAGGTCGCGGGGGGAGCACCCGAGCGGCCGTTTGCATCGCGGGCTTTGCGGTAGGTACTCCGCAGCTCCTTCACTTTAATCCTGCACTGCAGAGTGTTCTGGTCATGGCCCCTTTCCATCATGTCCTTTGATACCTTCCCGAAGCTATCATAATTCCTATGGCTGGAGCGCAGCTGGAATTGGATAGCTTCCTCCCCTCAAACACTGATGAGGTCCAGCAACTCGCCATTGCTCCATGCTGGGGCTCGCTTGGCGCGTGGAGGCATGGTCACCTGGAAAGATTCGCTGATAGCATTCCACACCATGCCGGGCTGAGCAAACGGGAAGGGGATTTTTAAAATTCCCAGGGAATGTAAAGGGTGGGTCACATGGTTGGTTACCTGAGGCCAGGGCAGTAGAGTTTGAACTGATGACCAGAGTGGCTAGAACAGGCATTGTGGGATACTGCCAAATAATTCTGGAGGCCAGTCACAGCGCATTGGGCGGCCACACTGGTGCCGCAGCGCTGCAGCGGCAGCGCAATACTCACTATTCCTCTCGGGGACGTGGAGTACATGCAGCGCTGCAACCACGGAGATACAGCGCTGCAAATGCCTTGCCAGTGTGGACGGGGAGTGAGTTACAGCGCTGGGGGCGGCTTTACAGCGCTGCAACTCGCAAGTGTAGCCAAGCCCTGAGTATTATTCTAGACCATCCCTGACAGGTGTTTGTCTCACCTGTTCTTTAAAAATTCCAATGATGGAGATTCCACTACCTACCTAGGCAATTTACTCCAGTGGTTAAAATCCTGAGAGTTAGGAAGTTTTTCCTAATGTCCAATCTAAACCTCCCTTGCTGCAATTTAAACCCATTAATTTGTGTCCTATCCTCAGAGGTTTACAAAAACAATTGACTTGCCTCCTTCTTGTAACAACCTTTTATGTATTTGAAAACTCTTTTCATGTCTCCTCTCAGTCTCCTCTTCGCCACACTAAAGAAACCCAATTTTTTCAACCTTCCCTCGCAGGTTGTTTTCTAGACCTTTAATGCTGTTCTCTGGACTTTCTCTGATTCGTCCACATCTTTCCTGAAATATGGCACTCAGAACTGGACACAATACTTCAGTTGAGGCCTAATCAGCATGGAGTAGAACTGAAGAATTACTTCTAGTTTTTGCTTACAACACTTCTGCTAATACATCCCAGAATAATGTTTCTTTTTTTTTTTTTGAAACAGTGTTAAAACTGTTGACTCATATTTAGCTTGTGATCCACTATGACCCCCAGATCCTTTTCCACAGTACTCCTTCCTAAGCAGTCCTTTCCCATTTTCTAGGTGTAGAACTGATTGTTCTTTCCTAAATGGAGTACTTTGAATTTGTCCGTATTGAATTTCATCCTATTTACATCAGATGAGTTCTCAGGTTTTTCCAGATGATTTAGAATTTTAATCCTATTCTCCAAAGCTCTTGTGAATCCTCCCAGCTTGGTATCACCCGATAACTATATAAGTATACTCTCTAGGCCATTATCTAAATTGTTGATGAAAATATTGAACAGAACCGGGCTCAGAGCTGATCCCTGTGGGATCTAAAGTAGTTTAAAATCACCCCTGTAATTAAATAGGTGGATCTTTGTGTATAGGCTGCTGGAATTTCTCTCGACCTCTTAGCCTCATGGATCCCAAGAACTCAGCTCCAATTCAGACTCATCACTCAGGTTTCTTTGTTGGCGTAACTAACACTTACACAGAATGATCAGACTCATGTGTAGGGAATGGGTTGGGCATAGCACAAATTCAAAGAATATTGGTTATTTTATATACAAATGTGACCCTATGCATGAATCTTCCAATCTACGATATTTCATGCACTTTAGGAGTGCTCAGGTTTCTTTAGTCCCAGTTCCTATTTGTATCATGCTCTGTTGATGTGCCACATGTACAAAGCATATTTGGTTAGTTCCCTCCTTGTATTTTGTTAGTTTCCTCTCTGTCTTCTAAGTCTCCTTCCACTTCCATAATCTTAGCCATAGCTGCCCACCCAATTATTTTTTCAACTTGTTTTTACATAGCTTATCTCTTGCCTTTACTTTCACTGCTGGGCCCACTCAGCCCAAGTGAGGCCTACATGGGCCAGGTCTAAAAGACACACACACAGCACTCAGATACACTAACACACAACCATGCAGCAAAGCAGAAAAGCAAATAAACATGCTCAGACACTAAACACCATGAACCACACACTGACACAGAAACATGCACTCGCTGTGGCTAAAGAAGAAAACACAGCTCGGTTTGGAGTCTGTTCCTAGAGCTGTGTATTTAGGGTGGTACCAGGAGACTGAAAATAGGAGCAGGTATTATGACTCCTGGGTTCTATCCCACCTTTGGGAGGGGAGTGGGATCTAGTGGTTAGATTGAGATGTCTGGGAACCAGGACTTCTGGGTTCTGTGCCTATCTCTGGGTGGGGCCCTGTGGATTAGAGCACAGGAGTCTGGGAGCCAGGACTTGTATTGTATCACTGGTTCTGGGAGGGGAGTAGGTTCTACTAGTTAGATGGAGGGGGGCTGGTAACTAGGGCCCCTGAGTTCTATCACTGGCTCTGGGGAGGAGTGATGTTTAATGGGTTAGAATGAAAGGGCTGGGAGCTAAGAATCATGGGATCTATTCCTGGTTCTGGGAGGAGTCTGGGGTGTAAGGGATAGGAATTTGGATCATGACGCCACAGTTATAATTCAAGTTATGCCACTGGTTCTTTGTGCGACCTTGGGCAAGTTACTTTCCTTCTCTGGGCCACAGATTTTCATCTAGAAAATAGAGGAATAATAATAGGTACAGAGCAACCTCATCTGAGAATGAATAGGTCATATTTGTGAAAGGTTTAATAATCGGTTAATAGTTCTGTAGGGATAGAGGTGAGATTGTTATTACTTTTTAAGCACACACACCTATATTTGGATTGTTTCATTGCTGATCTTGTATATAAAATCACAACGATTTTCAGGTTATGCTTATGTCCTAAATAAACAATCTGTCTATAAACACAGGACCTTTCATGTAGGATGTTGTTTGTGTTTCTAAGTCAAAATAGTGTCATTTATCATTTTTCAGTTGAGTAATTCAGTGTAAACTATTTGTTTACATGGTATTTGGCATTCACCTTGGGAAACAAATATAAAGGAGGTTTTCTACCTGAAACCTTCCCTAGACAGGAAAGTATTTGGCTTCAAAATTCTGTTGTACAGATGTATTTGCATTTGTGGAATCACAGTTTGAAGTCTAACCCCTCATCAGCATACCAGTCTCTAAATTGCATCCAGTTCTAACATGGATTTGATTCCATCCCCCAGTGATTGAAGGAGCTGACTGAGTGGGAGTTAACACCCCATTGAAGTGGATTAATCAGCAGTTCAGTTTCACACTCCTTTCATGAGGCTGGATAGAGCCAGAGCTATTGTTCCCCTACAGGCAAAGAAGAGCATTTGGAAACTCCCTCTGGTGATTAAAGACCCCAGGGGAGCTGGACCAGAGACACTCATTAGGCCTGGTTTGCTCAAAGATTTAGTGCCAGTACAGGTAGGAAGCTGATGTCAGGCTGCCATCCTCATCCCAGAGATCCCCAGGAACTATATACAAACAACAACATACAGCCATGCTCTCATACACAAATACACAGTGAAAGAAACATAAAATCATGCACTCCCACTTGCAGAAACACATACAAACACAGAGATACACTCATACACTCTATATCTAACCAACATCATCCAAACACTCAGATACAAACACACAATCATGTATGCTTGAGTGTCTAAATAAGAAAGGGCTGCCCTGTTTTGATACTGTTCCTCGAGCAAAATTCACTTCATGAAACTAGAATCACAGGACTGGAAGGGACCTCACAAGGTCATCTAGTTCAGTCCCCTGCACTCACGGCATGATTAAGTATTATCTAGACCATCCGTGACTGGTGTTTGTTCTTAAAAATCTTCAATGATGGAGATTCCACAACCCCTCCAGGCAATTTATTCCAGTTCTTAGCAACCCTGCAAGTTAGGAAGTTTCTCCTAATGTCCAATGTCTAAACCTAAACGGAGAATATTTGGTTAGCTCCCGCCTGAATTTTGTAAGTATCCTCTCTGTTTGCTAAATCTCCTTCCACATGATCTTAGCCATAGCTTGTGACCCAATTATTGCTTGAACTTGTTTTTAGATGGGAGGGAAGCTTAGTGGTTTGAGCATTGGCCTGTTAAACCCAGGGTTGTGAGTTCAATCCTTGTGAGGGCCACTTAGGAATCTGGGGTAAAATCAGTACTTGGTCCTGCTAGTGAAGGCAGGGGGCTGGACTCAGTGACTTTTCAGGGTCCCTTCCAGTTCTATTCAATAGGTATATCTCCATATATTATTATACATCTCTTCCCTTTTTCTTGACTGCTGGGCCCATTCAGACCAAGTGAGGCCTACATGGGCCAGGTCTAAAAGACACACACAGAGAATTAACACACACTAACACACAACCATGCATAAAAGCAGAATAAACTTGCTCACACACTAAACACTATGAACCACACACTGACAGAGAAACAGGCACTCGCTGAGTGGCTAAACAAGAACACACAGCTCGGTTTGGATTCTGTTCCTGGATTTTTGTAATTGGGGTGGTACCAGGAGATTGAAAATAGGAGCAGGCATTATGACTCCTGGGTTCTATCCAAGCTCTGGGAAGGAAGTGCTTGGTCCTGCTAGTGAAGGCAGGGGGCTGGACTCGATGATCTTTCAGGCAGGGCCGGCTTTAGCAAGTGCGGGGCCCGATTCCTGGGGCTTGTACTCACCGGGCAGCACTCCCAGTCTTTGGCAGCACTTCGGATTGCCGGCTGGGGGAGGGGGGTTGTGGGGCTTGCTGGGGTTGCGGGGCCATGGGGCAGCTGTGCTCCAGCCGGGGTTGTGGGCTACGGGGCTGTCCACGCTCCGGCCAGGGTCATGGGGCCACAGCGTTCCGTCCAGTATTGTGGGGCTGTCATGCTCCGGCCGGTGCTCTGGCCAGGGGAGCGGGGCCACTGAAGACCCCAGAGCGCACCGCCGCCACCCGCCGGGGTGAGTGAAAAAAATTAAAAAGGCGCCTAAGGCGCGGGGCCCTCCGGTGAATCAGTCGAATCGGCCTAAAGCCAGCCCTGCTTTCAGGGTCCCTTCCAGTTCTATGAGATAGGTATATCTCCATATATATATATAAAAAAGTGGGGTCTAGAGGTCAGATTGAGGTGTCTGGGAGCTAGGACTCCTTGGTTCAATTCCATATCTGTTGGTAGAGTGTGGGTTATAGCAGAGGGTGCTCTATGGCATGGGCTTAGGTTCTGTCACTGGTTCTGGGAGGGGAATAGGCTCTACTGGTTAGATGGAGGCAGCTGGACACTAGAGCTCCTGCGTTCTAACTCTGGGTGTGGAGTGGTGTTTAATTGGTTAGATAGGGGAGTTAGGCATCCTGGGTTCTGTTCCTGGTTCCAGGAGAAATTTAGGGTGTACAAGATAGGAATTGGGTCACAGCTCCAAGTTATAATTCAAGCTATACCACTGGCTTTTTGTGAGACTTTGGGCAAGTTACTTTCCTTCTCTGGGGCATAGTTTTCCATGTGGAAAATAGGGAGAATATGATATGTGCAGAGCAACCTCATCTGAGAATTAATCGGTCATATTTCTGCAAGGTTTAATAATACATTGATATTTCTGTAGGGATACTAGTGAGATGTTAAGAGGAAGATTTTCAAACATTGATATTACTTTTGAAACTCACACACCTATATTTGGATTGTTTCATTTCTGAACTTGTATTTCAAATCATAACGATTTTGAAGTTATGTTTATATCCTAAATAAACAAACTGTCTATAAATACAGGATCTGTCATGTAGGATGTTGAGTTTGTTTCTTTTAAGTAAAAAATAGTGTCAGTTATCATTTTTTAGTAAAGTAAGTCAGTGAAAACAGTCTGTTTTTTTGGTAGTTAGCTTTCATCTTGAGAAACAACTATAAAGGGGAGTTTCTACCTGAAACCTTCAATAGACAGCAAAGTCTTTGCTTCAAAATTATGTTATTGAGATGGGTTTGTCACATCAGTCTTAACCCCTCTTCCCCATTCCAATCTCTAAATTGCATCAAATTCTAACAAGGATTTGAGTCCATCCCCCAGTGATTGAAGCTGAAAGAGAGGGAGTTAACGCCCATTGAGGTGGATTAATCAGCAGTTCAGTTTCACACTCTTTTGACATGGCTGGATAGAGCTATTGTTCCTGTCCAGGCTAAGAAGAGCATTTGGCAACTGGCTCTGGTGATTAGAGGCCCCAGGAGGGTTAGAAAAGACACACTCTTTACTAGGCTTAGTTTACTCACAGATTTTGTACCAGTACTGGTAGGAAGCTGATGTCATGCTGCCATCCTCACCCCAGAGATCCCCAGGAACTATATACAAATAACCACACACAACCATATGCTCCTACACAAATACACAGTCAAACACACACAGAGACGTATGACCTCCCACATGTAGAAACACAGGCATGCTTCCTATGTAAGGAAATTGACTGGCAGAACATAAAAGGTTGTTATAAGGAGGAGGGAGAAAAATTGTTCTTAACCTCTTAGAATAGGACAAGAAGCAATGGGCTTAAACTGCAGCAAGGACAGTTTAGGTTGGACATTAGGAAAAACTTCCTAACAATTAGGGTTGTTAAGCACAGGAATAAATTGCCTAGGGGGGTTGTGTAATCTGCATCATTGGAGATTTTTAAGAGCTGGTTGGACAAACACCTGTCAGGGGTGCTCTAGATAATACTTAGTGCTGCCACGAGGCAGGGGACTGGACTAGATGACCTCTCGAGGTCCCTTCCAGTCCTATGATTCTATAACTATAGTGGTAATATAACATGGTTATGGCTCAATGGGACCAGATCCAGAACTACTCACTATATAGCTATGATGTCATAACAGCCCATGTGGACCGTCTATTCTGGAACAAAAGTGTAGCAGAGTAATTATTTCAGAATGAAGTCCTTTTATACAGGAATAGTGTGTCCATGTGAGGAATTACACCAGCATAATAATTATTCTGCTTTAGTTCTGCTGGCCAATTTTCCTTTTTAGACAGGCCCTGAGACTCCTTAGGCCTGGTCTACACTGCAGCGTTAGGTCAATGCAAGGCAGCTTATGTTGACCTAACTATGGAAGTGTCTACACTTAAATTTTGTTCCTGCCGATGTAATTGCCCGGCTAAACCAACTTAATAACCCTTCCTCCACGAGTGGTGTAGAGTCAAGCTTGATGCAGTTAGGTTGACACAGTGTCAATGTAGACACTGCATTACTTATGTCGACTGTTACTGGCTTTCAGGAGCCTTCCCACAATGTCCCACACTGACAGTGCAATCGATACAAGAGTTTTGGTCCCCCCACTACAGAAGGGATGTGGACAAATTGGAGAGAGTCCAGTGGAGGGCAACAAAAATGATTAGCACATGACTTATGGGGAGAGGCTGAGGGAACTGGGATTGTTTAGTCTCCAGAAGAGAAGAGTGAGGGGGGATTTGATAGCAGCCTTCAACTACCTGAAGGGGGGTTCCAAAGAGGATGGAGCTCGGCTGTACTCAGTGATGGCAGATGACAGAACAAGAAGCAATGGTCTCAGGTTGCAGTGGGGGAGGTGTATGTTAGATATTAGAGAAAACTATTTCACTAGGAGGGTGGTGAAACACTGGACTGGGTTACCTAGGGAGGTGGTAGAATCTCCATCCTTAGAGGTTTATAGGCCTGGCTTGAAAAAGCCGTGGCAGGAATGATTAGTTGGTGTTGGTCCTGCTTTGAGCAGGGGATTGGACTAGATGACCTCCTGAGGTCTCTTCCAACCCTAATAGTCTCTGATTCTATGATTCTAAGAGCCTCGGGTGAGGACACACACCACCGACATAAGAAGCAAAGTGTGGACCCACACAAATGATGCAATTACTGCGGCGGATGTATGCTGATGTAAGCTAGGTCAACTTAATTTTGTGGTGTAGACCTGGCCTCAGTCCCTTTTGAGTGTTTGAAAAGAGCTCTTTTCCCAACCTGGTGTTTATCCCTTTGATGTATTTACAGAGAAGAATCAGATCTCCTCTTAGCTTTCTGCAAAAATTATAAAACATTATTATTTTTAAAAAGCAACAGAGGATCCTGTGGCACCTTTGAGACTAACAGAATACACAGGACCCTCTGTTGCTTTTTACAGATTCAGACTAACACGGCTACCCCTCTGATATTATTTTTAAGACACTTATACATGATTTCATTGCTGAACTCTAATTTGAAATCCACAATCTAGATAATATTAAAGTTATGTTTCTGTCATCAGTAAACATGTCTGTAAATACAGGATCTGTCATTTTTCCATTTGTCTGTATTTCTTTTTAAGTAACATCTTTTATTATAATTTTGTAGAAAACTAGGTCAATGAAAACTGCAAGTTTCTTTGGCATTTGGCTTTCATCTTCACACATCAATATAAAATCTACATATACAGAAAAGACTGGCTCTACAGCGTGCTATTGAGATGGGTTTTTCCTTATGCCATCACATTTTGGACTCTTCCCCATCTCAGGATCTAAATTGAATTTGTTTCTAGTTCTAACATGGATTGGAGTCTAATCTCCAGTGATTGAATGAGTTGTCTGAGGGGGGGGGGAAGCTTGAGGGAGTTAGCACCCCATTGAAGGTTAACCAGAAGTTCAGTTTCACGCCCCTTTGACCTGGCTGGCTATGCCAGGCAATGAAGTGCATGTGGCTACTTCCTTTGCTGAATAAAGACCTAAAGGGAGAGATACTGACCAGGACTAGTCTACACACATATTTTGTACAGTTGCAGATCAGATGATATAGGTCTGCCGTTGCAAACCCAGAGATTCCCAGGAACTATACCCAAACAACCGTGCACGCACACACACAAGCAAATTTATATAATCATTCACACAAACTCCACAAACACACACTCTCATTCCCTAACAAGCACTGTCTGACTAATACAGGTGGTGACACTCTGTACCTCAGAGTAACACCCTGCCACTCCCATATTCACCGCTATGATATGATGATGATGTTTTATACAACGCATGCCTTGTGAGGTATTATTTGAAGTCTTGATCTGTTGAACGATAATAACCTGATGGATTGTACGTGCTAACACTGTATGTAAAGTTATGAAGTATTACTATATGTGTTACTGAAATATGCGGTAAGGTTGGGAACGCCCACAGCCAGTTTCAGTCACAACAAATCAGTAGCCATCAATATCCAGACAGGCATTAATGGCTCATCAACACACACACAATCCACTATACCAGATACTTCTGGGTGGAGGCACGTAAGCCATGGGGACAGACTAACCCATGTCACAGGAAGGATCTTTCCAGTGATCTGGAAGAAAGTATAAAACAGAGACAGTGGCATCATCACTTGGCCTCTCCTCTCCTCTCCTTCCTTCTCCCTCATCTCAACACCTGGAAGAACATCTGAAGGAAAAATACTTTGAACTGGGGAAGGGTGGTCCTAGCCTGGAAGGCAGTCCCAGCCTGTGTATTGAGGAACTGTAACCTGCTTGAACCATCTGTCAGAGCGAGACATTGTTTGATTCAACATTTCCTTGGACTAAAAGTTTAGGCTTTAGAATGCATGTTTAGTTTTCATTCTCTTAAGGTGACTATCTCTGACCATTCTGCCTACCACTTATATCACTTAAAAGCTTTCTGGAGTTAATAAATCTGTTTTATATTTTACCTAAAACCGTGTGTTTTGGTTGATGGTGCCCGGGAAATCACAGCTCAGGTTAACAAGGGCTGTTGCAGGTCCACTACCCTTTTGTCGGAGTGGCCAACTAGGTAATGAGCTTACACATGTGGAAGTGCAGTGCCTGTCAGAGGCTTGTAGCTTGACATCAGCATCACAGTGGCTACCCAGGTTGGGACCCCTGAGAGGGGGATGTGAATTAGTCACTTCTGGTCTAAACTAGGCCAGCAGAACAACTATGATACCATTACAAGCTGTGTCAACATTAGGAGTATTTGCCTGTGTAGCTGTACCAGCAAAATTTCCTAGTGCAGACAAGTCCTCAGTCTGTAAAATGCGTCCTTTTCGAATGTGGGGTTCAGTCTAAGCCAGCAGGGATGGAATGGGGGAGCTGGTGCGGAGTTGACACCCCAGTGAAGTGATTGGGATCTTAGAGGGGTCAGTGCTCTTACCGCTGCTGTTTTCCAGTGGAGAACATCTGCAGATGCAGAGCAGAGCGGCCTTGTGTTGAAGGCTGCTAGATGTGTAAATGTACAGCAATCTATACACAGAGCACAGAACAGGACCCCAAATTCCTAACCACACGGCTTCTCTCTCTGCTGCCTTTGCAACCAAGCCACTAGTCCTGTATCAGGAACATCCCAGCAGATGAGGCTAATGTCATATAGGCTTAAATCAAATGTATCTCAGTTATTCTTGCACCGTCATAATCTGGTGCAACATGGCCTATAGACGCACAGAGTGAGGCACGTCCACACACAAACATGAACACAATCGCACATACACACATAGGCACAAAAAGACAAACGAACTAACCAGAAAACCACCCCAGCCCAGCAGGCAGATACAGTCACACAAAAATGTGCTCAGGTATGCATGACACTCTAGTGCAAAAATATATACACTCACACATGGAATCAAGGACACACTTGCACGGATAGACACTAAAATACCACACAGTGATGTGTACGGCCTTCCGCCATCAAATTTTTGGACTCTCAACCCCCTACCCCAGCTCAGCAGCTAACCTATATTAAGTTCTAGCATGGATATGAGTCTACAACCTCATGGCCACGCTGGAGGAGTGGGAGGCTAAAAACCCAATGAGCTGGAATAGCCCCTGTTGGGGTCTGTTTATGTCATAAAGTCCAGAAGTGTGTGTCAAGAGCCCAGAACTGGACCCCACATTCCTATCCACATGGCTTCTCTTTCTGCTGGCTTTGGAAACCATTTGCCAGCCCCCAACCCATAAGGTTCTCTGTGGTGAGGCTTGTGTCCATGCAAAGTGGGGGTTTTCTTGGACGTTTGCAACATTCGCTGATTTAATCACTAGCTTAGCCCTGATGCTCCTTTGATGTGCCTGGCTATTGTTCCCTGCAAGTTCACGAATACCACGTGGCGACTCCCTCTGATGATTAAAGGGCGGGGAGGGACTTGGGAGGGAGACACTGGCCCCAGCATATAAGAGAGGCTGGAAAGGCTCAAGGCCAGGAAATACCACAAGCCCTGGGAGAGACCGTGCTGCCTCTGAGGCCCAGCTTTGCCAGAGCCCCTGACGAGAGGATGCTTTGCATGGAGAGATCCCAGCCAGCCTGGACCTGGGGAGAATGAGACTCACACACTGATGGGTAAGTCCTGCTCTGCTTTGCAAACCTGACACTTGATTTTTTGAACCTTAGCAGCATAGTTGGAATACTGGTGCTTTTCCTGGGAAAAGGAAGCCACAGGACAGACCTATTTATCTGATGCTGGCCACTGTAAGCAGGAAATTAGACTAGATGGACTATAGATTTGTTTGTGTCTGGCAATTTCTATTTGTTTGTTCCCCATCTTTTTTCTCAGCACCTCTTTCCTTATATCTTACTCTCTTTGTCTTTTGCTTTCTCTCCATCCTATCTTCTGCCTGGCCTCCTTTCACTGTTTCTCTGACTATTTTGCTCTATGTGTTTAGCAATAGTTTTTTTTTAAATGGAAGGTGCTGCTTAGTTTGGATCTTGATAGAGACAAACTGCAAAGCACATTGCTCCGTTTTCCAGGTGAGATCCTCCATTTAGTGGCTTCTACTGAAAATTGCCCTGGCAAATAGTTTTTCTACATTTGATAGAAAAGCTAGTACAGGAGGTCACGTATCAGAGGGGTAGCCGTGTTAGTCTGAATCTGTAAAAAGCAACAGAGGGTCCTGTGGCACCTTTAAGACTAACAGAAGTATTGGGAGCATAAGCTTTCGTGGGTAAAACCTCACTTCTTCAGATGCAAGTCATCTGAAGAAGTGAGGTTCTTACCCACGAAAGCTTATGCTCCCAATACTTCTGTTAGTCTCAAAGGTGCCACAGGACCCTCTGTTGCTTTTTACAGGAGGTAACCTTTCCCAAAGAAGCATGCTTAAGTCAGACTGGAAGTACATTAGTTGTATACTTGTATCTGTGTGTAGAATATTTCCTTCTTGGGTTTCATTTGAAAATCAGAGACATTTTCATTCTCTCTCTCTCTTTCTTTTCACTCTCCTTCTTTCCCCGTGCCCCAGAAGGCGCTCTGGTTTCAAAGAACTTTTCCCTCTCCTGAGAAGTCAAATACAAAGCACCCAAATGGTTCGCCACTGACCTACCGCCCCAACAGGAGCACTTGCTGGAATATTGAAAAAGGTAAGTGCTCCCCTGTTGAGGCATTGGTCAGGTGAAGAACTACAGCCACCATTTCCCCCCAAAATTCCCAAGAACACTATCCAAACACAGCTGGCACTCTCTGAAGAGGTAAAGCAGAAAGTGCTGTTCTGTCAGGGCGTTGTTTCTTCAGTGGAGTCCACACAGGATCCTCTCTGTCAGATGCTTCAAACCTCCAAGAGAGTCCCTGATTTCTGAATTTTTCTGAAATTTTCTGATTTCCCAGTGATCAGAAGCGGAATCCACAAAATCACAATGGAGCTTCGCTGACGTTGCACCCCAATGGGAGCACTTGCTGGAATATTATTGACAAGAGTAAGTGCTCTTCAGTTGAGGCGTAGGTTAAGTGAAAAAAATACAGCATTTTCTCCGCACAGCATAAAATGGAAACTCTCATGTTTCCTCTCTCTTGAACGTTTTTTCTCTC
Organism: Malaclemys terrapin pileata; assembly: GCF_027887155.1. Taxonomy (NCBI): domain Eukaryota; kingdom Metazoa; phylum Chordata; order Testudines; family Emydidae; genus Malaclemys; species Malaclemys terrapin. The sequence continues at coordinate 2,731,404 of NC_071524.1, forward strand.
ACTGTTCCCTTTTCCATCGACTGTATGTTTAAATTCAGTGACCGTTGTGAATGGTAGTTAGTCTTATCCAAAAACAAGTTGAAGAACTGCACCTGAACTTTAGCGTAGAATGATCAGCAACCTGCACTGAGAAATTCCCACCAATCATATCTAAACCACTGCACTGTCTAGTTTTTCTGTAGGATAGTGCTGCCTGGTTTGGATCTGGTTTCTTGAGAGAACAAGCACATTGCTGGGTTTCAAGGCAGAACTCCAATTTGTTGGTTTCTGTTTTTATGCACAGACGAATGCTCTTTTTCTCCAGAGGATGATTTCCCAGGGAGAGGCTGGCTTTCTGTCACCATTTCCTCAGACATTCCCTGGAAAAATAGCCAAACACAGCTGGATTTTCCTGAATAACTAAATAAGAAAGTGCCAGTGTATTTGGATGTTGTTTCTGGAGTTGACTCCTTCAGGGATTCCACCACTCGCCTTCCTCCAACCTCCAGGAGAATCTCTGGTCTCTGAGGACATTTCCTGTTGGTGAGAAGTTAAATCCAAACCACCCAAATGGACCATCACTGACCTACCACCCCAATGGGAGCACTTGCTGGAATATTGGGAAAGGTAAGTACTTCCCTTTTGAGGCATCGATCACATGAAAAACTGCAGCATTGTCTCCACACAGCACAAACCCACACGGTTTATTCATATGTTTTCAGGCTTTGTCTCGCTCTCAGTTTCATCTTCTCTAATCACTGATCGTTCAAATACAGGCTGCCTGGTTTGAACCTGATTTCTTTTGAAACAGAAGCACATTGCTGGGTGTCCATGGATGACTCTCTTTTGTTTTGCAAAGGCTAATACTTTTCTGAACAGTTACACATTTCTCCCCGAAATTCCCAGGAACAATTTCCAAACACAGCTGACACTCTCTGGTGCTCATTCATATGTTTCCTTTCTCTAGTGTTTTCTCTCTCTTTTCCCTTTTCAATCCACTGTTTAAATTCAGTGAGCATTGTGAACTGCAGGTAGTCTTATTCAAAAACAGGATAAAGAACTGTACCTCTACTCCAGCGCTGAATGATTAGCAACCTCCACTGGGGAAATTCCAACCAATCATATCTAAACCTCTGCAATTGCTGGTTGTTCTGTAGGATAGTGCCACCTGGTTTCAATCTGGATTCTTGAAAGAAGAAGTTAAATTTCTTTGTTTTGTATTGATTAATGCTTACTTATATCTACAAGAACATTGACTTGTAGCCTGGCTTCCTGGAAGCCACCATTTCTGCCCAAAATTCCCAGGACCAATATCCAAACACAGCTGGCACTCTCTGAAGAACTGAATAAGAAAGTGCAGCTCTGTCTGGGCATTGTTTCTGCAGTGGACTCCATACAGGATTCTGTCCGTCGGATGCTTCAAACCTCCAAGAGATTCCCTGATTTCTGAGAATATTTCCCAACGGTCAGAAGAAGAATCCAAAGAATCATAATGCAGCTTCACTGACTTTGCTCCCCAACAATACCACTTGCTGAAGTATTGACAAGGGTAAATGCTCCCCTCTTGAGGCATTGGTTAAGTGTAAAAAATACAGCGTTTCCTCCAGATACCACAAAACAGTGACTCTTTCTCTCTAGTGTTTTCTTGCTGTTTTCCCTTTTCCATCAACTCTATGGTGACATTCAGTGATCATTGTGAACTGCAGGTGGTCTTACCCTAAAACAGGGTAAAGAACTGCACCTGTATTCCAGTGCTGAAGGATTAGCAAACTCCCCTGTTGAAATTACAACCAATCCTATCTAAACCACTGCTCTCTCTGGTCATTCTGAAGGACAGTGCAGCCTGGTTTGGATCTGGTTTCTTGAGAAAACAAGCACATTGCTGGGTTTCCGTGCAGAACTCCAATTTGTTGTTTATTGGGGGTCTTTTTGCACAGACTAATTCTGGAAGCCACCATTTCTGCCCTAGAGGACTTTTTCCCAGGCAGAGGCTGGCTGGCAGCCACCATTTCCCCAGCCATTCCCAGGAACAGTATTCAATTCCAAACATAGCTGGCACTCTCTGAAGAACTTAAGTAAGAAAGTGCTGCTCTGTTTGGGCATCTCTCAGATGCTTCAAACATCCAAGAGAATCTCTGATTTCTGAGAATATTTCCCCATGGTCAGCAGAGCAACCCACAGACTCACAATGGAGATTCGCTGACCTTGCACCCCAACAGGAGCACTTGCTGGAATATTGATGAGGGTAAGTTCTCCCCTGTTGAGGCATAGGTGAAGTGAAAAAATTACCGAGTTTTCTTTGCACAGCACAGAACTGTGACTCTTGTTCATATGTTTCCTCTCACTCTCGAGTAAAAAGAACAGGAGTACTCGTGGCACCTTAGAGACTAACAAATTTATTAGAGCATAAGCTTTCGTGGACTACAGCCCACTTCTTCGGATGCATAGAAGTGGGCTGTAGTCCACGAAAGCTTATGCTCTAATAAATTTGTTAGTCTCTAAGGTGCCACAAGTACTCCTGTTCTTTTTGCGGATACAGACTAACACGGCTGCTACTCTGAAACCTGTCACTCTCGAGTGTTATCTCTCTGTTTTCCCTTTCCATTGACTGTTTACATTAATGACAGGTTTCAGAGTAGCAGCCGTGTTAGTGCATCCGAAGAAGTGGGCTGTAGTCCACGAAAGCTTATGCTCTAATAAATTTGTTAGTCTCTAAGGTGCCACAAGTCCTCCTGTTTACATTAAATGATCATTGTGAACTGCAGGTCGTCTTAACCTAAGACAGGGTAAAGAACTGCACCTGTACTCCAGCGTTGAATGACTAGCAACCTCCACTGGGGAATTTCCAACCGATCACATCTAAACCACTGCACTCCGCGGTTGTTCCTGTAGGATAGTTCGGCCTGGTCTGGATCTGGTCTCTTGAGAAAACAAGCACATTGCTGGGTTTCAAGGCACCACTTTAGTCCCTCAAACCAGAGCTGACACCTAATCGGGGCGGGGGACACATTTTGCCACACTTCTGAAGCCGGCTGCCATCACTCAGCACCGCCCTATAAGCAGGCCTGGGTTGTCTCCACAAACCTGCCGAACTTTCTGAGAACTTTTCCTATTGGTGAGGAGGCAAATCCAAGCCACCCGAATTGACCGTCACTGACCTACCGCCCCAACAGGAGCACTTGCAGGAAAATTGAGAGAGGTAAGTGCTCCCCGTTGAGGCACAGGCCTAGTGAAAAAAAATCCCATCATTTTCTCCACACAACCCAAATCTACAACAATTCTTTGTATGTTTTCAAGCTCTGTCTTACTCTCAGTTTTCTCTTCTCCAATCACTGATTGATTTAAATGCAATTATTATTGTGCACTGCAGGCTGTCTCACTCTAAGATATGACAAAGAACTGCTCCTGGCCTCCAGCGTTGAATGCTAAGAAACCTCCAAACAGGACATTCTAACAAATCCTGTCTTAACCACTTAAGTCTGCTCATTCTGTAGGATAGTGCTGCCTGGCTTGGATCTGGTTACTTGAGAGAACAAGCACATTGCTGGGTGTTACGGTGAACACCTCCTTTGGTTTGCATTGGTTAATGCTTTCTTTCCTAGAGGAATGTCCACCTGGATGTGGCTGGCTGGCAGCCACCTTTCCCCCATCCCCCCCCCACCCCGCGCACACACACACACACACTTCACAGGAACAATATCCAGACACAGCTCTCTGGAGATCTAAGTGCTGCTTTGTTTGGGCATTGTTTCTGCAATGGAGTCCGTATGTGATCCTATCTGTCCAATGCTGTAAACTATCAAGAGTTCCTGATTACTGAGAGCATTTCCCAGTGGTCAGAAGAGGAATCCACAGAATCACAATAGAACTTCAATGACTTTGCATCCCAAGAGAAGCACAGGCTGGTATATTGAGAATGGTAAGTCCTGTTCAGGTATTGGCCAAGTGAAAAAATACAGCATTTTCTCCAGATAGCACAAAATGTCATATGTTTCCTCTCTCGCTAGTAGTCTCTCGCTGTTTTCCCTTTTCCATCGACTGTTTAAATTAAATGATTGTTGTGAACTGCAGGTAGTTTTACCCTAAGACAAGATAAAGAACTGCATCTGTCCTCCAGCGTTGAATGATTAGCAACCTCCACTGGGGAAATTCCAACTGATCGTATCTAAACCACTGCACTCTCCAATCGTTCTGTAGGATAGTGCTGCCTGGTTTGGATCTGGTTTCTTGAGAGAACAAGCACATTGCTGGGTTTCAAGGCAGAACTCTGGTTTGTTGGGTTTTTGTTCTTTTTGTGCAGACTAATGCTCTTTTTCCCTAGAGGAAGGTTTCTCAGGCAGGGGCTGGCTGGCTGCCACTATTTCCAGAGACATTCCCAGAAGAAATAACCAAACACAGCTGGAGCTTTCTGAATACCTAAATAAGAAAGTGGTAACGTGTTTAGAGAATCTTTCTGGAGTTGGCTCCTTATGGGATTCCACCTCTCGAGTTCCTCCACTCTCCAGGAGACTCTTTGGTTTCTGAGAACTTTTCCTACATGTGAGAAGTCAAATTCAAACCATCCAACTGGACCATCACTGACCTACCGCCCCAACGGGAGCACTTGCTGGAATATTGAGAAAGGTAAGTGCTCCCCTGTAGAGGCATAGGTCTAGTGAAAAACTACAGCGTTTTCTCCACAGCGCAAACCCACAAGGCTTATTCATATGTTTTCAGGCTCTGTATTGCTCTCAGGTTTCCTCTTCTCCAGCCACTGATCATTTAAATGCAGTGATCCTTGTGAACTGCAGGCTGTCTCACTGTAAGATATGACAAAGAACTGCACCTGGCTTCCAGCGCTGAATGCAGAACCACCTCCAAACAGGAAATTCTAACCCGTCTTGTCTTAACCACAGCACTCTCTGGTCCTTCCGTATGATAGTGGTGCCCGGCTTGGACCTGGTTTCCTGTGAAACACAAGCACATTGCTGGGTGTCCATGGAGAACTCCTCGTTTAGGTTTGCAAAGGCTAATGCTTTCTTTTTCTACAAGAACATTGACCTGGGTATGGCTGGCTGGCAGCCACCATTTCCGCCCTCCAGCCCAAATTCCCAGGAACACTATCCAAACAGAGCTGGTACTCTCTGGAGAGCTGAATAAGAAAGTGCTGCTCTGTCTGGGCATTGTTTCTGCAGTGGAGTCCATACAGGGTCCTATCCGTCAGATGCTTCAAACCTCCAAGAGAGTCCCTGATTTCTGAGAACATTCCCAAGAGTCAGAAGAGAAAAGCACAGAATCACAATGGGGCTTTGCTGACTTTGCACCCCAACGGGAGCACTTGCTGGAATATTGACACAGGTAACTGCTCTCCTGTTGCGGCATAGGTTAAGTGAAAAAAATACATCATTTTCTCCGCACAGCACAAAAATTGGACTCTCAGTCTTATGTTTCCTCTCTCTCTTGTGTTGTCTTGTTGTATTCCCTTTTCCATCAACTGTTTAAATTCAAGATTACTGTGATCTGCAGGTAGTCTTATCCTAAGACAGGATAAAGAACTGCAACCGTAATTCAGCGTTGAATGATTGGCAACCTCCACTGGGGAAATTCCAACGGATCATATCCAAACCACTGCACTCTCCGGTCGTTCTGTGGGATAGTGCTGCCTGGTTTGCATCTGGTTTCTTGAGAACAAGCACATTGCTGGGTTTCAAGGCAGAACTCCAATGGTTGTTTTTTAAAATTTTTTGGATCAGACTAATGCTCTTTTTCTGTAGAGGAAGATTTCTCAGGCAGAGTGTGGCTGGCTGCCATCATTTCCTGAGGCATTCCCAGGAACAATAGCCAAACAAAAGTGGAACTTTATGAATACCTAAATAAGAAAGTGCCAATGTGTTTGGATGTTCTTACTGGAGTTGATTCCTTATGGGATTCCACCGCTTTCCTTCCTCAAACCAGAGGGGACGCGTGTTTGTGGGGGCGTTTGGGGACATTTCTGAAACTGGCTGACATCACTCAGGCCCCCACTAGGCAGGCCTGGGTCGTCTCTACCTCAAACCTTCAAGAGACTCTCATTGCTGAGAACTTTTGCTATTGGTGAGAATTCAAATCCAAGCCACCTGAATTGACCATCACTGACCTACCGCCCCAACGGGAGCACTTACTGGAATATTGAGAGGTAAGTGCTCCCCTGTTGAGGCACAGATCTAGTGAAAAAATCCATCATTGTCTCCACACAACCCAAATCCACAACACTTATTTGTATGTTTTCAAACTCTGTCTGGTTCTCAGTTTCCTCTTCTCCAATCACTGATTGTTTTAATGCAGTGATCCTTGTGAGCTGCAGACTGTCTCACCGTAAGATATGACAAAGAACTGCACCTGGCCTCCAGCGCTGAATGCAGAACCACCTCCAAACAGGAAATTCTAACCCGTCCTGTCTTAACCACAGCACTCTGGTCTTTCCGTATGATAGTGGGTGCCCGGCTTGGATCTGGTTTCCTGTGAAACACAAGCACATTGCTGGGTGTCATGGAGAACTCCCTCATTTAGGTTTGCAAAGGCTAATGCTTTCTTTTTCTACAAGAACATTGACCTGGACGTGGCTGGCTTGCAGCCACCATTTCCCCCCCACATTCCCAGGAACAATCTCCAAACACAGCTGGCACTTTCTGGAGAGCTGAATAAGAAAGTGCTGCTCTATCTGGACATTATTTCTGCACTGGAGTCCACACAGCATCCTGTCCATCAGGTGCTACAAACATCCACGCGAGTCCCTGATTTCTGAGAACATTTCCAAATGGTCAGAAGAGGAATCCAGAGTATCACAATGGGGCTTCACTGGCGTTGCACCCCAGGAGGAGCACTTGAAGGCAAGTGATCTCCTGTTGAGGTATCGGTCAAGTGAAAATATACAGGGTTTTCTAAAGACAACTCATATGTTTCCTCTCTCTCAGTATAGTCTCGTTGTATCCCCTTTTCCATCAACTGTTTAAATCCAATGATCATTCTGAACTGTAGGTAGACTTATCCTAAGACAGGATAAAGAACTACAGATGGATGGTTTTTGGGGGGGCTCAGACTAATTTTCCATAGAGGAAGATTTCTCAGGCAGAGGGTGGCTGGCTGCCACCATTTCCCAAGGCATTCCCGAGCTTTCTGAATACCTAAATAAGAAAGTGGTAAAGTGTTTGGACAATCTTTCTGGGGTTTGCTCCTTATGGGATTCCGCCTCTTGAGTTCCTCCACTCTCCTGGAGAATCTTTGGTCTCTGAGAACTCTTCCTATACATAAGAAGTCAAATTCAAACCATCCAAATGGACCATCACTGACCTATCGCCCCAATGGGAGCACTTACAGGAATATTGAGAAAGGTAACTGCTCCCTTGTTGAGGCCTAGGTCTAGTGAAAAACTACAGCATTTTCGACAGACAGCACAAACCCACAAGGCTCATTCGTATGTTTTCGGGCTCTATGTCTTGCTCTCAGCTTCCGCTTCTCCAATCACGGTTTTAATGCAGTTATTCTTGTGAGCTGCAGGCTCTCTCACTGTAAGATATGACAAAGAACTGCACCTGGCCTCCAGCACTGAATGCAGAACAACCTCAAAATAGGAAATTCTAACCCATCCTGTCTTAACCACAGCACTCTGGTCCTTCCATATGATAGTGGTGCCTGGTTTGGATCTGGTTTCTTGAGAGAACAAGCACTTTGCTGGGTTTCAATGCAGAACTCCACTTGGTTGTTAATAATTTTTTTTTGGCACATACTAATGCTCTTTTTCCTTAGAGAAAGGTTTCCCAGGCAGAGGCTGACTGGATGCCACCATTTTGTCAGACAATTCCCAGGAACAACAGCCAAACATAGGTGGGGTTTTTCAAAGTGCCAGTGTATTTGGATGTTCTTCCTGAAGAGCTAAATAAGAAAGTGAAAAAAAAAATCAGTATTTTCTCTGCACAGCAGAAAACGGTGACTCTCATTCATATGTTTCCTCTCTCTCTTGTGTTTTCTCACTGTTCTCCCTTTCCAATCAACTGTTTAAATTGAATGATGACTGTGAACTACAAGTAGTTCTACCCAGAGACAGGGTAAAGAACTACAACTGTACTTCAGTCTTGGATGATTCGCAACCTCCACTGGGGAAATTCCAACCAATCATATCGAAACCACTGCACCGTCCGGTCATTCTGTAGGATAGTGCTGCCTGGTTTGGATGTGGTTTCTTGAGAGAAACAGGCACACTGCTGGGTTACCATCTTTAACTCTTTTTTTTTTTTTTTTTTAACACAAGCTCTCTTTCCCTAGAGGAATATTTGTCAGGAAATTGTTGGTTGGCTGCCCTCATCTCCCCAGACATTCTCAGGAACAGTAGCCAAGCAGAGCTGGCGCTCTCTGAAGAACTAAATAAGAAAGTGCTACTCTGTTTGGATGCTGTGTCTGAAGTTGGCTCCTTTGAGGTCCCACTTGTTGAATTCTTTAAATCTCCAATAGTTGTCTCTGCTTTCTGGAGAGCATTTCTCATTGATGGAAAGAGGAGTCCAACTCATCCGAATGGAGCAGCACTCACCTACCACCCCAATGGGAGCACTTGCTGGCCAAGTGCTATGGAGGCAACAGGTAACTCCTTTCGGGGCATAGGTTAAGGGAAAAAATACAGCATGTTTTCTACCCAGCAGAAATCCATAATGCTTATTCTGATGTTCTCTCTCTCTCTCTCTCTCGATTTCCTCTTCTCCATCCATTGAATCTTTATATTCAATTATCATTGTGAACATCAGGTAATCCGACCCTAAGATAGGAGAAAGAACTGCACCTGTACTCCAGCAGTGAATATGGAGCGACCTCTAACCAGGACATTTTGGCCTTTTCATATAAAATATTCTGTCTGCCTATGAAATGGGCATCAAAAGCCTGCTCCACTTTTGTGTATTCTTTTCCTCATCAGTGAGGATGTCCTCAGCAGCGTCACCCAAGGCAAATATCAGGGAATCGACCTAGTATTCCTGTGCTTTCTCTGGTAACCCTTACAGAATTATTCATATAACCGACCGCTGAGGCGTGGCTGCAGCCTTCTCTTTTTTTCTCCCCAGGGATACTGGTCCTAGGTTCATTTATAAAGGCGGCTGGGGCCTCCACCCAAGCAAACCTTTCCTAATGCTGAGAACCCGGAGGGCCTGTGACAGGGGTGCTTTATTCACCACTAAAATGGTGCCTCCTCTGGTCACTCTGGGGAATAGCACACGAGGTCAATGCTCCTTTCTCACAGTTTCATGCCATCTCTCTGCCTTTCTCTCTGGGTCTACCGCCCCTTTCTTGCCCCATGAGCTGCTGCTGCCTCTTTGTGACTCAGCCCTCTGGGCAGGTCACCAAATGTCTTCCCCTTCTGAGGTAGAAAAGTATCGTCCCACAAACAGGCCCCTATTCACTCCCTCGGTGTCACTTTACTCCGGGTTCTGGCTCAAGGACCCTCTAGACAGCAGTCAAGGTCTGTTCCCTTCCAGACCTTGGGAAGTGCTGCAGGACTGGTGAAAGTGTTACCCAGAGAGCTGGTCCAGTGAGACTTTGGTATCCCGGAAAGGGAAAACTACATAGTGACCAGGCCAGAGTCACAAAGACAGAGCAGCCTGAGTCCCAGAGAGCCAGATGAGCAAAGGAAGGGGTTGCTAGACCAGGCAAGAGCTGATCCCCAGACCCAGCCACAAGGTGGCATCCCCAACGGTGAGTGAACCCTGTTCCTGGCGGTCACAAGACATGCGGGCCCCGCCCCTGCTGCCTGCCACCACCTCGCTGCGCTGCATCTCCCGCACAGCGCGGTGACCTGTCGGCACGTTGTCGCCAAAATACAGGAGAAGGGGAGAAGACCCGAGCCAAAACCGGCACATGTACACAGGCCCTCAGGGCCGGCTCTAGGGACCAGCAAACCAAGCCCGTGCTTGGGGCAGCACATTTTCAAGGGCAGCATTCCGGCCAGTTTTTTTCTGTGTGCTTCGGGCAGCAAAAGCCTAGAGCCGGCCCCGGCAGCAGCAGCGCGTCGTGCGCGTGGCGGGATGCGGGGGGCGCCCTGGGGCCGCTGCGGTTCGCGCCGCGGGGGAGCAGCACCCACAGCTTGTAGCTGGGCCGGGCAGGCTTCGAGCGGGGGACATTCAGGCTGGGGGACACCCCACGGGGCACACGGAGCCGCCTGCAGCTGCCGCAGGGCGGCCGCCCCCCAGCGCTGCAGCCGGGGCTGGGCGAAGCAGCCCGAGCCACCCAGGGACTGTGGCAGGGCAGCCAGAAGCAGCCACAGCAGCGGGGCCATAGAGGGCGGGGCGCTGTCGTGCGGGGCCTGCGTCCCGCTCTTACCCTGCCCCGGCTCCTCAGCCCTCTGCCGGGACGGTCACCCGGCTCTGCCCTCCCGGGTCCTGGCCAGTCCTGGAGGCGGGAGCCCTGGCTGGAGGGACCCTGGGCTGAGGCGCGGCCCAGGAGACCCGCTGCTTACCCTGACCCTGTCAGCGCCGGACCGGCTGGAGGCGAGGGGGGAGCGGGCAGAGTCAGCACTGGTGGGGGGGAGCCCAGGGCTGGGGTGGCAGGGGGTGCGGGTGGGAGGGGGGAAGAGAGAACCCAGGGCTGGGGTGGGGGACAGCCAAAAATTTTTTTGCTTGGGGCAGCAAAAAACCTCGAGCCGGCCCTGCAGGTCCTGCTGGGCTGCAGGGCTCTGACTAGTTCCCCCAGGGAGTTGTGTGAACAGAGGTGAGCCCAAAGGGGGGGACAGCATGAAAACCTTTGGGAGCCACTGGTTTACACAAAAGGAAGTTCCTTGCCCTGGTGGCTACAGAGAAAAGCTTGAAACCGTGACACGAGCGAGCACCTGAAACTCAGAAACCAGGAAGCTGAAGAAAATTACAATTTTTTTTTTTTAAATCTCATGATGGTTTTAGCCAGTCTTGTGATTTTTTTTGCCCGCCTCACATGTTATTTTTGAACATTCAGAGTTGGCGGTAGTGGATGTACAGGGAGAGGGGAGGCAGCGTGGCCTAGTGGCTAGCACAGCATCCTGGGACGCAGCCCTGCCTTTGAGTGCAAGTCAAGGTGCTGCTCTGTGCCTCAGTTTACCCATCTGTAAAATGCAGCTAATGGGAATTAACATGCTTTCATTTTTCAACACACACGACTACCAGAGCAGATGCTGGGGAACCATCAGTACTGATGGAACTAAACCTAAGGTTTACATTGCAGAGACACCCTCTAGGTTGGAGAGGTTAGTGCAGAGTGTGTGAAACTCTCCATTGAAACTTTTTGCTGGCGTTTTTGACTAAATGAAAAACTTGGCTTTGTTGAAAAAAAAAACAAAAGTTTTTGGCCACCCCAAGATTCGGCTCTTTGAAATGAAGTCCTCCATTTACTTACCCAAGGTAGAAAGGAAATACTTAAGACCTTTTCCCCTTAACCAGGCTTGGGCATCCTTTTAAAAAAGCGAAAGTGGGCGGAAGCTTTGCACAGAAGGGGCCCTGCAGCTGTGCTTAAGAGCAGGTCTGCTGATCCCCTCAGTCGAGCCTGTAGGCCTGGCTTGAGGTGAGAAACTAGATAAGGGTGAGGCCACATTTCTCAGAAAGCATGACTGGGGAGGTAAATGGCTCAGCAGGTTGGAGATAGGATGTGTGTATTAGCTAAGAGAAGGGGGACAGTTTACAATGGACAAGATAACAACGGACTGCATACAAACGGAACGTAAGATGAGGTAAAGCATAAGTAATGTGTAGACAGAGCACACTGTATGGCAGGGATGGGCAAATGTTTTCGGCAGAGGGCCACCTGCGGGAAATTGTATGGAGGGCTGGGGCAGAGGGTTGGGGTGCAGGAGAGAGTGCGGGGTGTGGGAGGGGACTCAGGGCAGGGGTGCAGGAGGGGTGCGGACTGCAGGAGGGAGCTCAGGGCAGGGGGTTGGGGTGCAGGAGGGGTAAGGGGTGCAACAGGGGGCTCAGGGAAGGGAGTTGGGGTGTGGGGTGCAGCTGGGGCTCAGGGCAGGGGGTTGGGGTGCAGGAGGGGTGTGAGTTACAGGCAGGGGGCTTAGGGCACGGAGTTGGGGGGCGGAGTGCAAGAGGAGTTTAGGCTCTGGCCTGGCGCTGCTTACCTAAATTGGCTCCGGGGTGGCAGCGGTGTGCACCAGGGCCGGCTCTTTGCATGCCTGCCCTGGCCCAACGCCACGCCACGCCGCTCACCACATCCCTCCACGGCCTCTGGCGGAGTGGGGGGGGGCACAGGGCTCCGCATGCTGCCCTTGCCATGCCTCCAGGTACCTCCCCTGAAGCTCCCATTGGCCGCGGTTCCCTGTTCCTGGCCAATGGGAGCTGTGGGGGGCGGTGCCTGTAGGCGAGGGCAGCACACAGAGGCCTCTGCCCCGCCTCCCCCTGGGCCCCAGGGACGTGGTGCCGGCCACTTCTGAGAGTGGCGCGGGGCTTGTGGCACCACGTGGGGCAATCCCGCAGGCCGGACCCAAAGCCCTGACGGGCCGGATCCGGCCCACGGCCGTAGTTTGCCCACCCCTACTGTATGGGGACTGGTCCCAACAAAGTAATGGCCTGTGATGTAACGCAGTAGTTCTCAATCAGGGGCCCAGGGCTGAAGCTGAAGCCTGAGCAATGTAGCTTCGTGGGGGCCCCCAGACAATCACCCGGCTTGCTACCCCCTAATGCCGGCCCCGGCTTTTATATGCAGAAAACCAGTTCTTGTGACACAGACGGGCCATGAAGTTTTTATAGCATGTTGGGGATGGGGGGGGGGGCTCAGAAAGAAAAAGGTTGGGAACCTCTGCTGTGACGTACCCAATGCAATGTATGAGCAAATGCATATAAAGGAAGAGGGCTTCTGCATCACTTTGGACCACTGAGCGCGAGTCTGATCAACTCAGAACTGCTTCGTTGTATGTTGCATAAAGGTACGTGAGTAACGAAATCTGGGGTTGAACTGAATTCTTGGGAAGCCGAGGGGAAAGGGCTTGGAGGGAAGCCCAACGGGGTCAATCCGGTGGCTAAATTGACAGCCAGCTGCATCATTGCTGTGAGGTGGTTAAGCTAGCAGGTAACCAGACTAGCTGTGGGCTCTTACTCCTGACAGGTGTCCAAACCAGAAAATTAAAAACAAACAAAACAAAACTGGATTTGGTTTAAACCGAAACTGATGTTTTTTGGCTCATTGAAACGAACCTCCAAAAACTCCATTCCGGTCAAACAGAACATTTCAAATGAATTCAAAATGACATTAACTATCGATTCCAAATGAAGAGACCAGATGGGTGAGGTAATATCTTTTATTGGACCAACTTCTGCTGGTGAGAGAGACGCTCTTTCGAGCCACATGGAACGCTTCTTCAGGTCTGGGAAAGGTCCTCCGAGTGGCACTGCTCAAAATGAACTGTTTTGACCATTCCGAAATTTTGGTTTTGGGGGATTTTTATGGTCAAAACTATTCACTGAATTGGTGGACAAATCGGAGAGAGTCCCGAGGAGAGGAACAAAAATGTTTAAAGGTTTAGAACACCTGACCTAGGAGGACAGGTTGAAAACATTGGGCATGTGTAGTCTTGAGAAAGGAAGCCTGAAGGGGGGACCTGATAACAGTCTTCAAATATGCTAAGGACTGTTATAAAGAAGATGGTGATAGGTTATTCTGCCTGTTCAATGAAGGTAGGACAAGAACTAATGGGCTTAATCTGCAGCAAGGGAGGTTTAGGTTAGTTATTAGGAAAAACTTTCTAACTATAAGGGTAGTTAAGCTGTGGAACACATTGTAGAATTCCTGTCATTGGAGGTTTTTCAGAACAGGTTGGACAAACAACTTTCAGGAATGATCTAGGGTTATTTGGTCCTACCTCAGCGTGGAGGGCTGGACTTGAGGACCTCTTGAGGTTCCTTCCTGCCCTATCTTTCTATGAGCTTGACTGGAATTTGCAAATAGTTTCAGTGCCCCGAAAAATGCATTTGGGGGGAGGGAGGGATTTACTATCCGCCAAAAAAAAAATTCTCACTTCTATAATCACAAATCTTTTCCACATCACAGAGTTCAATATGAGCTACAACAGAGGGTGAGAAGTTTCAAGGGTGAAATTCACATTTAAAGAACCTCCCCTTCCGCCTGCGAAAAAAACCCTATGTTTTCTGCAAGATTCTCGGAGAGCAGAATATGCACAAAGCCATCATTACAAAATCACGAGATTATCACCAGATTAGAACAGAACTGGAGGCAATTACCCCTCCTTGGATGGATCCTGAGAAACCCAAATTGGGGGCATCCTGGCTTCATTGCCAGGACCGTTAACACATTAGTTACAGAAGGCAGCAGTGAGACTCTTAGAGTTTCAGTTTCATTTCCAGGATGGAGCTGTAGATCTGAGGGCTCATGGGCACAAAACGTTTCTCCGATTCATCCAGGAAGAACAGGGGGTCCTTGATGAGAGCTGGATTGAACCCCTCCTTCACCAGCTGCCCTTTGCACTGCTTGAACGTCCCCGTGACCTCCAGAGCATCCTGTGTAACAAAACATACAAAGTGCTGCAGGAGCTGGCTCACTCTATGCCACATAAGAGGATAAGAGTCTACTCCAGCTGCCTACTAGTGGAGTCGCTCCTTTAGCTCAAAGAGGCAGAGGCTGATGCTTTTAGCTCTAGAATTTTAGCTTTGTCCCTGGTCATCCCCCATTGGAGGAGGGGAACAGCATTACTCCGAGCACTGGCTGGTATAGCTATGCCAGCAGAGCTCCCGAGTGGAGATGCAACAGAAGAAGTTCTGCCAGTGCTGGACCAGGTTACCTAGATAGAGAGCTGATTGGTTAAATCTAGTCTCAGATGATGTACACATCAGTACCTTTTACTTGTAAACAGGTAGGGCATACAAAGACAGCTTTACGGGGGTAACTCGGGAACACAATTTCTGTGTAAGGTGAATGTAAGAGGGGATGGATCCCTCGATAAATTGCCCTGTTCTGTTCATTCCCTCTGAAGCATCTGGCACTGGCCACTGTGGGAAGACAGGATACTGGGCTAGATGCACCATTGGTCTGACCCAGTGTGGCTGTTCTTATGTTCAGGTTCTAACAATGCTGCATGAGATGGTTTTCCGGAGATTGGTATCACACCGAACCTTTTCCTTGTACTGTGGCAATAAACCTGACTGACATTGGTTATTTGGCCTCTTGACTATATTCCATAAAGTGTGATCAAGCCTTTGCCCCTACAATTTACCAACCAAGTCAGGGTCCTCCAGCCCCCTCATCCGCCCCCGAGGCTTAAAGGCCCAGCCAAAAGGATCTTTTACCTGCAGGCGGACAAAGCGAGGAATGGCGTAGTTTGGCAAGAAATCCTTGGCGTGTGTGTAGAGTTTTTCACCATCAAAATCCATCCCCTCCTTCAGTCGTATTGCTGCCATTCCAATCTTGCCTTCGTGTCCTGAAACACACACACACAAAGTGTCGGGCTTTGTCTAGATTAGGTGTTTTAAGGTGTTATGTGAAGCTGGCATTAGCTGGCACAGGTTAACTTTGGCTCTGTCTACACTGCCCAGTTATCCTGGGTCTGAGCACCTGGGTGAGAGCCTCTCTACTGCAAAGCCCTGCCTGAGTTACTGTCTCTGCACTCACTCATGTCTGTGGCTGGGGGCACAGCCCATGGTTCTTTGCGCTCGGACGCTCTAGGCTTCTTTCCCAGTCTATAGCATCAGTGGCAGGAAAGCTCGTCTGTCCTTTGGGGGGAATTGTGGGAAGGGCATTGGAGGACTATCCATATTCAAGTGATTTAGCCTCGCTGGAAAGCAGGCAGGTTCCAACCCGAGTGAAAGCAGAGCCCGGGTTCTAACCCAACCCTGCAGCTGGGTCAGTGAGCCCAGACTGAAAGCACTTCCGGACCCAGGCCAGAGATTTTTTCTGCGTGAAGTGGAGAGACTTTTGAGCTAAAACCAGGGCGGGAGCCCAGGTTAGCTGGGCAGTGTAGACATACCCTATGAGGTGCTAACATAACTCCTGGATATCCTAGCCTAGGTGAGGCCGGGTGATAGATTTTAAGATCAAAATGAAAATTATAACTATCTAGTGTGATCTCCTGAGAAACATGGGTCAGAGAATTTTACTCACCATAGAATAGCAGGGTTGGAAGGGACCTCAGGAGGTCAGCTAGTCCAACCCCTTGCTCAAAGCAGGACCAATTCCCAGACAGATTTTTACCCCAGTTCCCTAAATGGCCCTCTTAAGGATTCAACTCACAACCCTGGGTTTAGCAGGCCAATCCTCAAACCACTGAGCTATCCCTCCCCTCTAAAATGCTTACTTCCCTGACTAGGAATTGAACCCAGGCCATAGCAGTGAGAGCACCAAATCCTAACCACTAGACCACAACTTCTCTTTAAGTTACAGCAGAACTCTGCGTGGACTCCTCCTGACGGTCGAAATGACAGACTGGACCTCTACATAGAGTGCTTCCGCAGACGTGCACAGGCTGAAATTGTGGACAAACAACATCACTTGTCCCATAACCTCAGCCGTACAGAACACAATGCCATCCACAGCCTCAGAAACAACTCTGACATTATCATCAAAGGGGCTGACAAAGGAGGTGCTGTAGTCATAATGAACAGGTCAGATTATGAACAGGAGGCTGCCAGGCAACTCTCCAAGACCACATTCTACAGGCCACTATCCTCTGATCCCACTGAGGAATACCAAAAGAAACTACACCATCTGCTCAAGAAATTCCCGGCTACAGTATGGGAACAAATCTACATGGACACACCCCCAGAACCCCGACCAGGGATATTCTATCTGCTACCCAAGATCCATAAACCTGGAAACCCTGGACACCCCATCATCTCAGGCATTGGCACTCTGACAGCAGGATTATCTGGCTATTTGGACACTCTCCTCAGACCCTACGCTACCAGCACTCCCAGCTATCTTCGAGACACCACCGACTTCCTGAGGAAACTACAATGCATTGATGTTCTTCCTGAAAACACCATCCTGGCCACCATGGATGTAGAAGCACTTTATACCAATATTCCACATGAGGATGGACTACAAGCTGTCAGGAACAGTATCCCTGATGAGGCCACAGCAAGCCTGGTGGCTGAGCTTTGTGACTTTGTCCTCACCCACAACCACTTCAGATTTGGGGACAACTTATACCTTCAAGTCAGTGGCACTGCTATGGGTACCCGCATGGCCCCACAGTATGCCAACATTTTTATGGCTGACTTAGAACAACGCTTCCTCAGCTCTCGTCCCCTAGTGCCCCTCCTCTACTTGCGCTATATTGATGACATCTTCATCATATGGACCCACGGAAAGGAGGCCCTTGAAGAATTCCACCTGGACTTCAACAATTTCCACCCCACCATCAACCTCAGCCTGGACCAGTCCACACAAGAGATCCACTTCCTGGACACTACAGTACAAATAAGTGATGGTCACATAAACACCACCCTATACCGGAAACCTACTGACCGCTATACGTACCTACATGCCTCCAGCTTCCATCCAAGACACATCACACGATCCATTATCTACAGGCAAGCCCTAAGATACAACCGAATTTGCTCCAACCCCTCAGACAGAGACAAACACCTACAAGATCTTTATCAAGCATTCGTAAAACTACAATACCCACCTGGGGAAGTGAGGAAACAGATTGACAGAGCAAGATGGGTACCCAGAAATCACCTACTACAGGACAGGCCCAACAAGGACAATAACAGAACACTACTGGCCATCACATACAGCCCCCAGCTAAAACCTCTTCAGCGCATTATCCACGATCTACAACCTATCCTGGAAAATGATCACTCACTCTCACAGACCTTGGGAGGCAGGCCAGTCCTCGCTTACAGACAACCCCCCAACCTGAAGCAAATACTCACCAGCAACTACACACCACACCACAGAAACACCAACCCAGGAACATATCCCTGTAGCAAACCTCGTTGCCTACTCTGTCCCCATATCTACTCTGGCAACAGCATCAGAGGACCCAACCACATCAGCCACACCATCAAGGGCTCATTCACCCGCACATCCACTAATGTCATATATGCCATCATGTGCCAGCAATGCTCCTCTGTCATGTACATTGGCCAAACCGGACAGTCCCTCCGCAAAAGAATAAATGGACACAAATCGGACATCAGGAATGGTAACATACATAAGCCAGTAAGTGAACACTTCAATCTCCCTGGTCATTCTATTACAGATTTAAAAGTCACTATCATTGAACAAAAACACTTCAGAAACAGACTTCAAAGAGAAGCAGCAGAACTAAAATTCATTTGCAAATTCAACACCATTAATCTGGGTTTGAATAGGGACTGGGAGTGGCTGGCTCATTACAGAAGCAGCTTTTCCTCTCCTGGAATTGACACCTCCTCATCTATTATTGGGAGTGGACTACATCCACCCTGATTGAATTGGCCCTGTCAACACTGGTTCTCCACTTGCGAAGTAACTCCCTGCTCTCCATGTGTCAGTATATAATACCTGCATCTGTAACTTTCACTCTATGCATCCGAAGAAGTGAGGCTTTTACTCACGAAAGCTTATGCCCAAATAAATCTGTTAGTCTTTAAGGTGCCACCAGACTCCTTGTTGTTTTTGTAGATACAGACTAACATGGCTACCCCCTGATACTTGGCAGGTACTTTAGAAAGAGACACTTAGACTTCAAGTGATGGCGGCTTGACCACGTCCCTAGACCAGTTGCTCCACGGGCAAATTCCCTTCACGCTTAAACATTTGCATCTTATCACTCGCCTGAGTTTGTCTAGCGTCCAGCCATCGGTGGAGCCTTGTGGTGCTAGATGAAAGAGCATATCATGTAGGAAGTTGTAGGCTTTGCTCATGGCACCACATCTCTTGGATAAACTCAGCAGACGGAGTTGTTTTAGTCTCTCACTATAAGGCTGATTTTCCAGACCTCAGATCATTGGGTTGGACCAGAAACAATTTTTTTATTGTATTTTTCAGAACTGCCAGTGAACTAAAATCTCCACTATTTGCACAGCTCTAATGACCATAGGCTGAGGCCTGGGCATAGATTGTTCATGGAAGGATCCGTAGATTTTTCAGGCCGCTCTGAGCATCAAGCCTCACCTCCTGAATAACACAGCGATTTCTGCAGTGGAGAGAACTATTCCTCCATGCTTTGCACGGCTTTCTTCAATCCCAGGGTCCCTCCCCGCGCAAAGAAAGACTCAGACCCCGACACAGACACGCTACGCAATGGCTTTTAAAAGCCGCCTCAGGACGGACGCTCTTGGGGTGAGCCACAGTGTCAAAGTGACATGATATGTCCTGCTGCTTGGTACGCACCTGGGACCGGCACCCCGTAGACGTTGACTTCCTGAATGAACTGCACTGCCACCAGCGTCGTCTCCACCTCCGTCGTGGCAACGTTCTCTCCTTTCCAGCTGAAGAGAGAGAACAGAGGAATCTATTTTTCCATCCATCCATCCATCCATCCATCCATCCATCCATCCATCCATCCATCCATCCACCCACATTGATCAATAGATTTCAAGGCCAGAAGGTGCCTTTGTGATCATCTAGACTAGGCTCCTCTAGGCTTAGAAGGTAAATGTTGGTACACAAACTGATGAAAAAACACACATACACACACAAACCAACGAAAAAATATTTCCATCTATAATCATCTAAATGTACAGATCGGCAAATTAAGAATAATGCTGCTTCTTAGAATCACAATCCAGTGATGTAGCCTTTTGAAATGGATGAACAATAAAACCAGGCATTATTTGTTGATTTAAGGAGATTTACATGTAGATTTTGACATGCGATGTTGGTCATTTGTTTTTTAGTGGTTTATAACGATTTTAACTTTTTGAACCTCAACATCTACTGACACTAAATAATTGTCTGACCCTCCCCCCTGCAGGATTTTGTTCAGCTGTGAAAATGTACATGGATAAACATCTAAAAAAAAGGCTTTAAAAGACACATCTCTAACATCCATTGACATTATAAAAAAATAATAATTGAATTCTGCCAGGCCTCACTATGGTTTAACGCCTTCTGTCGGCATACGCTGTGTTTCCACCAGGGGGCTCTGCTGTCCTAGCGATACCAGTAAAGCATGTGCTGTAGACAAGCCCTACGTTGCTTTTCAAAATAACACTTAGGGTATGTCTACACAAGCACAAAGAGACCCACAGCAGCAAGTTTCAAAGCCCAGGTCAACTGATTCGGTTTCAGGGGGCTAAACATAGCCACGTAGATGTTTGTGCTGAGCTGGAATGGGGTGAGAGGCGAGGGTTTCAGAGCCTGGATTCCAGCCCGAGCCCGAATATCTACACTGCTATTTTTAGCCCAGCAGTGTTAGCTCTGCAAGCCCAAACCAGCTGATCTGAGCTCTAAACTCAGTGCCACAGGGTGTGTATTTTATTTATTTATTCAAATATTGATTTTATTTTTGCTGTGCACACACAAGTCACGCCTAAGTTACTTTGGTGCTTTCGACAGTTTTTCCCCTGGACTTTGTTTTATCTTCTATGGCTGATGCATCCACCTCCTGCTTGCATTGGCCAATGGGATTTAGGCACACAAGAGCAATCTGAGTTAGGCTCCTTTGAAAACCCAGCCAGACCTAGTCTTTGACTCCTGGACCATCTTTTTGTAGCAGAGGGGAGGCAGCATGGCCTAGTGGATGTGGCACCCTACTGGGACTGAGACGACCTAGGTTTTGTTCCCAGGTCTCTTGCTGGGTGACCTTGGGCCTGTCAGAGCCCCGTTCTGTGCCTCAGTTTCCCCATCTATAAAATGGAGACAACGAGCCTTATCACCGTTGTAAATTGCTCTGTGAGAACTAGTTATTGTTATACCTGTGTGTACAGCACATCACACAATAGGGTCCCAGTCCCTTGCAGGGTTTTATAGGTGCTACCAGCATCGGGCTCCTCAGTTCATCCCACCAGGGAGGGGACAGCAGCTGGGACAAAGGAGGGTAATGGCTTGCCCCAGAACCTACCGGAACGTGTCTCCCACTCGGTCCTGGAAATATATGAAGCCCTCGTGGTCCATCATGAGGAGGTCTCCGCTGTTGAAGTAGAGGTCTCCTTTCTTCATCACATTCCTCAGGATCTTCTTCTCCGACTTCTGGCGGTCGCCCGCGTAGCCGTTGAATGGGGTGCTCTTCGTTATCTTCACCACCAGCAGCCCTGCCTCACCTGGAAGGGAGAATGAGAATCCCGATGGATATCCCCCTACGTAGCCCATCCCATCCCGGCCAGTTTTCAGGGTCCTCCAATTGGCGTAGGTAATCCACCTCCATGAGAGGAGGTATCTAGCTTGATGGAAGGGTCTACACCACTGTCTACACCGGTTTAACTATGTCGCTCAAGGGGAGTGGCTTTTTCACACCCCTGACCTATGTAGCTGGGTCATCCTAACTTTTTTAGTGTAGGCCCGGCCTAAGAAAGTTTCACCTACTCTAAATAAACGTGAGTCATCATGCCAGGAAAAAGACACAAAAAGGGGGGAAAAGCTTGTGCCTGAGGGTTTTTTTATCCAGAAACTGGGGGGCAGCCTAAGCGGGAAGTTGTCCATGAAACACTGGATCTCCTCAAAGATGACGGGGGTACGCTGGGAACCTGTTCAGAGGCAATAGGTAACATCTGCTAGAAAAGAGCATTTAGCTAATATAGAGGCATAAAGCCAGAAGGTGCATCCTGATGTTTAATTTTTGGGTAACTGTTACCCGGGGTCTCCCAGGGGTAACTCAACTGTCTCACTCCAGGAAGTGTCAGGAACAAATCAGTGGGGACACAGCAATTTCCATTGGATAAATGATTGATACAAGCGAGCGTGCCCTTATCTAAAACTACTATTTATTAGCTATTAAGCACACACACACACACACACACACACACATAGGCAATAGGTTTAGGACATCCCAGATATAGTTACTCACAGTCTGATATGGTTTTGAGTAATCACCAGCTGGACTTCCAAGGGGCCCTCTATCCCTCCATAGAATCAAAGAATCATAGAAGATTAAGATTAGAAGAGCCCTCAGGAGGTATCTAGTCCAACCCCCTGCTCGAAGCAGGACCAATCCCCAACTAAATCATCCCAGCCAGGGTTTTGTCAAGTCTGACCTTAAAAACCTCTAATGATGGAGATTCCACCATCTCCGTAGGTAACCCATTCCAGTGCTTCACCATCCTCCTAGTGAAATAGTGTTTCCTAATATCCAACCTAGACCTCCCCCACTGCAACTTGAGACCATTACTCCTGGTTCTGTCATCTGCCACCACTGAGAACAGCCGAGCTCCATCCTCAGGTAGTTGAAGGCTGCTATCAAATCCCCACTCACTCTTCTCTTCTGCAGACTAAATAAGCCCAGTTCCCTCAGCCTCTTCTCGTAAGTCATGTGCCCCAGCCCCCTGATCATTTTTGTTGTCCTCCACTGGACTCTCCAATTTGTCCACATCCTTTCTGTAGTGGGGGGCCCAAAACTGGATGCAATACTCCAGATGTGTCCTCACCAGTGCTGAATAGAGGGGAATAATCACTTCCCATGATCTGCTGGCAATGCTCCTACTAATACAGCCCAATATGCCATTAGCCTTCTTGGCAACAAAGGCACACTGTTGACTCATATCCAGCTTTTCATCCACTGTAATCCCCAGGTCCTTTTCTGCAGAACTTCTGCTTAGCCAGTCGGTCCCCACCCTGTAGCAGTGCATGAGATTCTTCCTTCCTAAGTGCAGGACTCTGCACTTGTCCTTGTTGAACCTCATCAGATTTCTTTTGGCCAATCCTCCAATTTCTCTAGGTCACTCTGGACCCTATCCCTACCCTCCAGCGTATCTACCTCTCCTCCCAGCTTAGTGTCATCCGCAAACTTGCTGAGGGTGCAATTCATCCCATCCTCCAGATCATTAATAAAGATGTTGAACAAAACCAGCCCCAGGACCGACCCCTGGGAAACTCTGCTAGATACCGGCTGCCAACTAGACATAGAGGCATTGATCACTACCCATTGAGCCCGACAATCTAGCCAGCTTTCTATCCACCTCATAGTCCATTCATTCAAGCCATACTTTTTTAACTTGCAGGCAAGAATACTGTGGGAGATCGTATCAAAAGCTTTCCTAAAGTCTAGATATATCACGTCCACCGCTTTCCCCATATCCACAGAGCCAGTTATCTCATCATAGAAAGCAATCAGGTTGGTCAGGCATGACTTGCCCCTGGTGAATCCATGTTGACTGTTCCTGATCACCTTTCTCTCCTCCAAGTGCTTCAAAATGGACTCTTTGAGGACCTGTTCCATGATTTTTCCAGGGACTGATGTGAGGCTGACCAGTCTATAGTTCCCCGGGTTCTCCTTCTTCCCTTTTTTAAAGATGAGCACTATATTTGCCTTTTTCCAATCATCTGGGACCTTCCCCGATCACCACGAGTTTTCAAAGATAATGGCCAATGGCTCTGCAATCACATCAGCCAATTCCCTCAGCACCTTCAGATGCATTAGATCCAGACCCATGGACTTGTGCATGTCCAGCTTTTCTAAACAGTCCTTAACCTGTTCTTTCACCACTGAGGGCTGCAAACCTCCTCCCCATACTGTGTTGCCCAGGACAGCAGTGTGGGAGCTGACCTTGTCTGTGAAGACCAAGGCAAAAAAGCATTGAGTACTTCAGCTTTTTCCATGTCATCTGTCACTATGTTGCATCCCCCATTCAGTAAGGGTCCCACACTTTCCCTGACCTTCTTCTTGTTGCTACCATACCTGTAGAAACCCTTCTTGTTACCGTTCACATCCCTTGCTAGCTGCAACTCCAATTGTGCTTTGGCCTTCCTGATTACACCCCTGCATGCTCTAGCAATATTTTTATGCTCCTCCTCCTGACCAAGTTTCCACTTCTTGTAAGCTTCCTTTTTGTGTTTAAGCTCATCGAAGATTTCTCTGTTAAGCCAAGCTGGTCGCCTGCCATATTTACTATTCTTTCTGCACATTGGGATGGTTTGTTCCTGCGCCCTCAATAAGGCTTCTTTAAAATACAGCCAGCTCTCCTGGACTCCTTTCCCCCTCATATTAACCTCCCAGGGGATCCTGCCCATCAGTTCCCTAAGTGAGTCAAAGTCTGCTTTTCTGAAGTCCAGAGTCTGTATTTTGCTACTCTCCTTTCTTCCTTTTGGGAGTATCCTGAACTCAACCATCTCATGGTCACTGCTGCCCAGGTTGCCACCCACTTCTGCTTCCCCTACTAATTCTTCCCTGTACCCTTCTTAGCAGCAGGTCAAGACGAAAATGACCCCTGGTTAGTTCCTTCAGCACTTGCACCAGGAAGTTGTCCCCAACGCTCTCCAAAATCTTCCTGGATTGACTGTGCATTGTTGTATTACTCTCCCAGCAGATGTCAAGGTGATTGAAGTCCCCTGTTAGAACCAGGGTCCATGTTCTGGAAACTTCAGTTAATTGTCTGAAGAAAGCCTCGTCTACCTCATGCTCCGGGTTCAGTCGTCTATAGCAGACGCCCACCACGACATCACTCTTGTTGCTCTTGCCTCTAAACTTAACCCAAAAGACTCTCAACAGGCTTTTCTCCAGTTTTATACCAAAGCTCTGAGCAATCATACTGCTCTCTTACATACATTGCAACCCTTCCACCTTTTCTCCCCTCCCTGTCCTTCCTGAACAGTTTATACCTATCTATGACAGTACTCCAGTCATGCGAGTTACCCCACCAAGTCTCTGTCTCCAGTTGATGGGGAGTTTAGATGTTAGCGCACTGCCTGGAGAAAAGCTCCCTCAGACTGATTTGAGGTATTTATTTTTACCAAATCTTTTATAGCTAACTCTAACTCTACAGTGACTCCTAGTGGGTCTGCAGAATAACCTCTACTGAGTCAGCATTTCTCCTCATTATCTCAAAACAGTTCTAGCCATAACAACAATATGTCAGGGGCACCTAAAACCAAGGCCGCTATTCACTCACTCTCTTCCAGAACTTTCTCTCCCATCTTCCCATTCTGATGAGCAAACTGCAAGTCTGCAGCTGTCTGACCTTGTCTCACAAAGGTCAAAGATTTTTCCTAGCTATGTGATGTTTGGTTTTCAGCGGGCAGTGGCTGCACATACAGAATGGCCGACTGCAGAATAGTCAAGTTCTGGGGTACATGCAGGAAGGTCAAATTCCGGGGTAACATAACGTGTGTGTGTGTGTGTGTTGGCTTCCCCTTTGCTGTTTCTTCTCAGAGTCTGGGATTTTTTCTATCAAATAAACCTTTCATTTATTTTAACCCCGAGCCTGGCTCCGGTGTGCACGCCCTGGCATGTGTGCCAAAGTGAACTGGTAGCTGGGGGCTGGTTTCACTCCTCTGGGGGTGGCGCACCGAGCAGCTGGAACTTGGGTTGGAAGGATTTGGGGACACGCAGGCCCAGAAGGGATGTTGGTGTCACCTTGAAAGGAGTAACATGGCTGGTGGAAGCCAGGGGCAGATCTTTGGCTTGTGGGCCAGCGACTGGTGTCAGGGCTTTGAGCCATAGCAGCACAGCACTAAGGTTCCCAAAGTTACACGGCAGGTGGAGACAGAACCCCTCACCTGTCTGAGTGACCTCGGAAAGGTCACAAGTGGTGGGTTTGAAAAGGGGTTAAGCTCCGCAGGAACACGCCATTCTTGCGCCAAAATCAGAGCGTCCCCACATGGCGTTATTCAAGAATATCCATTGCACTTTAAATGCACGCCCTATCTTAAACCACATTAATTTCCAAGTGTAAACAGGCCCCTATAAGAACATAAGAACGGCCAGACTGGGTCAGACCAAAGGTCCATCAAGCCCAGCATCCCATCCTCTGACAGTGGCCAATGGCAGGTGCCCCAGAGGGAATGAACAGACAGGTAATCATCAAGTGATCCATCCCCTGTCACCCAATCCCAGCGTCTGGCAAACAGGGGCTAGGGACACCATTCCTGCCCATCCTGGCTAATAACCATTGATGGACCTATCCTCCATGAATCTATCTAGCTCCCTTTTGAACCCCGTTATAGTATTGGCCCCATTGAATTTCAATGAGAATTAGGCTCCAAAGTTCCTAGGTCGCTATTGAGAAAGGGATTTAGACTCCTGAATTTTACACTTGCTCTCTGTATCTTAATCCCCCATCTCTACAATGGGGATAATACTTAGGGTGACCATATGACCCATTTTGGTTGGGACAGTCTCTTTTTTAAGCCTGGTCCCGGCCGTCCTGACTTTTTTGGCAAAAGTGGGGTATGGAGAAATGCGCGAGGGGGCGTGTGGCTTGGGTCAGCCCCACTCTCTCCAGCCTTTGGAGAGGGGCTCGGGTTAGCCCTGTGGGGGAGAACTCGGATGAGCGGCTTGGGCCAGCCCCACACCGGGGAGCAGGAGGGCTCGGGCTAGCCCCACGCGGTGTCCCGTTTTCCCTTGGGGAAATAGGGTCACCCTAATAAGACTTCCCTACCTCACAGGGGTGCGTTTGGATAAATGCATTAAAGCCCATGAGGTGGTCAGATACTACAAGTAATGGGGACCAAAGGACCTTTGCTAGATCTTCTATCCTGCCCATTAGCTGGGAAATTTGACTGAGTGGACACAGGCAGAATGAAATCCAATGTCTGGAAACTGAACCCAGACAAATTCAGCCTAGAACCAGGCATAAAGTCTGAAGCAAGGGTAATTAGTCACTGGCAGCGTAGCAAATATAGGGCTGGGCCCACTAGGGGCACTCATGATAAAGTGGCAATTTTCAGTCATGTTTTTGTGATGCTCATGTATGCCTCAGTTTCCCCTCTGTTTTGCACTGCTCTCTGGAAGGGCAAAAGGGTGCTATTGGGACGATGCAGGAGATGCAAGGTGTGTGTGACCCTCTCACTGCCCGGGATGCAATGAACGGGACCCTTAAGGAAACCAATCGCCCAGAGGGAGGTGGGTTCCCACCCCCCCACATCTCAGCAGGGAAGCTGAGCAGAAGCCCCAGCTCGAGAACAAAGGACCAGTGGCAGGCCGGGGAGAAGGAGTCGGCTTTTGGGAGAGGCTGAGCGGTGAGCGCAGCGCCTGGAATGGAGCCCATAGAAGCTTGGCCGGTGATTTGCATTGGCTTGGCCAGAGGGACAATGTCTTAACCGTTATCTCCCTGTGCTGAGCCAAGGACTTCCCGAGGCTGAGTTCCTGTTCGCCAACAAACCCAACTGTTTTGGAAACGCCACCTGGTGTCACTGCAAATACTTGCTGAGGTGCGTAGACTCCAGCTGAGAGACTTTTCCCCTCTTCCCCGCTCCTGACGGAAGGAACTACCCTGGAGCACTGATGGGTTCCGCCAAGGGACTGTTTAAAAGCTGGGATGTAGCTTTGGTCCTGTGGCTCCGGGACAGCACTCGCTGTGTTCTGTGGCAGTGTGGGAATAGCTAGGCCTAGCATGATTGTGTACAGCTTGACAACAACATCGTGTGGGAACTCAACTGTGCCAAGTTCCTGTCTTCCTATTGTGTTGTTGTGTAAAGGAGCAACTTGCCATGGGATGTAAAGTGGATTCTGCATCACTGGATCAAAGCTAGCCAGGGTGTGTCTACACGTACTGCGAATACCCCTGGAGCCTAGTTCTACCTTTGGAGTCTCTTAATCAAGATTGTGGGTATGTCTACATTGGCAACTAGACACCCACAGCTGGCCCGTTACTGCTGACTCGGGCTGCAGGCTGTTTCATTGTTTTGTAGACTTCCAGACTCGGCTTGAAGCCTGGGCTCTGGGACCCTCCCTCCTCACAGCAATGAAACCTCCCCGCAGCCCGAGCCCCACAAGCCAGTATCAGCTGCCACGGGCCAGCAGCAGCGGGTGTCTAGTTGCTGTGCAGACATACCCTGGATGATTGTCGATAATGTCGCCCTGTAACTCAATCAGAAGTTCTGGGCTTGATGAAGGAATTACTTGGTGATGATCTCTGGCCTGTGATATGCACGAGGTCAGACTAGACTATGTTAGAACTGTATGCTTCTTCTCTATTTAACTATTGTGATTCTTTGACCAAAAAATTGTAGAATCTTTTCTATGTTAAACCAAAATGCTGTCTAAACTCTAGGGTGGCCAGGTGCCCAGTTTTAGTTGGGAAAGTCTGGTCAAAAAGGGGACCTGACAGTGTCTGGTCAGATCTACTGACTGGACACCCAAAGTCCAGTTACTGCAAACCAGGAAGGGACTGCGTCATCATCTGTACCAGCCCTGGCTGCCTCCTACCTTCATAGAATATATGGGTTAGAAGGGACCTCAGAAGATCATCAAGTCTAACTCCCTGCTCACAGCAGGACCAATCTCCAGACAGATTTTTGTCCCAGATCCCTAAGTATCCCCTCAAGGATTGAGTTCACAACCCTGGGTTTAGCAAGCCAATGTTCAAACCACTGAGCTATCCCTCCCCCCAACTCTGACCTGCATCAGAATGCTGCAGCTCCCAGCTTCCGCTCCATAGGCAAATCCCTCCTGACCCGGGCGGGGGTAGGGAGTGGGAGGGGAAAAGCAGTGAGCGACAGGGGAGAGGGAGGAAGAAGAGTGGACTGGGGCGGGGCCTCAGGGGCAGGGGCGGGGCTTTGGGGGGAATAGGTGGGATGGGGATGGGGCCGTGAGGGGGAAGAGGTAGGGCAGGGGAGGTTCCAGGACTCCTGCTGGAGTGTCCGTTTTTTAAATATTACCAACTCTAATGCCAAAGACTGTTTTGTTTTAGACTAATGGATGTCTGTAATTTAAAGTAGGACTGTATTTAACCATCTCATCTGCTTTTCCCCTGACCTTGCTGACCTAGTCCACATGCCTGTTACTTTCGATGTGTGTTGTAGTGGACGAGATGGTGTAATTGGTGAAGGATGGTTATAAATGACAACATGTAATTGATAAAACGCACAGGGCACATTTGGTACAGCGGACGTGTGCTATAATCAATGTCACAGCATTGAGTAATGTATTGACTAATGTCTGATTATGGCTACAGATGGTCTCAGTACAGATACAATAGTTACAGCTGTCATTGGCTTATTGATTCGGTAAATTGATAATTTTCAAAATCAGATCAGAGCATGAGAGAGAAAGATTTTCAAGGATTTTCTTTCTCCAAAACCAGTATATAAGGCATGACTTGGGGGAGTTAGAAGCAAAGTGAAGTGAAACGTGATGCCTAATTTCTCCAGTCTCAGATTGGTATGTACATTTCCTTTCTGTATTCTGTATAGTGCTGTATCAAGTATTTGACTGACTCTCTTAAATCACACTTCAACCGAATTAGCTATTTGATGTCACGTCGTATTAAATCCAAACGCGCCAGGAAATCTGTGAAAACCTTGTCTATTCGATGTGTGCATGAAATAGGTTAAAACAACCGAGGACAGGGCTGGTGACGTTGAACTGGTTTTGCCATCCCCTCTCTGAAAACAACGGGGCATGAGTCTTGCAGATTCTCCAGCTCCGTGGCTTTCATTCATCCTTGCTATCAACTATTCCACTCTCTAGTTAGGGGACTTATGTGGCTGCTGTGAGTACGGGAGTGTCTCACAGACTTCTAATGGTCTGATTCTGACAATTCCCCCTGTAAGGTAGGGCTGGGCTATTAACTTCATTTCACAAAACAGCAACCGAGGCACAGATCTTCAATGGTATTTAGGCACCGAGTTTTCCTTACGCTCAGTGGATCTGAGCCTAGGCTAAGACTGTAACCGCTGCACCATGCGTCCTCCCCAAGGGGCCCACTCCCCGCATCAGCGCCTCCCGATGGCCAGCCTGTTATTCTTACCGGTGGGGACTCGGATGCAGCACCCTCTCTCATCTCGCACGGGTTCATCCTGCTCCACGTTGTACTGGATCAACTCGAAGGGCACGAGCATCTGGAAAGCAACGGGGTGACAAAGACGGAAGTCAGCTGGAAAAATAACGCCAGCATCCCTCATGTGCCCATTACCAGGATCTGCCACCTTCCCTATCAATGGCTGCAATTCAGGAAAGTTGATGTGGGGAATACAGCGTGGAAGACTGCTTGAGTGGTGGAAAGTAACGGACAATCACAATGCCTTGCTGTTTCCGACTTACCGATACAACTATTGTTGTCGACCTTGGGATTCTAGTGTGAGAAAAACCTTTTCCCCGGGGTTTTCACGAGGAGGTGAGATATTCTTTTATTTAATTTCATTTTATTACTTCTGAACCCTATTAGTGGCTAAATCCTTCCAAACTGATCTGATACTAGAATCTGGAATTATAGTTCTGCACGAGGGCCACGGAGGTAGCCCCAAAATTAACCTCTGGCCCGCAGCGTTGAAAAACAGTTGGACCATGCTGGAAAAATACAATCCGCTTGGTAAGTGGATTGAAATCATTGCGTATTTAGGATGGACAAAGGCACTGGTTCGTTGGCAGGAGCTTGAGGGTCCGCCCACCGCTATCCCACACTGCTATGCGTTTCGCCAGGATCGGCCTCTCTGCTTATCCATCTGCCTTCCCGTGCCCTGGGGTCTCATCGCCTGGATGTCACCTGCCTGTTCCA
This sequence comes from Malaclemys terrapin pileata, assembly GCF_027887155.1. Taxonomy (NCBI): domain Eukaryota; kingdom Metazoa; phylum Chordata; order Testudines; family Emydidae; genus Malaclemys; species Malaclemys terrapin. Next base: position 2,761,877 of record NC_071524.1, read on the forward strand.
ATGCTGGTGTGAAGCCAGGATACTCCTGGAGTTGTGCACCTCAGCATTGAGCAGCGTTGTTCACTATCATGCAGCGCCTCGTGCCGCAGCATGGAGCTGTGCCGAGATCCTTGAACTCCTTGGCACTTGGGGAGAAGCAAAGGGGCAGAAATCACCGGCATAAAGAGGTGCTCGAAGCCCTCTCCAAGCAGATGACCCTTCTCAATTCTTCGGTGCCGCAAGGAGATCTTATTGGATGCTAGTTGCCCCGGCAATGACGCTTTCATGCCCCAGTGCTGAGCTAGAACATGGTCCCTTCCTTCTGAGGGCCGGATTGCAAAGCTCCAAGGTTGAATCACCATCAGGCAGGGCTGTGGATGCAGCCTGCGCTGCACAGTGTTGTTAGAGGAACCAACCAAGACTGTGCTGGACATTTAGTGAGAGACAATCTCTGCCCCAAAGAGCTCACCGTCCAATCAGACAAATGATGAGGTGAAAATAAGGATAATTTGGCATCTTTTTGTTCTAGGTTTGTACAGCGCCTTGCACAATAGGGCCAGGATCCATGGCTGGGGCTCTTAGGCTCTACCATAATATACCTAATAGATAAAGTACAGTGCCTAGCACAAGGAGGCCCTGGTCCATAACTGGGGGTCCTAGTGCTACCATAATATATCTAATAAATGATGTACAGCGTTGGGGGTGTGACATTACTGACATAACCTGTGACCGTATAGATCATTGTTGCAACCACTGTTATATATTTTCAGCAAATATTGTACAAAGGTTGCCGTGTGAGGTGTCTATGGAAAGGTTATGACTTGCTTATTATAATTATGCTATCTGTATGGGTGTGTCATTTTTGTAGTTGAAGTTATGAATATTGGCTACGTACTTGTATCTCAATGTGTTTTGAGTCTAAGTAGCCTCAGGGACGCATTAGGTCAGTTTCTTGAGAAAGGACTATCCTCAGTAAATGCCTAGTCAATAAACACTTAGCTGACAATGGACTTTGGGAGACGTCAATCCACATCTGAGCTTTCCTGGGAACGTGCAAACTAACATGTAGACAATGGCATCGGCCTGTAAAGAACTGAGTCATGCATGGAAATGTGACTTGCCCATGTGACTCCAAACTCCATCTTGCTGTGATCTTGCACAGGAGAACCAAGGGTTTCCACCCACAAGAGAAAGAATATAAAAGGCAGCTGCATCTCCTCCATCTTGTCTTCAATCCTGTTTCTTGCCTCTGGAGGGACTTTGCTACAAACTGAAGCTCTGAACAAAGGACTGAATGACCCATCCCAGCTGTGGATGAACTCCAGAGACTTGATTTGAATCTGCAATTTATTCCATCACTGCTACAAGCCTGAAACAAGAACTTTGCCATTACTGTATATAATTGATTCCGTTTAACCAATTCTAGTCTCATCTATATCTTTTTCCTTTTATGAATAAACCTTTAGATTTTAGATTCTAAGGGATTGGCAACAGCAAGATTTGTGGGTAAGATCTGATTTGTATATTGACCTGGGTCTGGGGCTTGGGCCTTTGGGATCAGGAGAACCTTTTTCTTTTACTGGGGTATTGGTTTTCATAACCATTCGTCCCCATAATGAGTGGCACTGGTGGTGCTACTGGGAAACTGGAGTGTCTAAGGGAATTGCTTGTGTGACTTCTGGATAGCCAGTGGGGTAAAACCGAAGTTCTCTCTGTCTGGCATGCAGGAGAACCCCTCCGCTGCTGCAGGGAGTGTCCACTCTGAAGCGTTACAGCGGCAGTGTTTCAAATGTAGCCAAGCCTGTAATCTGACCTGCTGTATAACTAGGGTTACCATATTTTGTGCCTCCGAAAGGAGGACACTCCACGGGGCCCCGGCCCCGCCCCGAGCCCCGCCCATGCCCCCGCCCCAACTCCGCCCCCTCCCCAAAGTCTCCACCCCCTCCCCTGCTTCCCACGAACATTTAATTTGCGGGAAGCCTGAAGCAGGTAAGAGGGGGTGTGGGGGGGAGGAGGCGCGGCCCAGGCTGGCCCCCCCGGCGGCTCCAGCCTGGGTCGGCTCGGGCCCTGGGGTGCCGGCCCCGGCCCCCGGCCAACCACCTCCGGCTCGCCCAGCACTGCCGGCCCCCGGCGGCCCGGCGCACCCCCCAGCGGCCCGGCCCCCCGGCCCTGCAACCCCGGACCGGCTCCCGGCCCGGCCCCCAGGCTCCCGGCCCCGCGCACCCCCTGGCTCCCGGCCCCGCGGCCCAGCGCACGCCCCCGCGGCCCGGCCCCGCGGCCCAGCGCACCCCCCGGTGGCCTGGCCCCGCGGCCCAGCGCACCCCCCGGCCCCGTGACCCCGGACTGGCTCCCGGCCCGGCCTCCCGGCCCAGCGCACCCCCTGGAGGCCCGGCCCCGCGGGCCCGGCACCGCGCCCCCGGCTCCCCGCCCGGCCCCGCGCCCAGCCCGGCCCGGCTCCCGGCCCGGCACCATGCCCCCGGCCCCGCAACCCCGGCCCCGGCCAAATAGGCCCTGGCCGAGCCCTCCCTCCCTCCCTCCTGATTTTCCCGGACATGCCCGGCTTTTGGGGATTTCCCCCCGGACGGGGATTTGAGCCCCCAAAAGCCGGACATGTCCGGGAAAATCCGGACGTATGGTAACCCTAGTATAACAAAGGCCAGAGAATTTCTCCTGATTGTCCCTGTCCTGAACAATACAACTCGTGTTTGGCTAACAGCTCTTCCAGAAGGCAGCCAGTCTTGCCTTTTCCCTCTAGGTTAAAGAGTCTGGTGTCTCCTATCCATGAAGATACTTCTTCACCACTCAGTCTTCTTTCTGATAAGCTAAATAGATTGGGGTCCTTAAGGCCTTTCACTTTCAATCCCCAAGCCTCCCAGGGCCTAACCTAACCGGACTCTTTCTGACGCACCAACACTTTTCACAGCCTGTGGGGGCGAAATATCAACATAACCTCACATCCCGGGGGAAATGGATGCAGGAATCTGTTTCATCTCAGTGTTGTTGATGAACCACAGTAAGAGAGGCCAAATGGCTAGAGAGACCCTCATCATCTGTGCTCAGCCTCCACACCTGTCCCAGCTGGGGAAGAAACCGGTAATGGGCACTAGGGAAATGACCACCATGGTAGGGGAGAGGCAGAGTAGCATTCCTCACCTTATGGAGGAAGTTGGCCCTTCCCACCGCTCCAATCTTCCCCGTGTAGTTAATGAACCCAGTGTTCCCCTCTGTGGCCCCGTAGAACTCGCAGATGCAGATGGGCCCAAAGCGCTGGAGGAATTCCTTCCAGACCTCCACCCTCAGGCCGTTACCCACAGCCAGCCGCACTTTGTGCTCTCGTTCGTTCTCCCTCTGCAAGGCAAACAGGGCAAGGGTCCAGGAGTGGCACAGAGAGGAGGCCAGGTCTCACCCTGGGTCTCACGCTAGTTCAGGGATCTACCAAGGTGCCCTATATGCCTATACACCCTATATGCCTCCATGTTGTGCTGTAAGGAGTCAGTAGCATCCATCCAGGGAGTGGGCGCTGAGCATTCGCTTTCAAGATCAAAAGAAGGAGCAACCCAGCCCCTTTATGTGGTAATAACAGCTGTTGGGCAACCACCCAAGGCAGCAGGCCACGTGGCGGGGCAGAGCTAGGACCTGAGACCATGAGGGGGAGGTTCCCTGATTGCAAACGTGGGGGCTGGGCTGTGGGAGCAAAAAACCAGGAGGAAGAGAGCGAGTGTGACTCTGGGATGAAGCAGGGACGGAGCTTCTTGGGCACAGAGCCTGCTGGAGGGGCAGACAATGGGGATCTTGCAGCCTGGAAGCTGCCTTCTGCTGTTTGTTCTCACAGCACTCATGGAAACAGGACTTGGTAAGTTTGTTTGGGGGTGGGGGGTGGGTTGGTGAATAAAGAAGATCACACTGAGAATATCCCTGACTCGCCTCATTGATTTATCATCCTCGTGGAAACACCCCGGTAAGACCCTGGACTGTGGCTAAAGAAGCAACGGTGCCACAGAAACCCTATTTTGAGGCCAACACAAGCCAGAGCTCCAGGGTGCTGCATAGGACAAGGGACCTTGGCTAGGAACACAGAGGGTGAAATCTCCCCGGGCACATGTGACATTTACCCTCTTGGCTGACACACCAGAGACTGAACCAGCGACCTCAGCACTAAAACCAGGAGCTGCTACAGCTTAAGATTGTAAGAGACTCATAGCCATTGTAGGTTGGCATGGGAGGCGGGATTTGTAACATAGACTCACCAGTGGGTGATACAAAGAACTGCCACCATAAGGCATCGATACCCCTTAAACCACTATTTTGACCATTCAGGTGGGACATACGTGGGGCGTGTCCATCTATGCCTGATCTACAGCGGGCCTATTACAGCTTCCAGAGTCTGGCCCCTTTCGCTCAAGCTCTGGGGGACCCTGATTTTTAGCTCTGCAAATTCCCAGTGGAGTTGGTTGAAAAATGTTTGTTCCTTTGTTTCGTCTCGGAAAAATGGCAAAAAAAAATGTGACGACTGAAAAATTTTAGCGCAAGCCCAAATACTTCAGTTCTGAAATTCTGCTGGGGTGTGTGATGCCATCCCATAAGGCTTTATGGAAATATGCTTAGAATGTGTTTTATGCTACATATGCCAGGTAACATATCTGAATGTATTAATCCTATTTGTGTGCATGTATCATTTTTGTATTCAAAGTTATGAATGTTATGAATGTTGGCTGCGTACTGCCTTGATTTCTAAATAACCTTAGGTTTCAGAGTAGTAGCCGTGTTAGTCTGTATCCACAAAAAGAACAGGAGTACTTGTGGCACCTTAGAGACTAACAAATTTATTAGAGCATAAGCTTTCGTGGACTACAGCCCACTTCTTCGGATGCATATAGAGTGGAACATATATTGAGGAGATATATATACACACATACAGAGAGCATGAACAGGTGGGAGTTGTCTTACCAACTCTGGGACTGGGAATGACTGAGCCATTACAAACATTAAATCTATCTCCCCTTGTAAGTATTCTCACACTTCTTATCAAACTGTCTGTACTGGGCTAGCTTGATTATCACTTCAAAAGTTTTTTTCTCTTACTTAATTGGCCTCTCAGAGTTGGTAAGACAACTCCCACCTGTTTATGCTCTCTGTTTGTGTGTATATATATCTCCTCAATATATGTTCCACTCTATATGCATCCGAAGAAGTGGGCTGTAGCCCACGAAAGCTTATGCTCTAATAAATTTGTTAGTCTCTAAGGTGCCACAAGTACTCCTGTTCTAAATAACCTTAGTAGAGCATTTGGTCAGTTCCTGGAGAAAGGAATGTTGAAATTAAGGACCTAATCAAGAAACACTTAAAGGACAATGGACCTTGGAATGCTTCAATCCACATAAGAAATCTACTTGAGGACATTCAAAGTAGCATGTAAACAATGGATGCTACCTGTAAAAACTGTGAGTCATGCATGGACATGTGACTTGCCCAGGTGACTCCTAAACTCCATCTTGGAGCTGGACTTTGCATAGGAGTGAGGAGGGGGGTCTCCACCCACAAGAGAAAGTCTATTTAAACCCCTGGGAGACCCCTCCATGTGGTCTTCAGCTGGCTAAAGAGAGAGCCTCTCCACCCCCCCAGGATACTTGGAAGAAGCTGGAACAAAGGGCAGTGACTGCAAGGGGTGTGAGTGATTGCTGGACCCAGGCTAAAAGGAGATTAGTCTGTAAAAGGGAGCATTCTGGAACTGGTGAGGATCTTAACTGTATTCAGTTTGATTAGACATAGATTTGCGCATTTTATTTTATTTTGCTTGGTGACTTACTTTGTTCTGTCTGTTACTACTTGGAACCACTTAAATCCTACTTTCTGTATTTAATAAAATCACTTTTTACTTATTAATTGACCCAGAATATGTATTAATACCTGGGGGAGCAAACAGCTGTGCATATCTCTCTATCAGTGTTATAGAGGGCGAACAATTTATGAGTTTACCCTGTATACGCTTTATACAGGGTAAAACGGATTTATTTGGGTTTAGACCCCATTTGGAGTTGGGCATCTGAGTGTTAAAAACAGGAACACTTCTGCTAGCTGCTTTCAGGTAAACCTGCAGTTTTTGGGCAAGTAATTCAGACCCTGGGTCTTTGTTGGAGCAGACGGGTGTGTCTGGCTCAGCAAGACAGGGTGCTGGAGTCCTGAGCTGGCAGGGAAAGCAGGGGTAGAGGTAGTCTTGGAATATCAGGTGGCAGCTTCCAAGGGGGTTTCTGTGATCCAACCCGTCACAGGGTGTTCATAGGACTGGTCGTCCAGGTGCCTCTAGTTGGACTACATCTCCCATAATGCACCATGATGCCCCCCCTGCCCCCGCCCCCCCGGAAGGAAGAGACAGTAGGTGCATCATGGGAGTCCCTGGTTGTGGTGTATCATGGGAAACATAGTCCAGGTGCCTGATACTCCCATTCTCCTCTACAGGCTGGGCTCCTTGGTTAGACTACATCTCTGATGATGCACCATGATACCTCTCTTGAAGAGGGGAGGCAGTAGGTGAATCATGGGAGTTCCTGGTTGTAGTACATCCTGGGAGATGTAGTCTACTGGGGAGCCTGACCTGTAGAGGAAAATTGGAACAAGAAGCAACTAAACTATAACTCCCATGTGGCACCATGGCAGCATTTCAGAATCAAAATATTTCAGTTTTCAGCTGAAATTTTTCGATTTTTGGGCATTTGGTTTTTGGACGAAAAACCCCAATTTTCCACAGAGAGTAGAAACTTGCTGTGAAAAAAATTTGCTTAGTCAACAAACTAATTTTTTCCATCAAAAAAGAATTTAGAGAGAACATTTTGGACCAGGCCTAACGATGGTTCATTCTCTGTAGTTGGTCAAGATGTCCCTTGAACTCATCTCTGAATTTCACCCTCAGGGGAAGGATTGGATAGGTATATAAAGGGTTAAATTAACTTGGCTAACGACTATATCATGCTTGCCAATTTGTGTTGAGAAGTTCTGGGAAGGTCTGGAGAGATCGTGTTGGAAATACTGAGCTTAAAAAGCCCCAGTTATCAGGGATGGTTCTAACCTGTTTTAGCAAAGAACAGAATTCAAGGAGCAGGAACAATAGTCATGTAGGTTCCAGTCAGGAGCGGTGGAAGCTCCCTAAAAGCGCGGGACCCACTGGTGCCCGAACCATGGCCCCGCCTCCACAACACCTCTTTCCCCTGAGGCCCCACCCCCTGCTCTCTCCTCTCCGCCCCTTCCCACCCATCGCTTGCCCTTGTGGCCAGTGGGAGGAATGGGGCCATGGCTCCCGGACCCTCCTGTTCCGGCACCCGGGGTTCCAGTAGATAAGGCATAAAAGGGTGAACTCTTCAAATATTTGTTGCTGGTATCTGTCTGACCAGTTGGTGCTAGCCAACGTGGGTTTAAGCTAATTCTGTTATAAGTTGCCAATCAAAACTTATCACTGCACATTATTGTATGGAGGTGATGACTGCCTAGGGATTTAAGGCTAGTTTGGAGCAGTTGTGTAAATACCACTTGGCCGTCTGGATTTAATAAAGGACTCTGTGGTTAAATTGGTGCTGTGCTGGTACCCTGTATTAATAATAATAATAACAACACGACATAGCAGACTCCATACTGCTTTGCCCCACCTGCCACATTGGGATTAGCAATCAAAGACCATCTAGCATCCCCCCGGCCCCCGGGAAAGGCGTTGGGTTACCTTGGGCGCGTTGCACAGATAGCGCATCACCTCCCCTACATACTGGATCACAGAGACGTGGTATCGCCGGCAGTCATCCCAGAACTGGGAGACGGAGAACTTGGGACGCAAGACGCAGGTGGCTCCTAGGGGAGAGGGAAGGAGAGGTGATGGGGGGGCATGTGAACCCCATCTAATACAGCCTTTCCAGTCTACCCTAACCCAATCATGGCACTGAAGAGGTAACTGGTACATTGCTTATCCCACTGATTTGATTCGTCCACCATTTGCCTTATGTTCTGCCTGACTATTTGTTAAATCCACTTGTTGTATCTCGTCTTATACTCCTCAGGGCCGGAACCATCTTTTTGTTCTGTGTTTGTACAGCGCCTAGCACAACAGAGCTACAACACCTAGTTGACATCATAAAACAAACAATAATAATAATATGGCAGGAGTCACCAGGTGGCACTGCTGCGTATAGGCTTTTTTCTTGGCGTGCGAGCAAATGGTCAGTCTTTGGAGACATGTTTGAATTATGGTTAGTTTTGTGAAGCAGTTTCTTTTTAGGAGGAGCCGTGAGTTTTTCTGACTAGAGCTGATTTCTGAGACACAGTTAGTTGCTCTCAGTGCATCGATCATTGGTGGCATGCTGAGATTTCTGAAAGAAAGGATTTCCCCTGCATACTGACCCCTGTTGTAATAATTGGGACTATACATTTGCCCTAATTGTAAGCCCAACTGTAAAAAGTCTGTAGAAGTTTATAAAATGTCACAATAACCTACAATAACAAATGTCAATGGAAAAAGGAAAACTGAGGTAGTCTAAACAAAGAGGCCCATGGAGATAACTCAAGGACTGTCTTAAAGTCATGCTTGGTAAAACCAGAAGACGTGGAACTGGCAATTAATGAACCAAAATTGTGTGTCAGAAACTAGGCCTAATTGGTGGCCAAAATAATGAGGGGACAGGCAGTTCCACTCATGACTCCCTTTGTGGGTCCTTAAAGAAAGATTTTTTTGGGGGGGAATAGAAAAAGAACAGATGGAGGCTATGTAGAAAGCTTCACCATCATGACAGCCACCCCCACTGTCTCCTGGGACATCTGGCCTCTGCCCTAATCCTCAAAGATATCTGGGCCAGAGAGAGAAACCCAGACGATATCACCACCCGTACTGGCTCCTGCTGAACCCCAAACACCACCTGAGATGAAACGGGATCAGATTCAAACACCAGCGGCAACAACCACAGCTCCAGCCCGCCTCAGCTAACGTCATCTCTTTTCGCCAGAAGGATCGTTACCGTCTTGGGTACCGTAGGAGAGACAAGGAGTGTTTTCCTCTAAAACTCTCCAGATAAAGGGAAAGGGGACAGGACTTGTTCATGTGAAAGCCCTACTCAATACTTTCACATTTCAAAGGCATTAGCTGGTTTTCCTTCCTTTCTGTAGCTTTAATAGAAGGTTAAAAAAAAAATGATGGTGCATTTGCCGTGGCCCTAAGCAGGCTAAGCTCCCTGGAGGCCAAACCCTGAATCTTGTTGAGCACTGTTTAATGTTGGACAGCGACTGGGTTGTGTTAACACCTTTGGCCCACATATTCCATCTAAATGAATACAACACCATCTCTGTGCAAGGCCTGGCACATATAATATCAAAATAAACAACCTGCCTTTAAGAATGTATCTCCTCCAGTGGAAAGCTGAGCTGTGAGGCTCTGGGTATCCTCTACAGCTTAAGAAACTTAAGGAACATAAGTATGGCCATCCTGGGTCAAACTATTGGTCCGTCAAGCCCAATATCCTGTCTTCCAACAGTGGCCAGTGCCAGGTGCTTCAGGGCAACAGAACAGGGCAACTCTTGACTGATCCATCCCTTGTTGTCCAGTTCCAGCATCTGGCCGTGACAGTCTTAGCCATCCTGGCTAATAGCCATTGATGGACCTCTCCTCTGTGAACTTATCTAATTATTTTTTGAATCCATTTATACCTTTGGCCATCCCTCGACAGTGAGTTCCACAGGTTGACGGTTGTGTTGTGTGAAGGAGTACTTGGCAAAGGGGTGACAATAACCTGAACAAACGGTTTTCACAGGAACTAAATTCCACATGGTTTAAACTTCACGCTCAGAGAAGAGTTTTAGAGCCCAGCTCGGCAGAATTAGCAATAACTTAGGAGGGAAGGGAAGGGCCCGTCTCTTTGTTCTGTGCCTGTACAGTGCCTAGCCCAGTGGGGTTCTGGGCCATGGCTGGGGCTCAGGGTCATAGAGTTTCAGGCTAGAAAGGACCATCTGATCACCTCTCCGAGCTCCTATATGTCACAGGGCCACCCACTCCACCAAGAACCTGCCCGCTAAACCCAGCAAGTGAAATGGGACCAGTATATTACAGCCCACAGGAGACATGGTGTGTGCCACAGGCAGAGAATAGGAGGGACCCTATGCGAGGCCCCCGCAATGGCAGTGAAATGGTTAAGTGAGATACACCCAGATAATCCTGGCACGTGACCCACACGCTGCAGAGGAAGGCAAAAAACCCTTAAGGTCCCTGCCAATCTGAGCTGGGGGAAAACTCCTTCCCCACCCACCTAATGCGATCAGTTTAATCCTGAGCACGTGAGCAAGAACCATCTAGCCAAGCACCTGAGAGAGAATACTCAGTGCCACCTCAGAGCCCTGTCCTGTGTCCCATCTCCAGCCACAGCCATCCCTGCTGCTTCAGAGGAAGGAGATAAAAACAAAACAACAGCAACAAAAAACAGAATACACTGTTTGCGGGGGTGGGGGGGAATCCCTTCCTGACCCCTGCCGCTGGTTGGCTGAAACCCTGAAGCATGACCTTTCAGGAGCATAAAACATAAACCGTCAGTGAGCCACAACTCCTTCTGGGTGGCTGTCCCAGAACCTCACCCCTCTGATGGTTAGAAACCATCTTCTAATTTCCAGCCCGAATTTGTTCACGGCCAGTTTATAATCCATATCTAGATAATAATAATAAGAATTAAGAATGATGTTTGCTTAAAGATGACCTGGCATGGGAAAAATGCACTTGTTTGCATTTCTATCTATCTATCTCCATACCCAACCAATTCTCTATCTATTCACCTCTCCCAGTGACGCGCCCCTGCACCCTCTGTGTCTTTAGACTCGTGCCGACACTCTGTACATACCAACCTCCAAGCATCCTCCAAGTCCAATGAGCAGTGCAGCCGAATGGTACAGCGGCAGAGGGGTGTAGATCACGTCCTCGGCTTTGACGCCACTTATGTATAACATGGTCACCATGTTGCACACTTTCAAGTGGGTGATGATGGCAGCTTTCGGGAGTCCTTGTAGGCCAAAGGAATTGTGTTTAGTGATGCCTCATGGGTTTTGTAGTGCAGTTACCGCATGACTCCCTTCTCCTTTATGACCCGGGCTCCTGGATTGAACTACATCTCCCATGATGCACCACAGCCAGGCACTCCCATGGTGCACTACTTCCCCTGTCCAAGAGGGCATAGGTGCTGACTTTTATTTTTCCCTGTGGGAGCTCCACCCCCACTCCACCCCTTCCCCTGAGGCCCTACCCTCACTCCACTTCTTCCTTCCCCTGCTCCATCCCCTCCCCTAAGGCCCCCCACCCACTCGCTGCTCTCCACCCTTCCCCAAGCGCCTCCTGCTAGCCACCAAACAGCTGATCGGTGGCATGGCCAAACAGCTGATCAGTGGCGCCACTGGACAGCTGTGGCTGGTGGATGTTTGAGCACCTACTATTTTTTTTCTGTGGGTGCTTAACCCCGGAGAACCCATGGAGTCAGCGCCTATGCAAGTGGGGACCTGAACTACAACTCCCATGAGGCACCATGCTGGTATTTCAGAATAAAAATATTTGGTGCTTTGGTCAAAATATTTCGGTATTTGAATTTTCATTGGTCAAAATCAAAACGTAACTTTTTTTGTGCCAAAAATCACGAACAATTTAGACGAAAACAAAAAATTATTTTTGTTTTCATCCAAAAAAAATTCCCATTTTCCAACCCTCACTAGTGCTGATCAATATTTTGAAACTGGAAATGGCTGCCATTTTCCAAGATGACAGCGCTTATTCCTATTAAAGTTTTGGGAGTCCCATCTCCTGATCCCTTAAGTTGGATGCAAAGTTTACAGATGCAGAAGACTCCTTTTTAGGGCTGAGGGGAAACACGTTTTTTCCTCCCATGAAAACTGTCAGCAATTTGAAAAGTATTCCTGTCCCAAACTTTCAAAATATCCAAAAAAAATTAGGAACCAAACATTTAAAAAAATGGGCTCAAATCAAATCAAAATTCCATCTTGATCATTTCAAAATGTTTCATTCTGATGTTGACCGGTTTTTAACCTTTTTTGTGTGTGCAAAGTAAGGAATGTACCAAAACAAAAAGCAGTCCCTGTGGCGTACTGAAAATTGTGTTAAAATTGCAAACTATCTCTTTAAGTGTTACGGGGTTTCCTGCTTGCAGTTGAGGGGGGCTCTGTAGGGAAGCATGCAACTGGGATCTTGAGCAATCAGCCTGCAAAAAGCCAGCCTAGAGCCAGGTGAGGTGAGCTGGGCCTCTCTTCCTCTGTCTCTCTCTGCTTTTGGTTCTTGCGTGTTATCAGTCTGCATTCTAAGAAATAACGTTGTGTGATGCTGCACATTTCCCAACCATCTCTAGTGCCAATCAATATTTTACATTGTGATAGACCCAGACCAGTTGGGAACAGCAGAGTAGCAGAAGGGAGATATACTGGCCACTGGATAAGTAGTTTTCTGTTCCCTGAGTGACCAGAGCAGGGGCTGCTCCAGTGCTAATAGACACCTGACTCCAATTAACCTGCTAAGAGTCAGGTGAGGCAGTTAAGCACCTGACTCTAATTAAAGCCCCTCTGATGCTATAAAACGGCTCACTCCAGCCAAGCCATGGGGAGCCAGAGGAGAGGAAGTGTGTGTGAGGACCTAGGAGCAAGAGGTGTGCAAGAAGCTGAGAGTGAGTAGGTGTACTGCTGGAGGACTGAGAAGTACAAGCGTTATCAGACATCAGGAGGAAGGTCTGGTGGTGAGGACAAAGAAGGTGTTGGGAGGAGGCCATGGGGAAGTAGCCCAGGGAGTTGTAGGTGTCGTGCAACTGTACCAGGAGGCACTCTAGACAGCTGCAGTCCACAGGGCCCTGGGCTGGAACCCGGAGTAGAGGGTGGGCCCGGGTTCCCCCCATACCTCCCAACTCCTGATCAAACACAGGAGGAATTGACCTGGACTATAGCTTCTACCAGAGGGGAAGGTCTCTGGAGTGTTTCCCGACCCACAGGGTGAATCTGTGAAGTGAGCAAATCCGCCAATAAGCGCAGGACCCACCAAGGTAGAGGAGGAACTTTGTCACAACATCCAGAGATGGCCGCCCTCTTCCAAGATGGCAAAGTTTGTTTTTTTTTTAATAATGTTGACAGATGTTTATTTTTAAGCATTTTTTTTAAATTAATTGATTTAAATTTTCAATTGCGCAAAAATTATAGGTTTTAAGCATCTTAATTTGATTGTTATCGATTTAAATTTTCACAGTTGTAGGAAATTAGGGGCGGTCGCACAGGCGCTGACTTTTGGGTTTTCCTGTGGGTACTCCTCTCTGCCCCCTTCCCCCTGTGTGAGCAGCGGGCAAGGCCTCAGGGGGAGGAGGCCGAGCAGGGCTAGGGCCTCGGGGCTGAGCACAGGAGGAGCAGGGGATGTGGCCACACTCCGGGTGCCGGGGTCCACAAAAGATTAGTCCCGCCCTGGGGGGACTATTTTTTTAGCTGGGTGCTTGAGCCCAGGAGCACCCACAGAGTCAGCACCTATGGGTGGTCAGACAAAAGGCGGGTCAGACCACAATTATTTATTGGCAACCGATGCTAAGATTCAAAAACTTTAAATCTTTATAACCATTAAAAGACAAACTGTCAGCATCACATGTCAACTTGCACAAAGGAAATATCCTTAAATCAAACTCGACTGCGTTTTCAAGCAGCCTTTTTCATACTTTGCCAATCTGACGATTATCAGTGGAAATATTGCTTTCTCGGTTTGGGCCTGTGTGATGAAACAACGTTTGTCGACATTTACCAACAAACATCTAATCGTACAAATGTGTGAGTAGAAGGGACCTCGATAGTCCAGTGCCCTGCACTGAGGCAGAACTAAGTATTATCTAGACTATCCCTGAGAGGTGTTTGTCCAGCCTGTTCTTAAAAGCCTCCAACGATGGCTATTCCGATTCCACAACCTCCCTAGGTAATTTATTCCAGTGTGTAACTACCTTGACAGTTTGGAAGATTTTCCTAACGTCCAACCTAAACCTCCCTTGCTCCCATACTTCTGGTCCTGTCCTCAGAGGATAAAGGGAACAAATGTTTCACTCTCCTCTTTATAACAATCATCTTTCCAAGGCTACTTAACAGCCAGGTACAGCTACTCAGCACTCCCATCACACGTCTCCTCCTCACCTGTGGTGCCCGAGGTATAAATGTAAAGTGCAGTGGATTTGCTGGTGACGTTGGCTCGGAAAGCGATGGGGATCGGCTCCTCGGAGGCGGCATCTATCTGGCCCTGGAGAGGCTCCACGCCACTGGTGGGGGACTCGGCGCTCAGGTAGAAAACCCGGATCCCTTTCTGTTGCAGGCTGGGCAGAACGTCCTCAATAGCGGCTTTGAGGTCTGAAGAGGGGGTGAGAAAGGCATTTTTCCCCATTGACGAACGCGGGTCGCTGCATCACGCGCACCCAGAGGCGTATGGAGACACAGACACAGATGTGCCCGCCGACGCAGGCGCACACAGATACACAGACAAAGGTGGGAGCGGGCAGACAGACAGAGCAGACGCACGCAGAGGCGCACTGTGACACACTGTACCCCACCCCACGTTCCCCCCTGTACCCACATGTTCACCACCGCGAGATGGCTGGGGGATGGTTTGTACAGAGCATGCCTTGTGAGGTATCATGGGCAAAGCCTGAATTGGATGAACCGCATTATCCTGTTGAAATGCGTGTGTGTCATCTTTGTACATGAAGCTGTGAGATTTCGCTATAGACTGAAACATGTTGTGAGTCTGAGAAATGCCCACCGACCAGCCCCTCGGAGAGGACAGAGAAACGGCAAACACAGAGGCCATACGTTCCAAAGCTCATGTCAATCAGGAGTGGAGGAAGCTCCCTAAAAGTGGGGGGCCACCGGCGCCCGAACACTGGCTCCGTCCTCATGCCACCCCTTCTCCCTGAGCCCTGCCCCCCCATGCCACTCCTTCCCCCAAGGCCCCGCCCCACACCACCCCTCCTCCGCCAAAGCCTGCTCCTGCACTGTCCCTTCTCCCTGAGCCCTGGCCCCCGCACCACTCCTCTCCCTGAGGCCCCACTCCATGGCACCCCCTCTCCCCAAACTCCCACCCCCACATCACCCCTCCCCCAAGGCCCCGCCCCACAGCACCCCTTCTCCCTGAGGCCCCAACCTCGCACTGCCCATTACCCCCCTGAACCCTCACCCTCATGCCACCCCACCCCCAAAGCTCTGCCCCACGGCACCCCTTCTTCCTGAGCCCCCACCCTCCGACTGCCCATTCCCCACCCCCACAACACCCCTCCCCCCCCCGAGGCCCTGCCTCATGGCACCCTTTCTCCCCGAGCCCCTGCCTTTGCACCACCCCTTCCCTTGAGGCCCGCCCCCATGCCGCCTCTTCCCCGCAAGACCCTGCCCCTGTTTGCTCCTCTCCAACCCTCCCCACCCCGTCGTTCACCCTTACGGCCGGTAAAATGTGTTGGGGCCCCTCCCACCCCCCCATTCTGGCGCCCCAACGTAGACAAAAGGTGCAATAAAAAATTTGCAATTCATAATGAAGAAAATGGTCAGCAGCTCATGTCCACCACAAGGGTTGCCTAGGGTTACCATATCTCATAAATAAAAAAAGAGGACCCTCCACGGGCCCTGGCCCCGCCCATTTCCCCACCCCTAACCCCGCCCCAACTCCTCCCCTTCCCCGCCCTAACTCCGCCCCCTCCTCCCTCCCACTCCCAGCCATGGGGAAAGGGCTGCCCCAGTGCTACCGGCTTCAGGGTTTGCCGGGCAGCCCCCAGACCCTGTGCCCCCAGCCGGCGCTTCCCCAGCGCAGCTGGAGCCCGGGAGGGGAAGCGCCCAGCTGGGGGCGCAGGGTCCGGAGGCTGCCTGGCAAACCGTGAAGCCGGTAGCGCTTGGGCTTCGGACAGCTCCTCTGCCTCCGGACCCTGCGCCCCCGGCCGGGCACTTCCCCTCCCGGGCTCCGGCGGCGCAGGGTCCGGAGGCACGGGGGCTGCCCGAAGCTGTTGGCGCTCGGGCAGCCCAGCTCTTAAACAGAGCCGAGCCGCCCGAGCGCTACCGGCTTCAGGCAGCCCCTATGCCTCCGGACCCTGCGCCCCCGGCCGGGCACTTCCCGTCACGGGCTCCGGCGGCGCAGGGTCCGGAGGCAAGGGGGCTGCCCGAAGCCGGTAGCGCTCGGGCAGCCCGGCTCTTAAACAGAGCCGAAGAGGAGCAGAGCCTCCAGCTGCTTTGGCTCTGCGTAACTTACACTGTGTCAGTTACACAGAGCCTCCAGCCCCGCAGCTCTGCTCCTCCCCGACTCTTCGGCTCTGTTTAAGAGCCGGGCTGCCCGAGCGCTACCGGCTTCGGGCAGCCCCCTTGCCTCCGGACCCTGCGCCCCCAGCCAGGCACTTCCCCTCCCGGGCTCCAGCGGCGCAGGGTCTGGAGGCACGGGGGCTGCCCGAAGCCGGTAGCGCTCAGGCAGCTCGGCTCTTAAACAGAGCCGAAGAGTCGGGGAGGAGCAGAGCCGCCATTTTCTCGGACATGTTCGGCTTTTTGGCAATTCCCCCCGGACGGGGGTTTGACTGCCGAAAAGCCGGACATGTCCGGGAAAAAGAGGACGTATGGTAACCCTAGGGTTGCCCAACCCCATGACACCGCATGGATTTTCCAGCACCTGAAGAAAAGTATAAATGAGGGACAGTGACATCACCGTGGCCTGCCTCTTCCCCCCATCTCTACACAGGGAAAAACAAAGAGCTCCACATTGAGACTTTGGTAGGGGCTGGGCCTACCTGGAAGGCGTTCCACTTAGCATGGACGGCTGTGAAGTTTTGGGGGAGAGAAATCCTCTTGCTTTTAGAATGATAAGCCTGGTAAAGTTTAGGCTTTAGACTGCAGTTTTGCTCTTTTATTTCCTTTTGTAACCGGTTCTAATCTTCTATGCCACTGCCCCTTAAACACTTCAAATCCCTCTTTATCTAGTTAATCCGCTTCTTTTGATGTCGGGTCTAAACCAGTGAGTTTTTCTAGGGGGGGATTTGCTCAGATTAGAGACTGGGGCACGTCCACTACCCTTTGAAGGAGCGGCGAACTAATTAATGAGCTTGCATTGATGAGAGAGGTCTTGAGCAGTGTAAGTCACACATTTCTGGGGGGCAAGGCTGGGGGAATTTGCTCCCTGTAGTGCAGTTGATGAGTGACTGGAAGCGCCTTCATGACACTTTGCTGGGTGTGCGTCTGCATGCTGATCTCTGAGTGAACACAGCCTGGTGGGGTTTGCTGTTCACTAGCATAGCAGGGTAGGAGACACCCTGGTCAGGAAAGTTAAAGAGGGTGCAGGGGCTCCACGGTCCAGGGGCATGTCACACACACGCAGATACAAAGTTCAACACACATCTATACCTAATACAGGCACAGACACATACACAAGGGTACCAGAAAAATACAGCGAGTCAAGCATGTTGACTCCAAGGGCGCAGGGCTGATTCACGCCAATGGAGTGATGCTGATTTACACCAACCAGGGATCTGGCTCATTTTATTGATGGGGAAACTGAGGCACGGAGCAGGGACATGAATTATCCCAAACCACACAGCAAGTCAGGGCTAGAACTGTGATAGAATCCAGGGCTCCTAGGCCCTGGCCCGGTGTAGGTATCTATAGATAGACGTAAAGGCCTAAATTGAGACCTTCGGGGTTGAAAATTATGGCTCTAAATTATTGAGCCAATGGTTACAGGCGCTGCATCCAGGATCAGTTCGTGATCAGGGGAAGAAGGGCTCCATTTGCATCCATCCCGGGGTGCACCTGTTTTTTGGCTCTTGTGAGTTATCATTCTGGCTTCTAAGTAATAAAAGTTGTGGTACATTGCAACCTTCCAGCAAAAAAATGTTATACTTTTATCTAACTTCTCAGCAACTGTGCTGTGAACATAACGATGTTCCTTCTCTGTGCCTCATCTTCTCCTCCCACCTCTTGTCTATGTAGAGGGTCAGCTAGTTTGGGGCAGGGACTGTCCCTGTGGATTCTCCATCACTGACAATTTTTAAATCGAGATGGGATGTTTTTCTGAAAGATCTGCTCTAGGGGTTACTGTGGGGCCGTTCTGTGGCCCGTGCTAGCCAGGAGGCCGGACTAGAGCTCACAATGGTCCCGTCTGGCCTTGCAATCCATGTGGCTTGATCTCATCTGGAGTCTCTCTAGGGGCTCCTGAGATAACAGCCAAGAAGCTTTTTCCCTATTGCACGTGGCTAATTCCCAGATCAAAGCCAGCATTAGATTTGCCCTCTGCCTTTTACTGTCAATTCTAACTACACCAGGAAGATTCTGGCAGGGGAGTGTCCTAAGCCCGTTAGCTAGAGAAGGGGGCGTCCGCTTATCGCTTTATGATCCTTCTTTTATAGTTGCCTCATTATCCTGATCCTTATCAGTGCCACCTCTCATCTGAGCCCAAGGATGATTAACTCCAGGTCGATTCTCCCTGCTGATCTTGCAAACACACAGAGAAACCTTTCCCAGAGCTTGTCCTTAGGCATTTATATGGCGCTAATTCACTAGGGGTCTACTATAAGCCTACCACTGACTTCAGATCGGGCAGAGATAGCTGTCAGTGACCTACAGATCATGGCGAGATTTGAACTCTCATTGCTGGTGCCAGAGATGCAAGGATTAAAAAAAGCACGGGACCAAACTTACAGCCTGCCTGGGTATATGATTAATTGTATTCCACCAAGGTTAGGAAAGCCTGGGGTTGCTTGGCAAGGGCTGGCCAGAGGTAAAATTGGATTGTTCTCTGGCCCCGTGTTGTGTAAGAGGTCAGGGTCGATCTAATGGCTCCTTCTGGGCAAGGGGATTGTAAAACAGGCTGGAGGTTCAGCAGCAGTTTCCCTGCAGTGAGGCTTTCACCGAATTCAATAGGGATTTAAAGCTATCAGTCCAGAAGCCCTGGAGTTTGACAGCAAATCCCGTTTTATGCTGCGTTGGCCACGTGCTGGAATTCTGGCGAACTTCAGGCACCCAGCGGCCACCGCCCTAGCTCTGCGAGCAGGATCCCGGCAAGCCGAGTGGAGAGCGCATCTGTTTAGCTTGGTACTTGGAGCCCACCCGTAAGGCAGGGAAATGGCTTTTCATTGCTGTTTTGCAGCAGGGAAACTGAGGCACGCTGCGAGATCAAGACCAGGATTTCCAAAACAGCTCTGCTCTCATCTATGAACAGTGCACTGCACCGGGCGGGGGGAGGAGGGGTCAGGACACCTGGGTTCTGTCCCCCAACTTTGCCCTGGACCTGCTGCATGAAGCTGGACAAATGTGGACGAGCTGTTTCCCCTTCTGCCCTTTGTCTTTCTAGACTGGGAGCTTTTTGAGACAGGCGCTGCCTCTAATTATGTACCCGGGCAGTGCCCAGCATAATAAAATATACTATCTAGGTCTGTTTATCAAGAAGCCTCAAAGCACTTCACAAAGATATCTTTATCCCCATTCCACATGTGGGGAAACTGAGGCACGGGGTGTGGAAGCCCAGGATCAACCAGCAAGCCAGTGTAGACCCCAGATCAGAGTTCAGTCCACTAGGCCACATAACCCAACAGTACCCTGATCTTGACGGGACCCTCTGCCTGCTACCATAACAATTGTAATTTAGGCCTCAAAAAGAAGAGGCCAGATTTTCAACTGTGTGACTAGTGTGAACATCTGCTCATGAGTCTCTCAACTGGGAGCGCTGCCGGAGGCATATGAGAGAGAACACCCTTGCTGAGATGCCAAAGCTCAGATCCCCAAAGGTATTTCAGACACCTGACCCCTGACGGTTTCAGCCTTTGAGGCTCTGGGTCCTTTGTGAAATTTTGCCCCTCTCCAGAATCTGAGCAAGAGCTAGGAACCAGTCAGGAGTTTTCCAGGTCCCAGCCCAATACCTTAACTAGAGCTGGGCGAATAACCGATTTTTCGGTTCATTGGCAATTTTGGAAAGTCGAAGGGAGAAAGAAAATCATTTGGGATCAGACCTAAGACAAAAGTTTTCAAAGTTTTAGATGACACAAAAGCAGAGGCAAAAATTGTTTCATGTGGGATGAAAGGTTTAGTCTCAATCTGAAGCGTTTTTAGGCTTTCAAACAACAAAATGAAAACGAAAGACAATTTGGAAGCAACCAAACGCTCAAAAAATTTCGTTTGAACCTTTTCCAAACAAAACATTGCAGTTTGTTGGGTTGGAAATGACTTTTTCATCTCAAGACTTCCTTTCCTTTTAATTTTAAAAAGTCTCAATTTATAAAGACGAAACCAGAACAGATTCCCGTAGCCACAGAGTCATAGAATCGTAGGACTGGAAGGGACCTCAGTGGGTCATCTAGTCCAGTCCCCTGCACTCAAGGCAGGAGTAAGTAATAACTAGACCATCCCTGACAGGTGTTTGTCCAACCTGCTCTTAAAAATCCCCAATGATGGAGATTCCACAACCTCCCTAGGCAATTTATCCCAGTGCTTAACCACTCTGACATTTGGGAAGTTTTTCGTAATGTCCAACCTAAACGTCCCTTAAGCCCATTGCTTCCTGTCCTATCCTCAGAGGTTAACGAGAACCATTTTTCACCCTCTTCCTTTTAACTGTCTTTTATTTAATTGAAAACTATTATCATGTCCCCTCTCAGTCTTCTCTTCTCCAGATTAAACAAATCCAATTTTTTCAATCTTCCCTAATAGGTCATGTTTTCTAGACCTTTAATCATTGTTTTTGTTGCTCTTCTCTGGACTTTCTCCTATGTGTCCACATCTTTCCTGAAATGGTGCCCAGAACAGGACACAATACTCCAGTTAACAACAAGGAGTCTGGTGGCACCTTAAAGACTAACAGATATCTGTTAGTCTTTAAGGTGCCACCAGACTCCTTGTTGTTTTTGTAGATACAGACTAACACGGCTACCCCCTGAGACAATACTCCAGTTGAGGCCTAATCAGCGCGGAGTACAGCAGAAATGTTTGGGCAAAATTGAAACTAGACAGAATCAGTCTGGAAAGCAGGCTTCTGCATCTTTACCAGTGAGGGTGATTAAGCACTGGAGCAACTTACGAAGGGGGGGTGGGAAATGCTCTATCACCGGCAGTTTTTAAATCAGGATTGGATGCGTTTTTTAAAGATATGCTCTAGTTAACGCAGGGATTAGATCAGGGGAATACTTGGACCTGTGTCCTTGGACCTGTGTTATACAGAGCTAAGATCAGATAATTACAATGGTCTCTTCTGGCTGGAACCTGGGAATTTATAAAACATCCATCGCATGTGAGCGCCCCACATTGCCGTAGAGTATGATTAAAAGCGTTCAAGGCTACAGGACCCAATTAGGATAAGCAACCGGAGCCAGGAGAGGCAGGGTTAATGGCTGTGCAGCCTTGGGCAGGTCACTGACCCACTTTGTGCCTCAGTTTCCCCCTGTCAATGCCCTCCCAGTAGCCTGGGATTAGTCTTAACAGCTGTGGAGTTTTATTGCCGCTATTAGGTGCCAAAGCTGGGCATGTATGTGTACGCTGGGGCGTGGCTGTCATCATAACCTCCGTCCTCGAACTCTGAGAGAGGCATTATTACAGCCCCAGGGGACTTTACCCTGAGCTAGATAGTCCCCGCCAACCCACGCACAGAGAGAGACACACACAAATACAGACACACAAACTAATGTATACACATATACGCACAAAACACACACGTAGACACAACCAGACACACACAGGCATACACACAAATACATACCCATGCAGGTGCACTTGCAGAGAGACCCACAAAAACATTCAGGTGCACACACCCCTGAACAAATGCACACACACCAATGCCTACACACACACTGAAGAACACACACATTCAAACAAACACATGCACCCAACGGCGCACTTACTTTCTCACACATACACAAAACAAATAGATGCATCCATACACACACACACACAGAATAATAATAGGAATCCCTGGTGAATCCCTTTTCATCTGTAGACTCAGAGACGGGACGGGACTGGCCAAATATCACCCAGCAGGCACACACAGGCATTAAAAAAGAACACACACACAAATGCACGCACATACACACATACACAAACACACACTGAACACGCACACCTAGACTAGCACACACACACATAAACAACTACACACACAAATGCATGCATACACACATGCAAACACACACTAACACGCACCTCTAGACCAACTCACATGCACATAAATACCCACAAACACACACACACAAATGCACACACACACTACCATGCACACCTAGACCAGCACACACACACACACAAAGACACACATCCATGCGTCCATGCACATACTCCTAGACAAATGTGCACACACCCCTGCCCAAACACACATGCAGGGAACAGCCGCACACACAAACCCACGCACACACGCACAAACTCCCGCCTGCATACCCAGATGCAAACAGCCACACACAAACACGTGCACACACACAATGAAAAGTGACGCGGCAAGTGGTTTGAACTGCCAAACCTTTTCCTTGTCCTCTTAACCCTGATTGCCTGAGCCGTGGCCTTGATTCAGTCTGTACATAATATCTCTGCACTATACCCTAGAAACTGAGTAAACACACACCTTAACTCCTTCGCTGGCAAGCTGAGAAAGGGGATTCAGGTACCCGGAGAATGGTCACAGGCCTGGGGAAATTACCGTAAGGAGAGAGACTGCAACTGGGGACCTGGCATTGACCTAGAGCAGTGGGAGGGCTGGGAGCCAGGACTCCTGGGTTCTATCCCTGGCTCTGGGAGGGGAGTAGGGTCTAGTGGTTAGACCAGGGGGGCTAGGAGCCAGGTCTCCTGGGTTCTCTTCCTGACTCTGGGGGGTCTAGCAGTTTACAGCAGGAGGCAGAGGAGGGCTTCCCCCAAATCCATGCCAGGTTTCCCACAGAGCACAGGGCCTGCTCTGGCTTCGGTTGGCTCCGAAGTGCTGGTACCCACGCCATGCAGCTGTGATCCAGGCACACCTACAGCTGGGTGCCTCCCGCTCCCCCAGCCGGCAGGGCTTTGATGTAAGGAGCAAGACAAGAGCCCCGTGTGCAGCCTGGGCCCCACTCACTACGCTCACTGTGCAGTCGTTGACCCCTGTGTGAACAATCCAGGAGTCCTGGCTCCCAGCTCCCGCCTCCCCCCGTTCTAACCACTAAACCCCACTCCCCTCCCAGAGCCGGGGACAGAACCCAGGAGTCCTGGCTCTCAGCCCCCCTGCTGTAATCACTACACCCCACCCCAGAGGTGAAAGTAAGCCGGTATGGTATGGCATACCGGTAAGAGCTGGTACACAGCTGACCGTACTGGCAGGGCTGCTGATGTGGCGGGGCCAAAAGGGACACTTCCCCAGGACTCCCGGCAGCGGCAAGAGCCCCGGACCCTTTAAATCACTGCCGGGCCATGCTGAAGGGCAGGCTGGCTGGGGGAGTCTGCCCCCATCCCCGCCCCATCTGCCCGAGGCCCCGCCCAGTTGAGCGCCACCCCCCGTTCAGGACCCCAGCTGCCCTGCATACCGGTAAGTCCCTTAAGTTACTTTCAGCGCTGCCCCCCCAAAGCCAGGGAGAGAACCGAGGAGTCCTGGCTCCCAGCCCCCCTGCTCTAACCACTAGCCCCCACTCCTCACCCAGAGCCAGGATAGAACCCAGATGTTGTGGTTCCCAGCCCCCCTGGCTCTAACCACTACAACACCAAACTGAGATGAGAGGCCAGACCCACCCCCCAAGGCAGTGAAGTTATGAATTGCCCCTCAGCTGGTGACAGTCCCATGCCTCTGCCCCTGGGGTGGATCAGAGACCCAACCAGTATGGGCAGTTCCCTGCCCCCCTGCTGCAGGAACACCTTGCACTGGGATGGACCAGGGCCCCCCCTCGCTGTGGGGCAGAGCCCCGGGATGCAGCTGGTCCCTGCTCACCAGGAGACGTGACGCTAGGTGGAGCAATCTCCCCACTCACCTGGGGTGGTCAGCAGCACCGTGGCCCCGCAGGCACCGAGCGAATGCAGCAGGGACTTGGCGCGTATGTTGCTGTTCAGGCACGCCATGGCGCAGCCGATCTTCGCCAGCCCCATCCAAACCCAGAGGTAGGCAGGGACGTTCAACAGGAAGACGGCCACCGAGTCCCCTTCCCGCAGCCCCACGCCGTCCCGCAGGACCCGAGCCGCCTGGCTGCTGCGCCGGTCTATGTCCCGGTAGGTGTAGACCTCCTCCCCGAAAAGCAGCAGGGCTTTCTCCGGGTGGCTCCGCACCTTCTCCAAGAAGGTATCGAGCAGGGTGAGGGGAGGGCGGTGCTGGAGCCGGCGCAGACATCTGAATCCCTTGTGGATGACGGACAGTGATACGACCAGGTCCTGCCACCAGTAGGGGAAAAGCAGGTTCACCAGCAGGGGTAGCAGGAGCAGCAGCCCGGCTAGGGCTGTGCACAGAACAAGCATGACTCTGCTGGCCTCTCTGACCCGGGGCTCCACCGCAACCTCCCAGCAGCTCTGCTGTGCGTGTGCGTAAAACTGGCGAGGTGCTGGGAGTTACCAGCTTTCCCCTCCCCGCCTTCCCATGAGGCTGATTCGAGGATGGCCTGGCTGGGAGTCAAGACCTTGGATTATGCACATCGGACGGGGCGGGAGAGCTGCCAAAGTCCCTCCAGCTGACTGCTCCTTGCACCCAGGTCAGGCCGGGAGCGGGGTGGGGCGTTCCAGAGCTGGCGTCAGGCCAAGGGCCAGCGTGCGGGTCGCTCTCCGGCCAGCAAGGGATATCTGGCTCTCTCGGGGGGGCTGCCGCAAGCAGGCAGAAGTGACTCTGGCCCAGGCAAGAAAGGGGAGAGTTTTTTCCGGCCCGTCTAGTGAATGAGGATGCACGGTCCTCACAAATTCAAATAGGAATTGGTAGTTTGGAAAGTCTCAAGCTTAATTTCACCCCCTTCTCTCCCCCCGCCCCCAAATATACAACCTCCTGCAAATGTGTGTGTCTCCTTTGCAGAGACACACACACACACAACCTCCTGCAAATTTTCCTTTGCACAGACACACACACACAATCTCCTGCAAATTCTCCTTTTAACACACACACACACAACCTCCTCCAAATTCTCTTCTCACACACACACACACACAACCTCCCGCAAATTCTCCTTTGCGCACACACACACACACAACCTCCTGCAAATTCTCCTTTGCACAGACACACACAACCTCCTGCAAATTCTCCTTTGCACAGACACACACACACACAACCTCCCGCAAATTCTCCTTTGCACAGATACACACACATAACCTCCTGCAAATTCTCCTTTTAACACACACACACACACAACCTCCCGCAAATTCTCCTTTGCGCACACACACACACACAACCTCCTGCAAATTCTCCTTTGCACAGACACACACAACCTCCTGCAAATTCTCCTTTGCACAGACACACACACACACAACCTCCTGCAAATTCTCCTTTGCACAGATACACACACACAACCTCCCTCAAATTCTCCTTTGCACAGACACACACACACACACAACCTCCTGCAAATTCTCCTTTGCACAGACACACACACAACCTCCTGCAAATTCTCCTTTGCACAGACACACACACCTACCCAACCCACTGCAAATTCTCCTTTGCACAGACACACACACAACCTCCTGCAAATTCTCCTTTGCACAGACACACACACACACAACCTCCCTCAAATTCTCCTTTGCACAGATACACACACCTACCCAACCTCCTGCAAATTCTCCTTTGCACAGACACACACACACACAACCTCCCACAAATTCTCCTTTGCACAGACTCATACACACATCCTGTACATTCTCTCTCTTGCAGTGACTCACACACACACAAAATGTCCTGCACATTCTCTCTCTCACACACACACACAATCTCCTGCAAGTTCTCTTTTGCACAGACGCTCACACACGATCTTGCTAACGCTCTTTTTCTCTCGCACTCCACCACATTATCTCGCTGCTTTTCTCTCTCTGCCCCTCTCTGTCTCACACACAGTTTCCTGCAGATTCTCTCTCTCACATGCAACACACTCCCTCTGCTTTGACACACACATCCTCGGGCAGACTTTTGCCCTTTCTGCACTGGCTGGGCATGGAGCTGTGAACCAGCTGCTGCACCACCAAAAAGGGAGGTTGGGGGTGACATGGACTCCGTGGGAGGGAATTCTGGCTGAATCTTCCTGAACTCCCCCAGAGCAAAGTTAACGTGCTCCTCCTGGTGTCCAGCTAGCTCTCCTGTGTCTAAGGGGTAGTCAGTGGCTCTCAACCTTTCCCCACTACTGTACCCCTTTCAGGAGGCTGCTATGTCTTGCATATCCCCAAGTTTCACCTCCCTTAAAAACGACTTGCTTCCAAAATCAGACATAAAAATACCAAAATGTCACAGCCACACTAGTCCTGACAAATGGCTGACCTGCTCATTTCTACCATATCATTAGCAAATAAATCAATTGGAATATAAATATTGTACTTACCTTTCAGTGGATAGCATATAGAGCAGTATAAACAAGTCATTGTCTGTGTGAAATTTTAGTTTGTACTTTCTTTGCTGGTGCTTTTTCTGTAGCCTGTTGTAAAACTAGGCAAATATCTAGATGAGTTGATGTACCCCCTGCAAGATCTCTGTGTACCCCCGGAGGTACGTGTACCGCTGGTTGAGAACCACTGTTTAGATAGTCTGTGAGCCCTCTGGTGCTCATGGTGTTCTGTGCTGAAGACGCTGCCGGAAACCAGGCGGAGGAGCAGCGTGTGTGTAGCTAGCTAGGGCAGTCACGTTGTTAGTAGATACAATGAATACACAACCTTCTTTCTGTCCATCCATCCCTCCACCTAACCCCTCTATCCATCCATCCCTTTATCCATCCATCCAAATATGCATCCCTCTATCCATCCCTTCACTCAACCCCACTCTCCATCCCGCTACCCAGCTCCTCTATTGATCCATCCATCCATCCATCCAAATACACAAGCCATTATCCATCCATCCATCCCTCCACCCAACCCCTATCCATCCTTCCATCCATCCATGCAACCCCTCCATCCATCCATCCCTACACCCAACCCCTCTATCCATCCATCCAACCCCTCTATCCAACTATCTCTCCACCCAACCCCTCTGTCCATCCATCCCTTCATCCATCCATCCATCCATCCATCCAAATATGCACCCCTCTATCCATCCCTCCATCCCTCCACTCAACCCCTCTGTCTATCCTTCCATCCATCCATGCAACCCCTCCATCCATCCATCCCTCCACCCAACCCCTCTATCCATCCATCCCCTTAACCATCCATCCATCCATCCATCTAAATACACACCCCTCTCTATCCATCCATCCCGCAAAACACCTATATATTTATCTGTCTATTTCCATACACACCCCTTTATGCATCCATCTGTCCCCGTACACCTATCTATCTATCTATCCCCAGCCACCCATCCATCTAGCTAGCTAGGATTTCTATACTGCCCATCACTGTGGTATCTCTGTACATCCCAGTAGGTTAGGTCAGCCTGGGAAGGTGTCTACTGTAGATCACTTCCTTGGTCTAAAAAGATCATTTGGAGAGCATCCAGCAGTTGCATCCTGGCACGGTTGTTAAGCTGGGGATGTTGTTGACATACACCTCACTACTAGCACCCCAGAGCTGGGCTTCCTGAGTTCCTCCCCACGGAGCCACTGGAATTTATTGTTCTCAGTGAACCCAACTTGCCCGTCCCTGGCCGTGGGGTAATTTTGAAGGTGTGTGTGTGTTCTTGTGGGGGTGAGAGAAGAAGCAGGTTATTGTCGTTTTAATAAGGGGGGGCAGTTTGTGGCCGCTCCACCATTTAGAAGGTTGGAATACGGGCTGGGGGGCAAGATTGGGGGGCAGAGGGTGGGTGAAATAGACCTCGGGGCCTGATGAATTCACTGAGGCGTGGGTATTGTCACAGCCACCCATGGTGTGTCTCTGCACAGAGCCAGTTGTGCTCTCCCACAGCAGAATATTCATGTCTTCATGCCATCAAGGCTGGCACAGATGTGGGGGGCTCTTCTCTGTTGATTTCATGTCCTCCTGTTGGTTCCATATGCAGATGGGGCTTCTATTGTATTGATCCACAGTGCTTAATTTACACTGGGCACAGGGCTAGATGAACAGAAAAGCTTTGTGGGAGGGATAGCTCAGTGGTTTGAGCATTGATCTGCTAAACCCGGGGTTATGAGTTCAATTCTTGAGAAAGCCACTTAGGGATCTAGGGCAAAATCACTACTTGGTACTGCTAGTGAAGGCAGGGGGCTGGATTTGATGACCTTTCAGGGTCCCTTCCAGTTCTATGAGATAGGTATATCTCCATATGTTGTTATTATTTTGTCTGGCGGAAAACCAGCTTGTCACCTCTGTGTTGTTACAATATATTTTTCAGTGAATGCACAAAACTCCTTGTAGAGGGTCAGTACACGCCTTGCACAAGGACGTGAACAACCCGGGTGTCGCTGGCTTTCATCTGATACCTCACATGACACCATTCACGGATAAAGACCGTGAAAGTGGGGTGTTAGGTGCAGTGAGTTTGTCAGGCCTGTGAGGAGCTGCTGATCTACAACAGGGACCCCAGTCGGCTTTGAGGGGTTCTCAGGGTCATGTTAACATCTTGCTTCATGAAAGCTTATGCCCAAATAAATCTGTTAGTCTTTAAGGTGCCACTGGACTCCTCGTTGTTTTTTTACTTTGCATAGGGGCATTGAGGTCATGCCAAGGCAACGGGAATGCCAAGCTCTTATCTGGAGATTTTCACCCGTAGATCTCAAAGTGCTTCTGTCAGGACTGAGATCCCCACTTTGAACTTTAGGGTACAAATGTAGGGGCCTGCGTGAAAAACTTCTAAGCTTAACTACCAGCTTAGCTCTGGTTCGGCTGCCACCATCAATGGATTCCCTCCCTGGGAAGCCTTGAAAAACCCTCACCAAATCCCTGGTGAAAACAAATCCAAAACCCCTTGGATCTTAAAACAAGGAGAAATTAACCATTCCCCTCCTTTCTCCCACCAACTCCTGGTGAATCAGTTCCAACCCCCCCCGGGATCTACAACAGGGAGAAATTAACCATCCCCCCTCCTTCCTCCCACCAACTCCTGGTGAATCAAGATCCAAAACCCCTTTGGATCTAAAACAAGGAAAAATCAATCAGGTTCTTAAAAAGAAGGTTTTTAATTAAAGAAAAAGGTAAAAATCATCTCTGTAAAATCAGTATGGAAATTAACCTTACAGGGTAATCAAACTTAAAGAGCTCAGAGGACTCCCCTCTAGTCTCAGGTTCAAAGTACAGCAAACAAAGATAAACACTCTAGTAAAAGGTACATTTACAAGTTGAGAAAAACAAAGGAAAACTAACACGCCTTGCCTGGTTATTTACTTACAAGTTTGAAATAGGAGAGGCTTGTTTAGAAAGATGTGGAGAACCTGGATTGATGTCTGGTCCCTCTCATTCCCGGAGAACGAACGAACTCCCAAACAAAGAACACAAACAAAAGCCTTCCCCCCCCAAGATTTGAAAGTATCTTGTCCCCTTATTGGTCCTTTAGGTCAGATGCCAGCCAGGTTACCTGAGCTTCTTAACCCTTTACAGGGAAAAGGATTTTGGAGTCTCTGGCCAGGAGGGATTTATAGTACTGTACACAGGACAGCTATTACCCTTCCCTTTATAGTTATGACACGCCCCCCAAATCACAGATAGTGTTGGATGTTCGGTTCCACACTGGCTGTGATTTTTCCCTGGAGTTCTAGGAGAAAACAGAGTTAATAAGACACATGTACCTTTAGACATACTACTGATTATATAAAAACTAACAATATGTTTTATTCCAAAAACAATTGTTAACCAGTTAACTCTGGGAAACTTTCCCGGGAGAGTGCATCAGCCACTTTGTTAGAAGCTCCCGAAATGTGTTGTATTTCAAAATCAAAATCTTGGAGAGCTAAACTCCACCGAAGAAGTTTTTTGTTATTTCCCTTGGCGGTATGAAGCCACTGTAGCGCAGCATGGTCTGTTTGTAGTTGGAAACGCCGTCCCCAAACATATGGGCGTAGCTTTTCCAGCGCATACACAATGGCATAGCATTCCTTTTCGCTGATTGACCAATGGCTTTCCCTCTCAGACAGTTTCTTACTGAGAAATACGACAGGATGGAATTCTTGATCCGGTCCTTCCTGCATTAAAACTGCTCCCACGCCTCGCTCGGACGCATCTGTGGTTACTTGGAACGGTTTGTCAAAGTCTGGGGCCCTTAGCACAGGGTCAGACATGAGTGTTGCCTTAAGCTGGTTAAAGGCCTTTTGACATTCATTAGTCCACTGAACTGCATTTGGCTGTTTCTTTCTGGTTAGGTCTGTCAGCGGGGTGGCGATTTGGCTGTAGTGGGGTACAAATCGCCTATAATATCCAGCCAAGCCTAAGAAGGATTGGACCTGTTTCTTAGACTTTGGAACCGGCCACTTTTGGATAGCATCCACTTTGGCCTGTATGGGATTCATAGATTCTAGGACTGGAAGGGACCTCGAGAGGTCATCGAGTCCAGTCCCCTGCCCGCATGGCAGGACCAAATACTGCCTAGACCATCCCTAGTAGACATTTATCTAACCTACCCTTAAATATCTCCAGAGACGGAGATTCCACAACCTCCCTAGGAAATTTGTTCCAGTGTTTAACCACCCTGACAGTTAGGAACTTTTTCCTAATGTCCAATCTAGACCTCCCTTGCTGCAGTTTAAACCCATTGTTTCTGGTTCTATCCTTAGAGGCTAAGGTGAACAAGTTCTCTCCCTCCTCCTTATGACACCCTTTTATATACCTGAAAACTGCTATCATGTCCCCTCTCAGTCTTCTCTTTTCCAAACTAAACAAACCCAATTCTTTCAGCCTTCCTTCATAGGTCATGTTCTCAAGACCTTTAATCATTCTTGTTGCTCTTCTTTGGACCCTTTCCAGTTTCTCCACATCTTTTTTAAAATGCGGCGCCCAGAACTGGACACAATACTCCAGCTGAGGCCTAACCAGAGCAGAGTAGAGCGGAAGAATGACTTCTCGTGTCTTGCTCACAACACACCTGTTAATGCATCCCAGAATCATGTTTGCTTTGTTTGCAACAGCATCACACTGTTGACTCATATTTAGCTTGTGGTCCACTATAACCCCTAGATCCCTTTCTGCCGTACTCCTTCCTAGACAGTCTTTTCCCATTCTGTATGTGTGAAATTGATTTTTCCTTCCTAAGTGGAGCACTTTGCATTTGTCTTTGTTAAACTTCATCCTGTTTAACTCAGACCATTTCTCCAATTTGTCCAGATCATTTTGAATTATGACCCTGTCCTCCAAAGTAGTTGCAATCCCTCCCAGTTTGGTATCATCCGCAAACTTAATAAGCGTACTTTCTATGCCAATATCTAAGTCGTTGATGAAGATATTGAACAGAGCCGGTCCCAAAACAGACCCCTGCGGTACTCCACTCGTTACGCCTTTCCAGCAGGATTGGGAACCATTAATAACAACTCTCTGAGTACGATTATCCAGCCAGTTATGCACCCACCTTATAGTAGCCCCATCTAATTTGTATTTGCCTAGTTTATCGATAAGAATATCATGCGAGACCGTATCAAATGCCTTACTAAAGTCTAGGTATACCACATCCACCGCTTCACCCTTATCCACAAGGCTCGTTATCCTATCAAAGAAAGCTATCAGATTGGTTTGACATGATTTGTTCTTCACAAATCCATGCTGGCTATTCCCTATCACCTTACCACCTTCCAAGTGTTGGCAGATGATTTCCTTAATTACTTGCTCCATTATCTTCCCTGGCACAGAAGTTAAACTAACTGGTCTGTAGTTACCTGGGTTGTTTTTAGTTCCCTTTTTATAGATGGGCACTATATTTGCCCTTTTCCAGTCTTCTGGAATCTCTCCCGTCTCCCATGACTTTCCAAAGATAATAGCTAGAGGCTCAGATACCTCCTCTATTAGCTCCTTGAGTATTCTAGGATGCATTTCATCAGGCCCGGGTGACTTGCAGGCATCTAACTTTTCTAAGTGATTTTTAACTTGTTCTTTTTTTATTTTATCCGCTAAACCTACCCCCTTCCCATTAGCATTCACTATGTTAGGCATTCCTTCAGACTTCTCGGTGAAGACCGAAACAAAGAAGTCATTAAGCATCTCTGCCATTTCCAAGTTTCCTGTTACTGTTTCTCCCTCTTCACTAAGCAGTGGGCCTACCCTGTCTTTGGTCTTCCTCTTGCTTCTAATGTATTGATAAAAAGTCTTCTTGTTTCCTTTTATTCCCGTAGCTAGTTTGAGCTCATTTTGTGCCTTTGCCTTTCTAATCTTGCCCCTGCATTCCTGTGTTGTTTGCCTATATTCATCCTTTGTAATCTGTCCTAGTTTCCATTTTTTATATGACTCCTTTTTATTTTTTAGATCGTGCAAGATCTCGTGGTTAAGCCAAGGTGGTCTTTTGCCACATTTTCTATCTTTCCTAACCAGCGGAATAGCTTGCTTTTGGGCCCTTAATAGTGTCCCTTTGAAAAACTGCCAACTCTCCTCAGTTGTTTTTCCCCTCAGTCTTGATTCCCATGGGACCTTACCTATCAGCTCTCTGAGCTTCCCAAAATCTGCCTTCCTGAAATCCATTGTCTCTATTTTGCTGTTCTCCCTTCTACCCTTCCTTAGAATTGCAAAGTCTATGATTTCATGATCACTTTCACCCAGGCTGCCTTCTACTTTCACATTCTCAACGAGTTCCTCCCTATTTGTTAAAATCAAGTCTAGAACAGCTTCCCCCCTAGTAGCTTTTTCAACCTTCTGAAATAAAAAGTTGTCTCCAATGCAGTCCAAGAATTTGTTGGATAGTCTGTTCCCCGCTGTGTTATTTTCCCAACATATATCCGGATAGTTGAAGTCCCCCATCACCACCAAGTCTTGGGCTTTGGATGATTTTGTTAGTTGCTTGAAAAAAGCCTCATCCACCTCTTCCACCTGGTTAGGTGGCCTGTAGTAGACGCCTAGCATGACATCTCCCTTGTTTTTTGCCCCTTTAAGCCTAACCCAGAGACTCTCAACACTTCCGTCTCCTATGTCCATCTCTACCTCTGTCCAAGTGTGTACATTTTTAATATATAAGGCAACACCTCCTCCCTTTTTCCCCTGTCTATCCTTCCTGAGCAAGCTGTACCCATCCACACCAACATTCCAATCATGTGTATTATCCCACCAAGTTTCAGTGATGCCAACAATGTCATAGTTGTATTTATTTATTAGCACTTCCAGTTCTTCCTGCTTATTCCCCATACTTCTCGCATTTGTATATAGGCATCTAAAATACTGGTTTGATCTTTCCTCCCAGTTTTTTCCTGACTCTCCTTTCTCTCTGCCAATATAGCCCACACTCCCTCTTGTTTCCGACTCATTTCCCCGGTCTCCATGTTCCCCACTTACCTGTGGGCTTTATAGTTCCTTGACCCACCTGGTGCCCCAGGTAAGTCACTCTGTTTTGGCCTATTTGACACTTTTTAGCCTTAACAGTTAGTCCTGCCTGCTGGATGCGCTCGAAAACTTTTTCCAGGTGCTCCATGTGCTCTGCCCATGAATCAGAAAAAATGGCCACATCATCGAGGTAGGCAACTGCAGATTCTCCCAATCCCGCTAGGAGACCATCTACAAGTCTTTGGAAGGTGGCGGGTGCATTTCGCAACCCGAAAGGGAGTACATTGAATTCATACACCCCTGCCTGGGTGACGAAGGCTGACCTTTCCTTAGCGGGTTCATCTAGTGGTACTTGCCAGTACCCCTTGGTTAAGTCTAAAGTAGAGATGAATTGGGCATGTCCCAATTTCTCCAATAGCTCATCTGTGCGTGGCATTGGATAGTTGTCAGGACGAGTTACAGCATTTAGCTTACGGTAGTCCACGCAAAAGCGTATTTCCCCATCTGGTTTGGGAACTAGAACCACTGGAGATGCCCATGCACTCTTAGAGGGGCGGATTATACCCATCTGTAGCATGTCCTGGATCTCCCTTTGTATAGCAGTTTTGGCATGAGGTGTGTGACGTTATTGACATAAACTGGGACCATATAGATCATCGTTGCAACCAAGGTCCGGTAGTGGCACCCAAATCTTGTATAAAGGGGGTCAAATGGGGTGTCTAGGACAAGGTTATGGTTTACTGGTTATGATTATGCTGTCTATATGTATGTATCAGTTTTGTAGTTGAAGTTATGAATATTGGCTCTATACTGTCTGTATGGCAAACTTATGCTATGCTTCTGGGTGACATCCCAGACAAGCTGAGATTAGCTCTGCCTAGCCTGCTTGATGGCCCATTAAGGACCATCAGCTATACAATGGACCCATTGAGAGAAGGCAGATACGCCTTGTAACTCAGCAAAGTATGCAGGGACTGGCCCATGTGACTCCAGACTCCATTTTGCTGTAATTTTCCACAGTAAGAACAAAGAGGTGTTCTTACACCTGGAAAAGACTATATAAGGCTGATGCCTGATCTCCATCTGGTCTTCAATCCTGCTTCTTACCTCTGGAGGGACTTTGCTACAAACTGAAGCTCTGAACAAAGGACTGAATGACCCATCCCAGCTGGGGATGTATTCCAGAGACTTGATTTGAACCTGCAGTTTATTCCATCGCTGCTGCAAGCCTGAACCAAGAACTGTGCCATTACTGTATGTAATTGATTCCATTTAACCAATTCTATCTCTCATCTCTATCTTTTTCCTTTTATGAATAAACCTTTAGATTTTAGATTCTAAAGGATTGGCAGTAGCGTGATTTGTGGGTAAGGTCTGACTTGTATATTGACCTGGGTCTGGGGCTTGGTCCTTTGGGATCAGGAGAACCTTTTTCTTTTACTGGGGTATTGGTTTTTATAACCATTTGTCCCCATAACGTGTGGCACTGGTGGTAATACTGGGAAACTGGAGCGTCTAAGGAGATTGCTTGTGAGACTTGCGGTTAGCCAGTGGGGTGAGACCGAAGTCTTAGTCTGGCTGGTTTGGTTTGCCTTAGAGGTGGAAAAACCCCGGCCTTGGGCTGTAACTGCCCTGTTTTAGCAATTTGTCCTGAGTTGGCACTCTCAGTTGGGTTCCGCCAGAACCGCATTGTCACAGTGGCGTAGTCGTGCTTGGATCCACAGAACCAGGTCAATTAAGCTTTGGGTCAGAACCCCACGCTATCCAAATTTGAATTTTGGGATTGAGAGTTTTGTTGGTTAAAGAGCTGCTGCAATGGCTGAGCAAAGAGCATATGAGGGACTTGGCAAAAAAGCCCTGGAAAATTTGTGTTCAGAAAAGAGGATAAGCTTTAGAAAGAAAGCTACAAAGGAAGAACTGAGAAATCTGTTAATAGCCAGTGATCAGGGGGCAAGAGCACAGCCCTTACCTGACGCTGCAGAAGATGCAGAAAAGATTAGGATGCAAAGGGTGACAAGTCAACTGCAATTTGAGCATGAACAGAAGCTAGCAGATCTTCGATTGCTGGAGAGGCAAAAAATAGCAGAGTTAGAAAGAGAGAGAGAGAAAGAGGCTGCTGAGAGAGAGAAAGAGGCTGCTGAGAGAGAGAAAGAGGCTGCTGAGAGAGAGAAAGAGGCGGCTGAGAGAGAGAAAGAGGCTGCTGAGAGAGAAGAGAGAGCTCGTAAGGGACGTCTAGAACTGCTCGCTGCTGAACAGGAGACGGCCAGACTTCAGCTCCAAGTAATGGAAGAGCGGAGAAAGTCATCCCCACCTGGTACTCCACTTCCCCCCCACCATGAGAAAAACTGGGAAAGGATGTGTCCCATTTACAACGATACTGAGGATATAGAGGAGTTTTTGTCTACCTTTGAACGCCTCTGCAATCTGTACCAGATCCCTGAGGGTCAGCGAATGCCTGTCCTGCTGACCAGACTGACTGGAAAAGCCAGGGAGGTGTTTAATGACTTGGGGGAACAAGAAGCCTTAAATTATGAGCGGTTTAAGGATTCTGTGTTAAGGCGGTTCAAGGTTACTCCTGAATCTTACAGAGTTAAGTTTAGAGAGTTTAAAATGTCTAAGGATTGTACTTTTGTAGAATGTGCTCATAAGCTGATGGGTTTTGTTAAAAAGTGGGTTATGGGAGCCAAGGTTCATGGGAGTTTTGAAAAACTGCTGGATTTAATAACTTTGGAACAGTTCTTAAACATTGTGCCGGACAATGTGAGAGCAGCTGTGTGTGACAGGGACCCTGAGTCAGTCCTACGGGCAGCAGAGATTGCGGATGCCCATACCCAAAACAGGGCTCGAGAAGGGTGTAAAACCCCGGGGAAAACTGATCACCATTCTCCCCAGTTCAAGAGGAGGGAAGGATTTAAAAGTAAACCTGACTCTTCTAAAGGAGTTCAAGGGGGCCCGGGGGGTAGGAACTCACATCCCAGGACGGAACAGGTTACATGTTATCACTGTGGTATGCTGGGTCACATGAGACCAGACTGCCCGACACTGAAGGGCAGCCCAAAACCAGCAGCCCCAAATGCCACGGCAAATGCTAACCCTGTTGTTGTAAACTCACAGGCAAGCCACACAGAGCCCAGCATTGGTGCCCTGTGTGCAAATGCTGTTTCTGTGGTCTCTGAAGAATTTGACCTTAAAACTCACATTAGAGCTAAATATGGGGGAAATAATGCAGAGTTTATTAGCAGTGCAGAAGTTAATGGAGTCCGGTGTATGGCATGGAGGGACACCGCAGCAGATATTACTCTGGTTAAAGCAAGTCTTGTCAGGAAGGAAGATTATTTGCCAGGTGAAGATATAACTGTTGTAGCCTTATCTAAGTATTTTGTCAGGGTGCCTTTGGCTAAGATCCACCTGAAATGGAAGGGATTGGAGGGCACTATGGTTGTGGGAGTAAAAGACATAATCCCTAAGGATATTATGATTGGAAATCATATTAAAGGCATGGTCATTCAAGTTAATACAAACCAGGCACAAGAGAGGATTGATCCTAAGGTTGTGCCTATGGAGGGTTTCTCCAAAGGTTTGTCTTTGGAAAGTAGCGGTTTGGCTGTGAATGAAGTTTCTGAATGTCTATCTAATGTCTCAGAAGTAAATCTGGAATTAGATCAAGCGAAGGGAGAGGAGAACAAGGAGATTTTGGATGAGCCTAGGCAGTCATGTGAGCTGATGGCTTCATCTAGTCAGCAGTTTGGGAAGGCAAGGAGAGTGGAAGATGAGTGTCCCTATACCTTATCTGTTTCCTGTGCGAAGAATAGTGATAGTGAAGGAAATGTGCCTGTGTCTGTCAGGGGTATTGACTTGCCTATGGAGGAAGCTACCCCAGTCTCCAAGCAGTTGTCTGTGAACAGCCCGGTGTGCTGGGACAAGGGAAATGAAATCCCAAACTGTGTGTCGGGTAAAGGAAAATGTGTCTCCAACTCTTCTTTGTCTGTGGAGCAGACAGAAGGTGCCTTTCGGCCTGTGATGGTTGAGAGTAATTTAGCTGTCTCAGAGTTGGTTCTGGATTCAACTAAAGCCCAGGAAGGGAATGGTCCTAAGTTTGCATCTGCTGGGGAGAATGGCACCGTAACTAGGTTGCATCCAGTTAGTGTCTTAGCAAAATCCCAGAGACCAGACAATTCTGATGCTTGTATTGGGCCTGTTGCTCATGTGTGGTTGGAGAAGGGTGTAACAACTCTGTCTGATCAGGGTGATACCCTAGCCAGGGCACAAGAAGAGCAGAAAGGTAATTTGGTTGTGTTACCTACGGACAGTTTAACAACTTGTAGCAAAAAGGAAAAAATTTCTAAGCTGGTGTGTGGCAAAGAGAAGGGAAATATTTCTAACCTTTTATCTAGGAAGTCTATGGGTTCGCCTGAAAGGGGATTGTGTAGAGGTCTGCCTGATGGGCCAGAGGTGATCCTGAATGTAAGTAAGTCCCAGACAGAGTCTGTTGTTGCTCAGGAAAGTGTGCCTTTAGAGCAAGCCCTAGGTGAAGAGGGTAAGGGCAGAATTTCTGTGAGGGGTGAATTGCTGCTTAGAAAAGCTCCTGGAGAAAGGAATCCTCATGGTACTCGGTGCAAGCAGTTCCCTGCAACTGAAGGGTGTGAGAGTGATTTAATCAAGGAAGTTTCAGTTCCTAGCAGCCAAAAATTGTCTGTTGTGAATGGATCCTCTGACTTTCCTTTTAAAAGATCCAGTGTGGGTAGCTTTGAGAAGGTTTCAGAGGAAGTAAAAGTTGTTAAGGAATTGAGGCAGCCCTATAACCAAGTGGCTGTGTGGGGCCAACTTGTTGGGGAGACAATGGTGTTGGAACAGGAATGTCTCCTTTCTGATTCTTTAAATGAGCAGTTTGTGCTTCAGGGTTTGAGGACAGATTTGGTTACCGATGTGTCAGAGCAGAGCAGTTTTATGGCTAAATGCTTGAGGATGCGGGGGAGAGCAAGCAAACTCTCACCCGCAGACTCTTTGGATTGGTGTGGTATCTCTTTAAGACAGAGTCCAGCCTTGGAGATAATAGCAGTTACGAATATGAAAACTGGTGGACTGGCTCTGGTCTGGGGTAGTGCAAATTACTTGCCTGGCTGGGAAAGGAAGGACTTGCTAATAGCTGTTAGCACAGAGGGCCCACCCCATCAGCCAGTGAATTCTGTTAAGCAAGAGAAATCGGGGTTTGATCCTGCAGGACAAGGAGGAAAGAGAACACTGAATTTTGCAAAGGGAAGCCACAGGTTAACCCTAAAATGCCCAAACTCCAATGGTATTGAGCCAAAGGTGTGGCATGACAAACATGACTGTAGATGGACACTTGTAATGAACTTGTTGTTATTGCTAAATTTTGTAATTAACAATGTGCCTAATCTTTTGGAGAATCCCTTGAACATGTTAAAAGGAATACATGAGAACACACGTTATGTTAAAAGGCCTTGTTACACTGGGGTTTCACAGGTAATGCCTATGAACATTATGGGAACTTTTCACAGGGGAAAAGACATTCCAGATCTAATGTGCTGTATGAAAAGGAAGACTGAGGCACACTACCATATTGCTTTCATGGCTAAATGCCAAGATTCCTGGACTATGAAGAACATTAATATCTGCATTTATTCGATGTTAATTGGGTTCCAAACGTTTGCCCGAGCTGGTATGGATAAAGTAGCAGTTTTCTTTAGCTCTTGGCAAGATCACATGGCACATACAGGAACCATGCTGCCAGAGCAGATCCAATCCACTATTGTTCTAACTAAGTGTTACCTTGAGTTTGTAAAGAGGTTCAATCATGTGGTTGAACATGATTTTGATAAACCATTTCTGTTATATACTGGTACGGCTTCTAACCCAATACTAGCTGTAGTGAGACAGAACCCAGGATGGGGAGCTCTTGGGATGCAGTCAGTGAGGTTTGTGTCATCCCTTCCTGCATCAATTTTGCGTTGGGGGTGTGACGTTATTGACATAAACTGGGACCATATAGATCATCGTTGCAACCAAGGTCCGGTAGTGGCACCCAAATCTTGTATAAAGG
Source organism: Malaclemys terrapin pileata (assembly GCF_027887155.1). Taxonomy (NCBI): domain Eukaryota; kingdom Metazoa; phylum Chordata; order Testudines; family Emydidae; genus Malaclemys; species Malaclemys terrapin. The sequence goes on from NC_071524.1 coordinate 2,801,358, forward strand.
GGGTCAAATGGGGTGTCTAGGACAATGTTATGGTTTACTGGTTATGATTATGCTGTCTATATGTATGTATCAGTTTTGTAGTTGAAGTTATGAATATTGGCTCTATACTGTCTGTATGGCAAACTTATGCTATGCTTCTGGGTGACATCCCAGACAAGCTGAGATTAGCTCTGCCTAGCCTGCTTGATGGCCCATTAAGGACCATCAGCTATACAATGGACCCATTGAGAGAAGGCAGATACGCCTTGTGACTCAGCAAAGTATGCAGGGACTGGCCCATGTGACTCCAGACTCCATTTTGCTGTAATTTTCGACAGTAAGAACAAAGAGGTGTTCTTACACCTGGAAAAGACTATATAAGGCTGATGCCTGATCTCCATCTGGTCTTCAATCCTGCTTCTTACCTCTGGAGGGACTTTGCTACAAGCTGAAGCTCTGAACAAAGGACTGAGGACCCATCCCAGCGGGGGATGTATTCCAGAGACTTGATTTGAACCTGCAGTTTATTCCATCGCTGCTGCAAGCCTGAACCAAGAACTGTGCCATTACTGTATGTAATTGATTCCATTTAACCAATTCTAATTCTCATCTCTATCTTTTCCCTTTTATGAATAAACCTTTAGATTTTAGATTCTAAAGGATTGGCAGCAGCGTGATTTGTGGGTAAGGACTGACTTGTATATTGACCTGGGTCTGGGGCTTGGTCCTTTGGGATCAGGAGAACCTTTTTCTTTTACTGGGGTATTGGTTTTTATAACCATTTGTCCCCATAACGTGTGGCACTGGTGGTAATACTGGGAAACTGGAGCGTCTAAGGAGATTGCTTGTGAGACTTGCGGTTAGCCAGTGGGGTGAGACCGAAGTCTTAGTCTGGCTGGTTTGGTTTGCCTTAGAGGTGGAAAAACCCCGGCCTTGGGCTGTAACTGCCCTGTTTTAGCAATTTGTCCTGAGTTGGCACTCTCAGTTGGGTTCCGCCAGAACCGCATTGTCACAAGGTGACTCCCGGTAGGGTGGGGTTCTAATAGGGTGAGCATTACCTGTGTCAATGGAGTGGTATGCCCGTTCGGTCCATCCTGGAGTGGCTGAGAAAATTGGTGCAAAGCTTGTGCACAGCTCCTTGATCTGCTGTCGCTGCAGACGTCCAAGGGTCATGGAGAGGTTCACCTCTTCCACGCCACCATCCTTTTTTCCTTCGTAGTAGACACCTTCAGGCCACTCCGCGTCATCTGTTTCCTGGGCTGTAAACTGGCAAACGTTTAATTCTCTGGAATAAAAGGGCTTAAGAGAATTAACATGGTATACTTTAGGCTTTATGTTGGAGGTGGGGGAGGCTATGAGATAGTTAACAGCTCCTAGGCGCTCCTGGACCGTGAATGGTCCTTCCCACGATGCTTCCATTTTATGGGCCTGGATTGCCTTTAAGACCATGACTAGGTCTCCTACTTTGAAGGACCGTTCTCTGGAATGTTTATCATACCAGGCCTTTTGCTCTTCCTGAGCATCCTTTAGGTTTTCTTTAGCAAGGGCCAAAGAATGTCGGAGGGTGTTTTGTAGGTTGCTTACAAAGTCTAGAATGTTTGTTCCTGGAGAAGGCGTAAACCCCTCCCATTGCTGCTTCACCAACTGTAATGGCCCCTTAACCTCACGGCCATACACAAGTTCAAATGGTGAAAACCCTAAACTGGGATGTGGTACAGCCCTGTAGGCAAAAAGCAACTGCTGCAACACTAGGTCCCAATCATTGGAGTGTTCATTTACAAATTTACGTATCATGACCCCCAAAGTTCCATTAAACCTCTCCACCAGGCCATTGGTTTCATGGTGGTAAGGGGTGGCAACCAAGTGATTCACCCCATGAGCTTCCCACAGGTTTTCCATGGTTCCTGCCAGGAAGTTAGTTCCCGAATCTGTAAGGATGTCGGAGGGCCAACCTACCCTGGCAAAAATGTCTGTTAATGCCTGGCACACACCTTTAGCCCTGGTGTTGCTTAAGGGTACTGCTTCCGGCCATCGGGTAGCAAAATCCATGAAAGTCAGTACGTACTGCTTTCCTCTGGGTGTCTTCTTTGGGAAAGGACCCAGAATATCCACAGCTACGCGCTGAAATGGGACCTCAATTATGGGTAGTGGCTGGAGAGGGGCTTTAACCTGGTCTTGGGGTTTTCCCACTCGTTGGCACACCTCACAAGACCGGACATAATTAGCAACGTCCTTGCCCATTCCCTCCCAGTGGAAGGACTTCCCCAACCGGTCTTTGGTTCTGTTCACCCCAGAATGGCCACTGGGATGATCATGGGCTAAGCTCAAGAGCTTTACCCGATACTTAGTGGGAACTACCAACTGCCTTTGAGGATGCCAGTCTTCCTGGTGCCCACCAGAAAGAGTCTCCTTGTATAAAAGTCCTTGTTTTACAACAAACCGGGATCGGTTAGAAGAGCTGAGAGGCAGTGGGGTGCTCCGCGCCGCCGCCCAAGCTTTCTGAAGGCTGTCATCTGCTTCCTGCTCGGCCTGGAACTGTTCCCTTGATGCTGGAGACATCAGTTCCTCCTTGGACTGTGGACTGGGGCTTGGTCCCTCTGGAAGTGATGCAGGTGCTGGGGCTGTTTCCATTGACTGTGAACCGCTGTCCGCTGGTGCACTATGTGGTAACTCAGGCTCTGGCTGAGCCTCTTGGGTAGGGTTATCTGCTGCTTCTGCCAGTTCAGGCTCGCTGGTGCCCTCTGGCATTGGAGTTGTAGACGGGTTTGCAAGCGCTGGACTCAGGGCTGGCAATGGTTCTGGTGCTGGTTGCGTTGCCAGTTCCGGTTCTGGGACTGGCTTTGGCTGGGTCTCTGGGATTGGATCCACTACGGCTGTTGCAGTCGTTGGCAGAGGATCCAGTTCCACCACCTTTGTCTGGGTCTCCGGTAACACAGACGGGGCCCTGGTGGACGGCTCAGGAACAGGGATGGGGGTGAAAGCTTGCTTAGCCTGGCTGCGGGTGACTATTCCCACCCTCTTGGCTACCTTCACATGGTTGGCCAAATCTTCCCCCAGCAGCATGGGAATGGGATAATTGTCATAGACTGCAAAAGTCCACATTCCTGACCAGCCCTTGTACTGGACATGCAACGTGGCTGTAGGCAAGGTTACAGATTGTGACACGAAGGGTTGAATTGTCACTAGCCTCTGGGTTGATGAGTTTGGGGTCCACTAGGGATTGGTGGATAGTTGACACTTGAGCCCCAGTGTCCCTCCAAGCGGTAACCTTCCTTCCGCCCACTCTCAAGGTTTCCCTTCGCTCCGAGGGTATGAGAGAGGCATCTGGGTTTGGGGATCTTTAGTGTGATTGGGGTGTAATGAACTGTAATCAGTTGGGGTTCTTGGGGCAGTGAGCCTTTATATGTCCCAGTCCATTACATTTAAAACATCGCCCTGCTAAGGTATCACCGGGACGAGGTTGGTTGGTGGAGACTGGTGTGGTGGGGTGAGAAGGCGTCTGGGGTTTCCCTTGGGATGTGGGTGGGGCCTTGGGTTGTCCCCGGTGGTAAGGTTTTGTTTCGGCTTGCCCCTTCTGATATTCGCTCCAACTGCTACTAGTTTTTTTCTTTTCTGCCACCTCCACCCATTGGGCTCCAATCTCCCCCGCCTCAGTTACAGTTTTGGGCTTCCTATCTAGGATGTACCTTTCTATTTCCTCAGGAACACCCTCTAAAAACTGCTCCATTTTTACTAGGGAAAGCAGATCTTCCAGAGATTTAACATTTGCTCCTGATACCCAGGCATCACAATTTTTGTCAATGTGGTAGGCATGACGGGTAAAAATGACACATCCGGTTTCCACTTTAGGGCTCTGAACCGCCGACGGGCATGCTCGGGTGTTAGCCCCATTCTGAGTCTGGCCTTGTTTTTAAAAAGTTCATAACTGTTCATGTGTTCCTTAGGCATTTCAGCCGCCACCTCTGCTAAGGGTCCACTGAGCTGCGGCCTCAGCTCTACCATGTACTGGTCTGCAGTGATGCTGTATCCAAGGCAGGCCCTTTCAAAATTTTCTAAGAAGGCCTCAGTATCATCGCCTGCCTTGTAGGTGGGGAATTTTCTGGGATGGGAAGTGGTACCTGGAGGGGGGTTGTTAGCATTGGCTGGTGCATCCTGCTTAGCCTTTGCTACTTCCAGTTCATGCTTCCTTTCTTTTTCTCTCTCCTCCATCTCTTTTTCTTTCAGCTCCATCTCTCTCTTGTGGGCCTCCTCTTTGGCTTTTTCTTCTCTTTCTCTCTGCTCTGTCTCGAGTTTTGTTAATTGAAGCAGTCTCTGATGTTTTCTTTCATTTTCTTCTGCTTCTAGTTTGGCCAGTTCTATTTTGTTAGCTACTTCTTTGGTAGTCATTTTCCTGTTTTCTTGTGCTGGGTAACCCCCTTTGCAGTTGACAAACTGGGAAGCTCTCAGCTCTGGCTGCTGCAGAGTTAACAGTAACTTTCTAACTAGCTACTCCGGAGGATGTAAAAAGAAAAAAAAAAACAATTCAGCTTGTAAATACCTTTTACCAGTCATTTGCTAATTGAACCCTTCTCTTAACAAAGGACCTGTAAAAAAAACTTAACACCTCTGCCTTCAGGCAAGGAGAGATAAGATATGCATCTATCTACTTCCAGCTCGGCTTTCCAAGCAGCTAGAAGGAAAAAAAAATCTCACTGGCTTTTGGGTTTAAAATGATCCCACCGCTATTCACCATGTCAGGACTGAGATCCCCACTTTGAACTTTAGGGTACAAATGTAGGGGCCTGCGTGAAAAACTTCTAAGCTTAACTACCAGCTTAGCTCTGGTTCGGCTGCCACCATCAATGGATTCCCTCCCTGGGAAGCCTTGAAAAACCCTCACCAAATCCCTGGTGAAAACAAATCCAAAACCCCTTGGATCTTAAAACAAGGAGAAATTAACCATTCCCCTCCTTCCTCCCACCAACTCCTGGTGAATCAAGATCCAAAACCCCTTTGGATCTAAAACAAGGAAAAATCAATCAGGTTCTTAAAAAGAAGGTTTTTAATTAAAGAAAAAGGTAAAAATCATCTCTGTAAAATCAGTATGGAAATTAACCTTACAGGGTAATCAAACTTAAAGAGCTCAAGTTTCAAGTTTTTTAAAGAGCTCAGAGGACTCCCCTCTAGTCTCAGGTTCAAAGTACAGCAAACAAAGATAAACACTCTAGTAAAAGGTACATTTACAAGTTGAGAAAAACAAAGGAAAACTAACACGCCTTGCCTGGCTATTTACTTACAAGTTTGAAATAGGAGAGGCTTGTTTAGAAAGATGTGGAGAACCTGGATTGATGTCTGGTCCCTCTCATTCCCGGAGAACAAACGAACTCCCAAACAAAGAACACAAACAAAAGCCTTCCCCCCCCAGGATTTGAAAGTATCTTGTCCCCTTATTGGTCCTTTAGGTCAGATGCCAGCCAGGTTACCTGAGCTTCTTAACCCTTTACAGGGAAAAGGATTTTGGAGTCTCTGGCCAGGGGTCATGTTAACATCTTGCTTCATGAAAGCTTATGCCCAAATAAATCTGTTAGTCTTTAAGGTGCCACTGGACTCCTCGTTGTTTTTTTACTTTGCATAGGGGCATTGAGGTCATGCCAGGGCAACGGGAATGCCAAGCTCTTCTCTGGAGATTTTCACCCGTAGATCTCAAAGTGCTTCACACCAGAGGTCAGTGTCATTATTGACATTTTACAGATAGGAAAGCTGCAGCGCATGGGGGACGGGGGGAGTGGCCAACATCACCCACAGGGCAGACCTGGGAATAGAAACTGGATCTGCTGGTGCAGTTCTCCAGCCACTAGACTCCCCTCAGTCTATCACTCATAGCCAGCCAGATCCTAGCTCAGGTTTTATGCTGAGCTATTTGGCACATGGCCCAGCGTGTTGCTATATGCTTGTACAACGTCTCCCCTGGGTGCTACCATGTATTTGGTAGTAATTATAATAATTAGATTAAGGATCACGTTCAAAATCAGCTGCTCTTTTTGATCACAGGAAGTAATAACACAGCCAAGCTCTGTTATTCTATAGCCACCCCGCAGGCCCGAGCAGACAGCCAATATTTGGGCCTTGCCAGGGTCTTGCCATTCGGAGGAGAAATTGATGATGTGAAAGTGACAATCAGGGTGTAGACGTGCCAAGGGGAGGACAGCAGGTTTAGCCCCACCAAAGAGCAGTTTAACTGGCTGCCTGCTGTGTTGTACTATAAAACTATATGGGGTGAGGTGAAAGCCTGTCATGTTCGGTATTTGGTGGTCTGTATAAGCTATGCTGGGGTTATGAATGTATGTCTTCGTGTGTATAGAAAACTAGGCTCAGAATCTGTGAGCTTTACTGCTCACTGGGGCAAGCAGACACGGGTACTTCCCAAACCTGTTATTTACACAAAAACAGTTTCGAGTTTCTCTCCGTCACCCAGCCCCACGGTAAGACAATGGTGGGCCATTAGACCAAACGGAAAACCATGGAAGACAACCTGAAATTGCAATGTGCACCGAGTCATAGAATCATAAAATATCAGGGTTGGAAGGGACCTCAGGAGGTCATCTAGTCCAACCCCCTGCTCAACGCAGGACCAATCCTCAACTAAATCATCCCAGCCAGGGCTTTGTCAAGCCTGACCTTAAAAACTTCTAAGGAAGGAGATTCCACCACCTCCCTAGGTGACCCATTCCAGTGCTTCACCACCCTCCTAGTGAAAAAGTTTTTCCTAATATCCAACCTAAACCTCCCCAACTGCAACTTGAGACCATTGCTCCTTGTTCTGTCATCTGCCCCCACTGAGAACAGCTGAGCTCCATCCTCTTTGGAACCCCCCTTTCAGGTAGTTGAAAGCAGCTATCAAATCCCCCCTCATTCTTCTCTTCTGCAGACTAAATAATCCCAGTCCCCTCAGCCTCTCCTCATAACTCATGTGCTCCAGCCCCCTAATCATTTTTGTTGCCCTCCGCTGGACTCTTTCAGTCAGGAGAGCCGTTTTGATTAGCCAGTATCACCGTGGGCTGAGATAATAATAATAAAAAAAAAAAAACAAGCCCCTAAGCCTTTTAAAAACAGCCTTGGGATGGAGGGTTTGGATCCAGAACTTGGGGGACGGTCTCGAGATGGGAGGGCGCCCGTGAATGCTGGATCTTTTCGGGGTAAGCTGGGAAATGCATTTCAGGCAATAGGTATCTATCACAAGAAACGGAATTTCATCTAATAGGAAAGTGTCACGCCTAAGGCTGCGGCTTTCAGTTTATGTTCTGTGTCACCTGTGTGTGGTGGCTTTCCTGTCTCTGAATCTGGGAGTTCTCTATTCAAATAAACGTGGTGTTTATTTTCATCCCGAGCGGGTCTGGGGGGGGCAAACGGTGCGGTCTGGGCGCCAAAGTAAGCAGGCGGCTGGGGGGCTGGTTTCGCACCTTCAAGAGTGACGAACAGGAGGGGAACAGTCCGAGTGTCTGGTAAGTAAGACCTCAGGGAGGACAGATTTGGGGAGACTCAGCACTAGAGGGGATGTTGTTGACCCCCTGCAAAGATTAACGGGGCTGGTGAGGGCTTGGCCTGTGGGCTGGCTACCGGTGTTGGAGATCCGCAGCAGAGCCCCATGGTACAAAGGCCCCCAAAGCTTACAGGGCAGGCAATGACAAAACCCCCTTACTGGTCTGGGCAGTCCCCAGAATGTCACAGCGGGTCAGGTATTTCCTTGTTTGTTTACAGAGGGTAGACACAAGGGCCTTGTTTTCCCAAATACAGTAGGAACAAAGAACATGCTGAGAAATCCACGTCTGCCTCCCCAGCCAGTCCTGTATGCCAGAAGATCTCTCTCCAGGCTTCCTTCCAGGGCCATGTTTATGACTGCTTCTCTGGCTGTCTGCTGGCTTTCTGCCTCTCTCTCACACAAACACAACCAATTGGTCCTCACGTTCCTGCTTTTGCAATCAGGGAAACCCCTCAGACCAAGTGTCTCACCTCTGTGGCCCAGTGCCTTGGGCGGTAGCCTCCTATTGTTCCAGCTATCACTACACACAGGGGCATTTAATTGCTCCTTCCTTTTAGCCTGAAAGAAGGGTGCACAGCTTGGGCTTTAACCAGGTTTGTGGTTGCCTGTAAATCAAAGACCCGCTTGACGGCAGCCATGAACACCCTCCAGCATAACAATGTTCTGCAATGATAAATCTCTTTGTTTAAAGTGCTGTCATTTTAAGGGAATGTCTACACTGCAATCTGACATGCGACCGCAGCACAACTAGACTCAACAAGGATCCTGGAATCTTATTAGAGAGATACAAGGCCTGGCTACATACACCCACTGCTGATTGGTTGGGTCAGGTGGCTTCTGCCCCCCCAGAAGAGAGGAATGGCCCCAAAGGGTGCTCAAACTACTTAGAGAGATCCTGCCTCAGTTCCAGTACACTACAACCCCCAAACACACCCACTCCGAAGCTCCAGCTAACAACTTCCGCGGAAGCAGAACAAAAGCTGAAAACTTAGTGCCAGTGTCATAGGCGCTGACTCTGTGGGTGCTCCGGGGCTTAAGCACCCACGGAAAAAAAATAGGGGGCACTCAGCACCCACCAGCAACAGTAGTTCCACAGCTGGCCCGGGGCTGGCCGCAGATCAGCTGTTCCGCAGCCCCACCTGCTCATCAGCTGTTAGGAGGCCCCACCTGCTGATCAGCTGTTCCGCGGCCCCGCCCAGAAGCTGTTTGGCGGCCCCGCACTCAGTCCTCTCTGCCCCCTTCCCCATCACTCACTCTTAAAGCAGGAGGGGGCAGAAAGGAGTGAGCGGCGAGTGGGCGGCCTTGGGGGAGGGGGCAGAGAGGAGCAGGTGGGAGGCACTCAGGGCAGACGCTCTTGGGGGAGGGGGCAGGAAGAGGTGGAGAGGGGGCGGGACATTGGGGGGAGGGGACGGGGCGGAGATGGGGCACCCGCCGGCAAAACCAAAAGTCAGCGCCTGTGGGCAGCGTGGTATCAACTGAGATGAATATCAAAATGAAACATTTGGAAGGGGACGGTGTTTGTATTTCCTTTACAAGCCCTGGGGTCTTCATCTTTGAAGCATGTCAGAATCAGAGGCGCAAAACACCAGGTTTTCCGAAGCGCTCAGCTCCCATTAAGGTGCCGAAATGAAGTAGCCGGCTTTTCAAGGGTACTCAGTACTAGGTCGGGGTGGGAACTGGCTTTCCTGGCCCGTGAAAACGTTTGACATTTTGAAAAATGTTCCCATCCCCAATCCGGATGAAAACGCAGGCATTGCAGTGTCTCACGTTCAGCCAGCACCTACGGTCCCTATATAATGAAAAGGGAGAGACGGGCACCTGAGAGTGGGATCCACAAAAGCCAGCATGCTGGGCAAGAAGGGGTCAGTGTGAGCCCAGGGTTAGTAGAACTCGAGTTAGCAGACCTGGGTGTGTTAACCTAGGGCTTGCGCGTCTACACTGCATTCCGTGGGTCCGAGTCCAACCACCTGTATCCCAGACTTCCAAGCGCCCTCCCAAAATGTGGCTATTCCAGCCCTTTGTTCATGGTGCAGTGTGGGAGACCCTGACTGTCCACTAAACTTGACTGTCCAGAGGACAAAGAACATCAGCCCGTGGATTGTGGGATACTTTTGATAGACTCGCAGAGCAGAAGTCTGGTGAGGCTGCATCTACACTGCAAAGCAATAGGGCTTGAAACCTGGCTGGGTTCCTGGCTTGACTAAGGCTCAGACCCTCCACCCTCTTGGGATCCTAGGAGCCTAGGTCAGTATGATTTCCGTATAGAGAGAAGAGGGGTGAGGCTTGAGTTTGAGTTCCAGCCCTGGGCTTACACTGCAGTATAGACATCCCCTCAGGGAGTTAAGTGCCTAAAATCTGGGCTTCATGGGGGGCACCTATCTCAGGAGTTAGGTGTGAGGCAGGCAAGGCTGGGTCTTTTATAACCCATAGCCAAGTGGGTAGGGTCCTCCCCTGGACTGCGGAAAACCCCAATTCAATTCTCCCCTCTGGTTGATGAAGAACGGGGGCTTCCCACATCTTCGGTGAGGACCATAGAGTCATTCTCACTCTTCCTCCCCACCCCAATTCCTATGCAACATGAAACAGCTCGGTCAAGAGACACCTGTTGGGATAACGGGGCCTACACGTCTACCCTGGTTGTGAGCTCAAATGTAAGTAGGCAAGCGACTGGTCTGGTTTTAAGTCACACAGTCCTGGTTTCGGAAAGGTTTGTCCCTGTCCTATACCAGACGTGGTTCTCTCCGGAATCATCGTGGTGTAGCCTAAAGGGTGGTTTAGGTTAAGACATGAGTAGAAGTTAGATTTGAGGCCCAAGTTAGCTTAAATGTAGAGGCATATGGGAAACTGAAGGTGCTCGTATGAGAAAAGTCCAAGTTACATTGGAGACAGTGTTATGGGAAAGGGAGAGTTAGCAAGGGCAGGCTAACGGTTTATGCAAGAGGCCCCCATGCTAAAGCCTTATGTCACCATTATGTTTTGCTTATAATGGGTTTTAAACAAGGTTTTAATTAGTGTTTTTGAGAATTGTGAGCCGGTGGGTGCTTTTGAAGAGGTGTGTGTGTTTGGGGAGGAGGGGCGGGGACGCTCTGCCAGTTTAGGGAGGAGGCTATTTTCAGCATATTTATACACTTCTTTCATATTCTAGATGTTGAATGTGTCTATCACCAGTATCTTTACTATTTTAATAATGATTCAATTGTTATGAACTATGTAATTACATTATCATGAATTACAGTGTATTAAGTTCATTGCAGTCACCTACAGGCTGTCTCCACTAATGTCCCAGTTTAAAGACATTATGTCTCACTGTAGCCTTCTGGATGAAACTGTCAGCAATCTTATTTGCATCTAGGTTCCCTGGTATTGACTTGATGCATGTTAGGACAGCTACATTATTCAGTTGTGTCTGTCCCACTGATGATAGGGTGACCAGATGTCCTGATTTTATAGGGACAGTCCCGATTTTGGGGTCTTTTTCTTATATAGGCTCCTATTACCCCCCACCGCCTGTCCCGATTTTTCACGCTTGCTGTCTGGTCACCCTAACGGATGACTAGAGATCATTTTTAAGTCTTCTGAAGCTGGAGAATTAGTTTAGGATGATACAGGCACAGCGAGAAGGATTCTTATACATTTGCAGTGCTCTGGAATCGTAGTGCTTTCAGAGTACTGCAGATGACTCCAAGATTTCTTTCTTGATGGCTGACAGCTAATTTAGGCACCATCATTTTGCATATATAGTTGGGATTATGTTTTCCAATGTGCAGTGCTTTGCATTTAACATTGAATTTCATCAGCCATTTTGTTGCCCAGTCACCCACTGTGGTGAGATCCCTTTGTAACTCTTTGCGGTCTGTTTTTGTGTAGTGAGCTGGTGTGGCACCTGTCTCCGACAGGGCCGAGCTTCCTCCAACCCCAGCGTGGGCGGAGCCACTGGGTCCAGGGCCCGCCCCTCCAAGGTCACGGCCCCGACCTGGAAGTATAAAAACCCGCCAGTAGAGCTCAGTGAGGCCCAGACCGCCAAAGAGAGCAGACGTCCCGGGCCGAGCTCCCGCTTGGGAGACAGCCGCAGGCCGTGAGCCGCCTGCTATCCCCCGCGCCGGTCGAGCCTACCTCTCGCCAGGTACCCCGAGGAGGACTGGCCAAGCCTGCCCCGGACCCGCTACCCCGAGGAGGACTGGCCAAGCCTGCCCCGTGCCAGCTACCCTGGGGGAGAGCTGCCAGACCGGCGCCCAAGCCCCGCACCCGAGGAACCGATGCTGCTGGACTGGCCCGAACCCGGCGTCACCAGCGAGGTCGGCCCCGAGGGGGAACATGGAAGTAGCCCGGGGGTAGCCGACCCCAGTCAGGCTGCAGAGGCCTGTGAGCCGATGTCAGTGTGTTTCGGTCAGGACACCCCACTGACCAGCAGTGGCAGTAACCGCTGCTAGGGCCCCGGGCTGGGACGCAGTGGAGTGGGTGGGCCTGCGTTCCCCCCTGCCACCCCGCTCGCGGGTGGCAGGCTTCCCCCTCACCCAACGCTCAGGTGTAGGACCCTGGGCTTACCTTAGCTGCTTGTTTGCTCAGACCCTGCATCCAAGGGCCTGAGCTGTGACTGGTTGTGCCCTGCCCTGAACCAGGGCCTGGGCCTGCTTAAACTGCTGATTAGCGCTCAGCCCCTGCCTAAGGGCCTGAGCTCCCTAAACTGCGGGCCGCTCAGCCCCTCCGTAAAGGGACCTGAGCTTCGACTGTCTGGGCTATAGTAAGCCGGTGTGGCACCCCTCCGTCTCGGAGGGTAGAGCCCCGGCGCGACCCTACTACATTTAGACTTAACTATCTTGCGTAATTTTGTATCATCTGCAAACTTTGCCACCTCACTGTTTACCCCATTTTGTAGATCATTTATGAATATGTTGAATAGGACTGGTCCCAGAACAGACCCCTGGGGGACATCGCTATTTACCTCTCTCCATTCTGAAAACGGACCATTTATTCCTACCCTTTGTTTCCTAGCTTTTAACTGGAGTGCCTGGCAATGCTTTCAGGATCATCTAGCGATCCCTAATTCAATTTAATGACAACTTAATCACCCTGCCTCTGTTTATAAACAAAAAGAACAGGAGTACTTGTGGCACCTTAGAGACTAACAAATTTATTAGAGCATAAGCTTTCGTGGGCTACAGCCCACTTCTTCGGATGCATATAGAGTGGAATAAATATTGAGGAGATATATATACACACATGCAGAGAGCATGAACTGGAGGGAGTTGTCTTACCAACTCTGAGAGGCCAATTAAGTAAGAAAAATAAACTTGGCCCAGTACAGACAGGTTGATAAGAAGTGTGAGAATACTTACAAGGGGAGATAGATTCAATGTTTTTAATGGCTCAGCCATTCCCAGTCCTTATTCAATCCTTTGTTGATTGTGTCTAGTTTGCATATCAATTCCAGCTCTCAGCAGTCTCTCGTTGGAGTCTGTTTTTGATGTTTTTCTGTTGTAAGATAGCCATCCGCAGGTCTGACATTGTCATTGTCAATGTCATTGTCAAGAAGTGGGCTGTAGTCCATGAAAGCTTATGCTCTAATAAATGTTAATCTCTAAGGTGCCACAAGCACTCCTGTTCTTTTTGCGGATACAGACTAACACGGCTGCTACTCTGAAACCTGTTTATAAACAAACGCCCTGCCCCAAGGGCAGAAGTTGTTAGCAGCACAGAACTCATCACATTCCACACTCAAGCTCTGGCCCCTGGGTGCTGAACACCCGCTAATCAAACCCCCCCCCCCCCCCCGCCCCCCGTGGGTGCTTGAACTCCAGAGCACCCACAGAGTCAGCACCTATGATTGTGAGTGTTTTTTAATATCTATATTGGTAATATGGGAAGGACATTGGTGCAGATGTTAATCTAAATAACGTGTAATATAAAGAGCCAATAAGAAGGTGGCGGAAACATAATTTGGGGAAAGGGCGGTTTCATGTTCATTAGTATTAGAATAGAAAGTAAAAGGAGTTATTTTGTTCATTTGTGGGAGAGCTCCAATTAACAGAACGGCCATCTTGGGTCAGACCAAGGGTCCATCTAGCCCAGTATCCTGTCTTCCGACAGTGGCCAATGCCAGGTGCTTCAGAGGGAATGAACAGAACAGGGAAATTACCGAGTGATCCATCCCCTGTTGTTCAGTCTTGGCTTTTCGGGTTGCTGAACATTTTGTTTAATTTAGTTTTTGGTCAGCCCAGCATGACGTTTTTCTCCCAGAATGGCCGGCGAACTGCCAAATCAGTTATTCTCACAGCTCCACTGGGGACATGTCCCCTTCTCTTAGCCTAGATCTCTGTCACAAATCTACAGGATCGGTGCTCTGTCCTAGCTTTTAGAGCAGCTCACCCCTTCAGTGTGCCAGACCCCCGCTGCGTCTCACTCATCCTGAGGGTGGGCCATGCGGCCTTACTGCCTCCTAGCCTGAGCTCTGGACTCCAGCTCTCCTGCTTCACACCAGCCAGTCCGACTGAGACGGACTCCTGGGCAGAGACTTGGACGCTCCTTCAGGGGTCCCTGCACCTCAGCAGGTATTTGCAGTGACACCCGGCAGTGTTTTCAAACCAGAGCAGGGTTCGTTGGTCAACTAGAACCCAGTCTCGGGAAGTCCTTAGGTTAGCACAGAAAAATACCGATTAACAGCACTGTCCATTCTGGTCAAGCCAGAGCAAACCACCACCCAACCTCTCTCTCTGTGACTCCTTAGTCCAGTGGTCCCCAAACTTTTTTGATCACCCCCCACACACACACACACACCTGGTCCGCACCCCCCTGGGTGGCGAGTGAGTGGGGCAGGATTGAGGAAGGGAAGCTGCTCTGTGGGAGAGGAGAGTGGATTAGGATGGGGGAGCTACTGCTACCTCTCTCCACCGGAGCCCTGGCTGAGTGCTCCACCAGGCTCCAGCAGCAGTTGTTGCTCTTCCCAGCCTCTGGTGGCAGAGGCCAGTTACTGCAGGTAACTGGACTTTTAGTGTCCAGTCAGCAGTGCTGACCTGACACTGCCAGGTCCCCAAACCGGACACCTGGAAACCCTAAGCTGGGGCCGGGGGCCGCAGCTGGAGCTGGGAGGGGAGCCGCAGCTGGGGCTGGGCCCAAGGTGGGGATGGAGTGGAGCTGGGGGCAGAGTGGGACTGGGTGGCACTCCCTCCTGCCCCCCTGGGGGGGTTGGTCCTGCAGTGCCCCCCTGGATGTTACTCCCTGCCCCACTAGGGGGACGTGCCCCACAGTTTGGGGAGCACTGCCTTAGTCAGTCCCAGGACGGAGCAGCCAGCTGCCCTACCAGGGACCTCCTAGGCAGGGCCATGCTGAATTCACAACCCCACCTGCCAGAGCTTCCCGCTACTGAGAGTCAATTGTCCAGAGCGTTCCCGTTCTCTGTCTGAGGCCCGTGTTGATCTGGGCCAGTTTCAACCAGTTCCTTAACAAGCTATTCATGCCACCCAGACAGCGAGGTGACACACGCACACCTGTGCTGTTCCAGGAGCAGTGTTAACCCTTTTGACCTCACTGGGTAGCGATGCAATGTCCAGAGGGAAACTGAGGCATAAAATATTACACAAAATCCCCACCTTGTCACAACCCCGCCTTCCCTCCCTATGTCTGTCCACACAGCCAACCTCCTCTCCCATTGGTGAACTCCGCACCCCTCAGGATTGAGTCCACTGTGAGCCACGACTTTCAAAAGTGATTTTGGGTGCTCACCTAAGGTGCTTTGGGCATCATCTGAACTAAGATGCAAAGGTGCCATGTTAACTCGTTGGCATCACCCCCCCCCACACACACACACACATCCAGAGTCTCATCTAGACACAGCTTGATCCACACAAAGCCCTGAGCACCCGCCCTCTGCAAATCAGGCCACTCCAGGCTGGCAAGAACAGGGTCGTTAGATCCAGGGATGGATGGTAGCGAGGCCGGGGATGTGAAAGGGACAGCCTCAAGCTGCGAGGGCTCCCAGGATGGGGCAGCTATGGGGTTGCCAACCCTCCAGGATTGTCCTGGAGTCTCCAAGAATTAAAATTTAATCTTGAATTAAAGATAATGTCATGTGATGAAACCTCCAAGAATACATCCAACCAAAATTGGCAGTGCTAAGTAGCTGCCAAGGACCTATGAGTCTCTCAGACCACCATTGTTCTGCGGGCTAGGCCAGGAGACCCTGTGCTGAGCAGGTGTTTGAGAACAGCCCCCAGCAGAGCACACGGGGCGTGCATGGAAGGAGACACGCAGTTGGCGCTCTGGATGGAAAGCAAGTAATCAGAGCATCCCTCTATTTCCCCCAGGGGTGATGGGATAAATCATGCCTTGATTTACAGCCTTTGACTGCCGGTAGCACCGGGCAGGGTGGCACCCCACAGTCTATCAGGGGTGCATTTCCTCATGGGCAACAAGAGCTGGTTTTCCATGCTGTCCATGCCGTAGCATAGTTTGTGTTGACTGCAAACAGTGGGATTCAGTGTGTCACCTGCAATAGCCTTGTATGGACACTAGATGGCAGCTGCTTCTTTCTAAAGTGGTGCAAAGGATTATTAACTGGTTTGCTATTTCTCAGAGCCCTACAGGAAGGGAAATGTCTCTTCCTCTCGAAACTCTGCGATTTCAAAATGTGGTTTTGTTCCAGTTTGGGAGAATTTTGAAACTTCCAGCAACATGAAAATTTCCAAAACAAAATTTGTTTCAGGTGAGTCGGACCGTTCTGGTTTAGTAACATCGAATTGTGCTGTTCCGGTTCGGAATGTTTTATTTTACATGTAACTTAGAGCTTAGTCTGTAAGTATAATCCTATAGCATCCTAGCTAATGTCCTTTATAATAGAATAGACTGGGAAATAAATTGGGAAAGAAAAAGTCTTTTCGGAAGTGTAGAGAGGGGTATGGCCAGGGCTTGTCCCTCTCCGGGGTGGCGGGGGACCACACCGGCTCGGTGCTTCCTTCCGGTTGTTGATGGGGAATTAGCCTGGCCGCGGGAGTCTCTCGTCTCGGCAGCAGCAGAGGCAAACACAGACAGTGATTCTCGCCCGGCCCCTGGTCTGCGGGCAATAGTGAGTCAATGGCTCAGGCCCTCAGGCAGGGCTGAGCAAACACAGGTGTAAGCAGAGGGCAGAGTCCGGGGGGGGAGGGGGAGCACACCGCCTCACTACACCTCCTGCCCCCCCCAAGTCTGTCACCCGCTCATCGGGGGCCAGACCCTTCCGTACCCCCCACGTGGTCCTTACCTGCCCTATGGCGAACAGTAAAAGCATAGGGTTGTAGTGCCGGGTACCAGCGCGTTATTAGCGCATTATTATTTCTCATTTTGGCCAGCCACTGGAGCGAGGCGTGGTCAGTGACCAACATGAACAGGTCCCCGAGGAGGTAGTAATGCAGGGCATCACAAGTCCATTTAACTGCAAGGGCCTCCTTCTCTACCACCACATAGGTCTTCACTGGGTAGGCTAGTTGAGGAGCCAGGCCGACCACCATCAGCCACGTGACCCAATCCACGGTTAGCCGGACTTGGGCACTGGGGTAGGGCCGTACATCACCGTGGATGCATTGCAGCCGAATAATCCCCAAGTGCGGGTCAGCCGGGAGGCCTAAACTTTGGTGGATTAGCATCTGGCCGCAGCCTGACTCAATCAGGGCCAGGGTCAGGCAATCCCCGACGACTACTGCCACCGTAATCTTGGTGAGGTGCGGCTGTCAGGCACAGGTTTCTCCTGCGCAAACATGACCGAAGCTGCAGTCCATCTCGGTGCAGTCACATTGCAGGTGTCTGTATTTTCCATAGGAGAAACAGGGTCCAAGCTCTGGATGCCCAGGCTGGGCGGATGCTCCTACTGGGTCCCTTGGGGGGTTCGATGGGTCCCCCTGACCCCTGGCTCAGGGGGCACTGGGGCTTGTCGAGCCGGCACCTCAGGACGTCTATACTGGGGATCCTGGGCCCTGCGAAGGGTTTTGCAGTTTGGTCCGAGTGCTCCCCTTCTTCTCTGGGTTAGGGCACTCGGGCCCTGGTGAGTGGGCTCAAATCGCCGGTGCTCCCCGGGCTTCAGCCACACCGCAAGGAAATCCTCCATCAGAGTGATGGCAGCCAGCATCGCAGGGTGATGGCAAAGGACCCAGGCCCTTCCTTGCGGTGGGAGGATGTGGACGAATTGTTCCATAATAACTTGCTCAGTGGGCTTGTCTGGGTTCGCCTCTCAGGCTGTAGCCACCACACGCCTCCCTCAGCTCCTGGGCCACCAACTGGGGTCGGGCGCCCATAGGCTAGGTCAGACTCTGGAACCGCTGCCGGAAGTTTTCCAGGCTGACGTCCAAGGCATCTAGGATCGTCGCCTTTACCCAGGTGTAGTCCTGTGCCTCCTCCGTCGATAGCCTGCGGTACTCGGTTTGGGTGGTTCCAGTCAGATACGGGGCCAGGAGGGTGGCCCATTGCTCTCAGACCCACCCCACGACTAATTCCACCCTCTCAAAGGTCACGAGGAAGGCCTCGGGGTCATCGTTGGGGCCCATCTTGGTCAGCCGGATCGGCACGGCTACGCTGGACGGCCCAGCGGTGTCTCCCATCTGGGGTTCCGCAGGACGGGGGAGCAGAGTCGCCGGCTGCTGCAGGCCTTGTTGCTGGTGGTCCCGGTTCTGGCGTCCCGGCTCCAAAACCAGCTGTTGCTGCTGTGCCCCTAACGGCTGGACCAGACGCTGCTGCTGTTGGCTCTCGGCCAGGAACTTAATGAGCTTGTCCATGTCCACGGTCGTCCTGGGCACGTTCCTCCTCAGACCCCGTCTCACAGGGACCGGGGGACCGCTGCCCACATTCTCCACCACGTGTTCAGGGGTATGGCCGGGGCTCGTCCCTCTCTGGGGCGGCGGGGGACCATACCACCTCACTATTTCCTTTCAGCTGTGACAGGGAATTAGCCTGGCCGTGGGCGTCTCTCACCACGGCAGCAGCAGAGGCAAACCCAGACAGTGCTTCTCGCCCGGCTCCTGGTCGGCAGGCAATCGTGAGACAGTGGCTCAGGCCCTCAGGCAGGGCTGAGCAAAGGCAGGTAAACAACCAGCTCAGGCTCTCAGCCAGGGCCGCCTTAAGCCGATTCGGCCGATTCCCCGGAATGGGGCCCCGTGCCTAAGAGGGCCCCGCAATGTCCGGGGCTGCCGGCGGAGTGAGAAAAAAAAAAAAAAGCCGCGTCCTGCTTCTCCCCCCTCCCTCCAGTGCTTGCGCCGCCATACAGCTGATCAGCACAAGCCTGGAAGGGAGGGGTGAGGAGTGCTTGGGGAAGACGCGGGGCTAGGGCGGGGATTTGGGGAGGGATCCAATGGGGCAGGGAGGGGGCGGGGCCAGGGTGGGGATTTAGGGAGGGATCCGAGGGGGCGGAGTCGGGGCGGAATCGGGGCAGGGGGGCACGAGAAAATTCAAGTCCCAGCGTGGGGCCCCGCACCTGCTAAAGCCGGCCCTGCTCTCAGCTCAGAGGGGCCTGGGAGAGGGGGAGATGGCCACCCACAGGTTGGGTGGCAGGGGGGACGCAGGCCCTCCCACTCCACTGCGTCCCAGCCCGGGGCCCTAGCAGCGGCAGAAGTCCTGCTGCGGTGTCAGTGGGGATCCTGGCCGCAACACACGGACATGGGCTCTGGCAGTGCTGCAGCCAGACTAGGGTCAGCTGCCCCCGGGCTACTTCCACTCTCCCCCTCTGGAGGTATCTGGGTCCAGACGGTGTCCTCCAGGGGGACAAGCACCGTGGGCTCCTCAGGGTAACTGGCGAGGGGCAGGGTGGGCAGCTCCTCCGAGCTCTGGTCGGTATCAGGTGTCAGCAGGTCAGGCCAGTCTTTGGGTCCACTGCCAGTTGCTGGGGTCTCCCAACCAGAAGCGAGGGCACAGGTGTCTGGCCTCTCCAGCGGCTGCTCCTTCAGTGAGCTCTGGGGTTGGGCTTTTATACTTCCTGTCCTGCGTCTTGACCTCTGCGTGGCGGGCGTAGGACTCGCTTGCTCCGCCCACTCTGGTGTCTGGAGGGGCTCGTCCCACTCCAGGGTGGTGGGGGAGAACACTGCCTCGCTACAGGAAAGAAAAAGGAAACGGCACAAAGTTTCATCCGAATCGACACAATCCCAGTTTCCGTTTCAATGAAACTGCATTTTCCAGTCGAAAACTGCACCATGAGATGTTTTTTGAGCAGCTCTATTATTTAGCATTATTTTTATGGTAGCACTTACAAGCC
The DNA here is from genome assembly GCF_027887155.1 of Malaclemys terrapin pileata. NCBI lineage: Eukaryota > Metazoa > Chordata > Testudines > Emydidae > Malaclemys > Malaclemys terrapin. The sequence goes on from NC_071524.1 coordinate 2,821,061, forward strand.
CCAATCATGGACCAGCACCTCATAGCGCTAGGCGCTGTACATTGTATATTAAGTGTGTTACCATAGCATCTAGGAGCCCCAGGCATGAACCAGGATCCCATTCTGCTAGCTCCACTTCTGAGGAGGGGCGTGTGAGGTCTCTGCAGGAGAGGAGAGAACGTCGTACGGCCAAAACCTCAAACCCTCCCCCCAGCAATGGCTACATGTGCGAGACAGGCAATCACATTTGCAAACCCAGGGTCGGACTTGCTTCCCAAGTGGGACGCCATAAAAACAAATACACCCACAACACAGGGCAACGTTAGCTGAACCCTTGTCCATCCAAGTTATGGGAGACTTCAAAAACAATGGTAATGCCTGAGAGCCCCCAGCTATGGGCCAGGACCCGATTGTGCTACGCGCTTTATGTTATTTATTAGGTGTATTACGGTAGCACCTAGGAGAACCAATCATCCCGTGAAACCCCACTGTGCTCCCTGCTGTATGTTATTTATTAGGTGTAGTACATTAGCACCAAGGAACCCCAGTCATCTCCTGAGACGCCATTGTGTTAGGTGCTGTACAAACTCAGAACAGCTCCATCTCACCCCGGGATCTCCATTCCCCCAGCCCTGAGAACGTCCAATACAGCAGAGCAACCTGCAAAGACATGGCAGATGATTCCTCCGTTGCAGGTGTGACGCTGGCAGACCAGGTCCCAGCTCGTGCCAAGGTCCGCATGTCTCAGCTGAACTGTGACGAACACTGAGCTGGGCTCAGTCTGGCTCACCTGGGCATTGGTGCTGGTCACGCAGGTATTAGAATTCCAAACATCTGCTTGGGGTTTAGACGTTATTGAGTGTTTGTGAGTTGCTGGGCGCATTAATCTCACTTATAGCATCTCTACCCCATAGTGTTCAGGAATATTTGAGCATCACAGTGCAAATCACTAGACAGGAGAGAGACATTAACTAGTGGGAAGGGCTGATCTCCAGCAGAAGGTGTCACATCCTGCCCAACAAGAAAGGTCCATTGACACCAATGGACCATTGTGGGTCGTTAAAGAGGACAAAATACATTGGTTGTTCTGCCCTCCCTCCTCCCCCAGGGAGATGAGTAATGTAAGTGGATTCCTCCCATCAGGGGAGTTTGCACAAAGGAGGAAGGGGATGAAAATCCCTGACAAGAAGCTACTGGATCTCTATGCTGCTTGGACTCTGGGGAACAAGGTTTTCAAGCCATAAGCAAGAGATCCCCAGCTGCTTAGCTCTGGTTAGCCTTCAAGGCGACATAGAGCTGGCTTATTAGAGAAGCTTCTGTTACCTTTGGAAATTTAAGATTGTAACTCCTTTGTGTATCTACGTTCACCTGCTTCAACCTTCAAAATAATTCGTGTTTCCTGTTTCCAGTTAATCAATCTGTACCTAGTTTATTATAGGATTGGCTACAAGCATTGTCTTTGGTGTGAGATCTAAGGTGCAATTGACATAGGGTAAGCATCTGGCCCTTTGGGACTGGGAGTAACCTGAATATTGCAGTGATTCTTGGTGTAAAGGACCAAGTGTCCCCAAGACAGGCTGACCTGGGTGGCAGACAGATCGGAGCACCTGGGGGACTATCGGTGGCTCCATGTTAAGGCTGGTACAGGCCTGAAGAGGTTACATGGGACAATTGGTTGGGGACAGCTAATTATAGAGCTCACAACCAACTCAGGGTTTGTGCCCTGCTTCCTGACAGTCTGTCCGGTGATCAGCACCAAGGAGTTTGCAATGGGGCTGTAAACCTGGTATTTGGTTCCCAGGTGCAGCTCCTGTCAGCCAGGGGAGCAGAGAGAAGGGCTGGGAGCTCGGTCCCCCATCATGTGCCAGGTGCCCCCAATACCTGGGGGATCAGGGCTGTCTGCTCAGGGGATCCCTGCCCAGGGAGCAGGGGATGGGGGTTCTAGGGATGGGGAGGGGAACACTCGGGAGCTCCATACCCAGTAAAATCCAAGCTGCCTCCCAGTCTGCCAGCTGGGAGCCAGGCTCGACGAGGGGCTGCTCTTGGGGACCCAGCACCTCCGGGGACATGTGACTCCCAACGCACGGATGGAGATGGGAGACCCGGACGCACGGACAGAGACATGAGGCCCCAGGATACTCAGAAGCTTTATTGTCGGCAATCGCACGTCAGAGAATCAACAAAAAGTGTCACCTGCAGAATGGAACAACCCCAAAGCAGCCTCCACTGACGGAGCCCTGTGCTCCGAGATCCGCATTGACCCACCTTGTCTATGGTCCATGCCCAGGAATCCCCCCACCACCATCTCAATAAGGGGCTCCCCCCTCTCATGCAGCCCCATCATACAGTTACTGGCCAAAATGTGCCCTGCTCCCATCCACTGCCCCCTCCCACTGGCCTCATGCAGGGATGGAGGCTGGGTTCTAGATCCGAGTTCTGAGCTAAATGGGTGACTCTGTGGGTTCTAGACTGCAGCTGAGAGACCCCCAGGGATGGGGGCCATGTTCTCCACTGGAGCTTGACACGCACTGCGGGGGGTGAAGGTTTAGAATGGAGCTTGAGGTGCACTGTGGGGATAGCAATTCTGGATTGGTGCACACTTGGTGCACATCTAGGGATGGGGTTCTAGATGGGAACACATTCTGGAAGGAGTTCTAGGTTGGCACATACATGTGGATGGAGTTCTAGATCGATGCGTGCCCAGGAATGGGGTTCTAGATTGGAGTGCACCCGTGGATTAGGGCTCTAAATTGGAGCAGACATCAGAGCGGGGTTCTGGATTGGAGCTTGGTGCCTGGTTGGGACGTGTTTCTTTTACACTCAGCGAGCCAGAAGCACATGGGCAGCGAGGGAGGCCAGTGGCAGAAAGAGCCGCACGCGGTTCCCAGCCCCGTTCCGTATCTTCCCAGCCAGGCAGGGGTTGTTTTCGGGGTCCGTCGCAGCGCAGTCCTGGCAGCCGTTGTGGTCACAGCGCAGCAGGGACACGTTGGGCAGCCGGTGCCAGGCCTGCAGCAGCTCGTGGCGGGTCACCACGGGCCGTGTATCGTTAGCATAGATGCGCTGGAACACGAAGGCTTTGTAGTTGTTGTTGACGTCTGAGAAGGTGTTGCTGGTCATGCTGAGGATGTTGTAGGGCCCGTTTTCCACCAGGCACATGCTCGTGCAGGGCGAGTTGAAGGTGAATAAGATCAGGCAGCAGTTCGGTGTGCAGGTCCTGGCCTTGAGCTGCGCCACCAAGCTGTTCTGGCCCCCGTTGAGCAGACGCCGCTCGCTGTGCTCCCAGTGAGTCCTCTGAGATTTAGGCCGGGCAGCTACGATAGGCCAGTTATTCGGGATGTACTGGCTACCTTGCTTAGTGAGCGCCTTATTCATGTCATTCAGCGCTTCCTTGGGCAGCTGCTCCTGCAGGTTGGTGGGTTGGTCACACTTCTCACGGCGCAGGCTCACAACGAAGGCATATTGAAATTCACGTAGTGTGATGGGCCTGAGAGGGATCAGAGCATAGCGGAGTCAGGGGACCCGGGACTCAGCCAGGAGATGCCAAGTAAAAGTGAGAGAAATGGGAATAGGTCCCCAAATACCCTCCTACCACAAGGCTTCATCTCCCCCTGCACCCCAAAATCACCTCTCCCAGCTCAGGTCCCCATCTCCCCCCTGCACTCCAAATCACCCCTCCTGGCTCTGGGCCCCATCTCCCCCTTACAAACCAATAATCACCCATATCCAGGCTACAGCGCTCTCTGTACCCCTAGAATCACTCTCCCATCTCCTTCCAGATCCCCCACAATCAGCAACTTCCAGAAGTGGACCCAATCTCCCTCTGCTCCCCCATAACCTCCCCTCCCAGCCGTAGGCTCCATCTCCCCACAGAACCCCCAGAATCACCCTTCCTCATATCTGGGCCCCACCTCCTACACCCTGAGGATCACCCCTCCCAGCTGTGAGCTCCATCTCCCCCCGCACCCCCAGAAACACCTCACCTCTGAGCTTCATCTCCCCTTGCACCCTGTCAAGGCTGGATCCCCACTTTGAACTTTAGGGTACAAATGTAGGGGCCTGCATGAAAACTTCTAAGCTTAACTACCAGCTTAGCTCTGGTTTCGCTGCCACCATTTTAATTTTTCCCTCCCTGAGAAGCCTTGAAAAACCTTCACCAATTCCCTGGTGAATACAGATCCAAACCCCTTGGATTTTAAAACAAGGAGAAATTAACCATTCCCCCTCCTTCCTCCCACCAACTCCTGGTGAATACAGTTCCAACCCCCCTGGGATCTACAACAGGGAGAAATTAACCATCCCCCGTCCTTCCTCCCACCAACTCCTGGTGAATCAAGATCCAAACCCCTTGGATCTTAAAACAAGGAAAAATCAATCAGGTTCTAAAAAGAAAGCTTTTAATTAAAGAAAAAAAGGTAAAAATCATCTCTGTAAAATCAGTATGGAAAATAACCTTACAGGGTAATCAAACTTAAAGAGCTCAGAGGACTCCCCTCTAGTCTCAGGTTCAAAGTACAGCAAACAAAGATAAACACTCTAGTAAAAGGTACATTTACAAGTTGAGAAAACAAAGGAAAACTAACACGCCTTGCCTGGCTATTTACTTACAAGTTTGAAATAGGAGAGACTTGTTTAGAAAGATGTGGAGAACCTGGATTGATGTCTGGTCCCTCTCAGTCCCGAGAACGAACACACTCCCAAAACAAAGAACACAAACAAAAGCCTTCCCCCCCCCAAGATTTGAAAGTATCTTGTCCCCTTATTGGTCCTTTAGGTCAGATGCCAGCCAGGTTACCTGAGCTTCTTAACCCTTTACAGGGAAAAGGATTTTGGAGTCTCTGGCCAGGAGGGATTTTATAGTACTGTACACAGGACAGCTGTTATCCTTCCCTTTATAGTTATGACACACCCCCATTATCTGCCCCTGCCAGTTTTGGTCTCCATCGCCCCCTGGACCTCCAGAATCACTGCTCTCCCAGCTCTGGGCTCAATTTCCTCTCTGCACCCCCAGAATCGCCTCTCTCCAAGACTAATCTAATAATCTAAATCAGGGGTGAATTCATCACCAAGCATGCTGGGTGCTCTCCGACTACGGTCAGTGTCTGGGCAGACCCGGACACAATGGGGCCCCCTGACCTTGCTGGTTGTCCCTACAAGCAGGTGGGATCCAACCAGGGCCCTTCTCTGCTGCTCTTTGCAGCTGGGCTACAGGGGCCGGGAAGGACAGAGACAAACCCCAGGCCGGTCACTCACTGGTTCACATAATCCACAATCACTTTGAGTGCGGCCGGGTCGATGCTCCCGGCGGTCTCTGGCCCGAAGCAGAGGAGAAAGGGCAGCAGCAGGAGTCCAGCCCTGGGCATCCATCCTGGAACCTGCACAGGACCCCACAGCCTCAGTGCCCCCAAGCCCTGGGTACAAACCCAGAGCCCCCCAACCCACATCCCCTAGCCCCTGCTGGGCTCCCAACAGAAGAGGGGGCAGTGGGACTCCCTGGGGCTCCCTGGGGCATTGGGGGAATTGGGGAGCAGGGAGGACTCTGCTGAGCTGCCGTGGGGCAGGATAGATGGGTGGCAGGGGGGACTCCCTGAGGGAGGGTGGAGGTGGTTGGCAGAGGGGACTCCCCTGGGCCTACATGGGGCAGAAGGAGGTGAGGGACGGGGGGAGTCATCAGGGTTTCTATGAACAGGAGGGAGGTGGGGGGCAGGAGGCACTCCCCTGTGGCTCAATGGGTCAAGGGGACTCTCCGGGGCTCCGTGGGGCAGGGGTAAGTGGAGGTTAGAGGGACTCACCTGGGGCTCCATGGTGAGCGGTGAAGGGTCCGTGTCTCCGCTGACAGTTGCTCATACCCACACCTGGTGCGACAGGCTCCCAGACAAGCTTTTTATAGCACTTCCGTAGGCAGCTGGGAAGGGCCGGGCCGCTCTCCTGCTGGCCCCACCGACCGGGAGAGGCTTTAGGGTGGGGACTGATCCAGGGGGAAGGGAACAGGATGGATATGTGAATATTGGCTCTCTGAGAACTTCCTCCTGATCCCAGATCGATGCAAACCTTGGCAAGTTATCTCCCTGGGCTGGGCACACCACAAACAGCCCTGAGGAAAGTTTATGACATCTCTGCGGTCAGTGCCCAGACACTGTATGGAAAGGCAAAGTCACGTCCATGTCAAGGAAATGTGGGGCCATATCTCTGTGACACCCCAGGGGAACGCCCTGTAACCCCCATATTCCTCATTTATATATAATTGTGCTATTGCATATAAAGCATGCCTTGTAAGGTATCATGGGAAAGGTTATGATCTGCTGAAACCCATTGCTCCATCTAAATACATACATTGTTAATGCATATGAAGTTATGAGATTGTGTTGTATGCTTGTCACTAAAATATGCTGTGGGTTTGTGAAGCGCCCAGACAGCTCCCCAAAGACAATATCCCCAGACAGGGGGATAACCAACACCCGGGTGGGTGTCAAACAACCATCAACAGCCATTGTCCAGCAAAGGAGCTACAATTCAATGACTCACTTGCATGAGGCCACACCAGGGGAATTGCTCAACCTTGCCTGGGGACTCAGCGATGCCCACCAGACATGCCTGGACTTGTGCTCTCCAAGCTCATGGACAAAGGGTATCAAACAGAACACAGTGGCCTCACACTTCATCTTTTCTCCTCCCCTCACCTATGCTGCAAGCAACAAGGACACTGAGAAGACTGAAGACTCCAACAGAGGAGACTGGCCCAGGTTTAAGGGACAAACCTGTGTACTATGAACTGCAATATCCAGTGGGGTGAGAAAAACTGCTTAATCTAGATGTTGCCCAGTCTAATAGGGTTGAGAGTTTAGACTGCGTGCTTATATTTTCTTTTATTTTGGTAACCACTCTGACTTTTTACCCATCACTTATGATCACTTAAAATCTATCTTTTGAAGTCAATACATTTATTTAATTGTTTATCTTACTAGTAGTTTGCCTGAAGTGTCTGGTAAATCTGCTCAGGTTTGCAAAGGGCTGGTGTATATCTACTTTCCATTGATGAAATGGTGAACCAATTAATAAACTGGCAGCATTCATGCAACCTAGCTGGGTGTAGGGCTCCACATGCGGTTGTGCTGAGTGATCACAGCACATGGAGGGGTTGCTGCTTGTCACTAGTAAGGCATTGTGAGAGACAGCCCAGGCTGGAGAGAGATAAGAGGGCACAGTGGTCCCACGGGACCCAGGCTGCACCTTGGGGATCCCATCACAGTGGCGCAGTGAGCAGGGTGAAATACACACAGCTTGTTGTACTGAGCAAGATTTTCCCTTCATACACTGGTGTAAAGATTTTAAGTGAGGCTTTAAGTGGGGTGGCTAAGGACAGTCAGGAGGAGGCTACCGGTTTGTTATTTTCTGTTTGCTTATTTCGGGAAAGAGAAGTAGGGACAGAAAAGCAGGAAAATGAGGGAAAGCTGTGAAGTGATGGCGAAATTGGAGCTTTTAAACTGCAAGTTGCAGAAAAAGAGAGAGACACCAGAGACTATTGGAACTGAAAGAACTGGAGATAAAGGAGAAACGGGAGGAAAGAGAGAGAGAACCAACCGGACCTGCTGGAGACCAGAACCAGAACCCACCGACCCCAGCAATTCCCATCACTCCAAAAATCCACAATTGGATCCATTTTTGTCCTGCATACAATAACTGACACTATTGCTGAATATCTGACCATCGTAGAAAGGTTGTGTACAGCGCATGAAATCCCTGATGCCAAGAGAGTGCTGTGGAAGCAGGGAAAGAAAGAGAGGGTTTAAGTGCAGCTATTTAAGTGTCAGACACAGAGCAACTGTTCTGTCAAATCTTAGCCTAATATCGCGAGACCTGTAGAAGCCGGGCTCACGTCAGAAATGAGTGGAAAACAGCAGAATAGTCAGTGTGACCTAGCCTTGAGATATATAAATGCTTGTGTGATTTTGCTTGTACTTTGGAGAAACTGAGGCAGAGAAGCTCTCTGTCAGCTGTGTTCTTCCCTTGCAATTGCATGTCCTGAATAAAGCTGTCTCTGATTTTGTTGCTTCCAACCTGAGAGTGGAGTTCGTTTCTTCTACAGTGCCTAGCCTGATCAACTGGTAAATCTCTGAATGTATTCAATGAAATGCCTATTGAAGATGCTTTAGACTATTGTAAATTCAAAAACACTCTTGCAGAGGTTTCAGATTACCCTGAAAGGTATAGAGTTAAATTTAGGAATCATAAGAGGGACATTGGTATGAGGTTGGTGAGGATCCCTGTGACTCTGTCACACAGGGAAGCAGGGTGCTTCCAAGTATGGGAGGGGCTGAGACTAGCTCCTTTCCAGCAGAAGGCAACATGCCCTCAGGCGCAGGGGCAGGAGAGATGTTATCAGTATTAAGGAAACTGTCCCAGCTGTTAGCTAGAAGAGTTTTGATGATGAAAAAGGGACGGACCCCTTCCTAGGGAGCACAGAGAAATGTGCTTTAGAGGGGGGCCCCAGGGTACAGGAATGTCTCCTCATTGGTCACTTGGGGGAGGATGCCCAGGACCGAATGGGTGAGTCAGCATCTGTGCACCCAGACACACAGCCTGTGAGCCAGGTTTTGAGAAGGAACTGTGTAACTGACCTCCTGGAGGGGAGCCGTCACACAGCTGACTTCTCACGGACAGAGAAAGGGGTGGCAGAGGGTACCCCAATCCAGGTTCCAGGTTTTCAGGATGCTGTTTCTGTAAGGTTTTTGGAATGTAACTGTGTCTCTTTACCTCAAGATGCAGCGCCAATTCCTGTGATAACAAAGGAGTTGAAACCAGGAAATTGCCAGGTGGTAGTTGATGAGCAGGACCGTCCTTAGCCATAGGCAGAATAGGCGGTTGCCTAGGGGCTGGTCTACCCTGGTGCAGGGGGCGGGGGGGGATCAATCCCAGATACGCAACTTCAGCTATGCGAATAGCGTAGCTGAAGTTGAAGTATCTTGGATCGAATTACCTGCGGTCCACATGGCGCGGGATCGACGGCCAGTTGACTGCGCTAGCACCGCTCACTCTGGTGGGGTTCCGGAGTCGCCGGTGAGCGCGTTCGCGGATTGATAGATCACGTCTTAACGAGACGCGATATATCGATCCCGGATAAATCGATTGCTACCCGCCGATACGGTGGGTAGTGAAGACATACCCTGTGGCACCAGGTTGTCTAGGGGCACCACTCTGCCGGGTCAGAGGGAAAGCAGTGGAGCATGTAACAGCAGGGCTGGGTCCTAGAGAGAGCCGAATGCATTGCCTGCAGCACAGTCTGAGGGAGGGGATTGGCTGCTGGGGTCTCTGGGAAGGGGTGGGGGAAGGAACTCACCTGTGAGTGTGACTCTCTCCCCAGTGTGAGGTGAGGCAGGAGTGTAACTGTGTCTTTTTAAATCAAGTTGCAGCTCCAACGTCTGTGATAAAGGAGGAGTTGAAACCAGGAAACTGCCAAGTGGTTGTTGGTGAGAATGCAAATGACTCAACTGACAGAGAGGGGGATGTTTTCCTCCACACTGGTGAGACACAGGGAGCAGTTATGGAAATGCTGCTGGGGAAAGGTGCATCTGATCAAAGGGTAAACGCACCTAGCCCAGAGAGCACAAATCATAACTCTCTAGGAAAAGGGGAATGGGAAGGACTCAGTGCTGGGAGAGGGGAACACAGGGTAACCTCAAAAAGGGAACCGGATTTTTTGCCTATGTACTGTCCTGGGGTCGGGAGACAGCTCCCCAGAGGGCCAGTCGATATGCAACTTCAAACCAGACTGTCTGAACAGAGGGTATCATAAAGTTACTTGTAAACGCCCCTCTGTGATAAAAATTTGGTATTAATGTTAAATCTTGGGATAAGAATTTTGATACTGATGTTAAATCGTATGGTAATGCTACTTAGAATCATTGAATCATAGAATATTAGGGTTGGAAGAGACCTCAAGAGGTCATCTAGTCCAATCCCCTGCTCAAAGCAGGACCAACCCCAACTAAATCATCTCAGCAAAGGGTCTGTCAAGCTGGGCCTTAAAAACCTCAAAGATGGAGATTCCACCACCTCCCTAGGGAACCCATTCCAGTGCTTCACCACCCTCCTAGCGAAATAGTGTTTCCTAATATCCAACCTAGACCTCCCCCACTGCAACTTGAGACCATTGTTCCTTGTTCTGTCATCTGCCACCACTGAGAACAGCCGAGCTCCATCCTCTTTGGAACCCCCCTTCAGGTAGTTGAAAGCAGCTATCAAATCCCCCCTCACTCTTCTCTTCTGCAGACTAAATAAGCCCAGTTCCCTCAGCCTCTCCTCATAAGTTATGTGCCCCAGCCCCCTAATCATTTTCGTTGCCCTCCGCTGGACTCTCTCCAACTTGTCCACATCTTTTCTGTAGAGGGGGGCCCAAACCTGGACACAATACACCACATGTGGCCTCACCAGTGCTGAATAGAGGGGAATAATCACTTCCCTCGATCTGCTGGCAATGCTCCTACTAATGCAGGTCAATATGTTGATAGCCTTCTTGACAACAAGACCACACTTCTGACTCATATCCAGCTTCTCCTCCACTGTAATCCCCAGGTCCTTTTCTGCAGAACTGCTGCTTAGCCAGTCAGTCCCCAGCCTGTAGCAGTGCCTGGGATTCTTCCATCCTAAGTGCAGGACTCTGCACTTGTCCTTGTTGAACCTCATCAGATTTCTTTTGGCCCAATCCTCCAATTTGTCCAAGTTGGAGGCTGCCTCCCTCACCCCCTGCCCATGCAAGCAAACGCCTCCTCCTCCACGGGCAGCAGCAGCACCAAGCAGGTAGGGCTGGGTGGGGCCCCGGGGAAAGGGGTCACTCTGTGCTCCTGAGGTTCAGCTGTCCTGCCCCCTAGCACTGTGCTGGGAGGGGGGATCCTGCTCTGTGCTGGCTCAGCAGAGCCTGGGGGCAGGGCATGGGGGGAGTGGGTCAGTGTGGGGGGGGGATGCTGGGATGTGAGGGGTGGGAGGCACTGTGCAGTGGTGGTGAGGCTGTGGGGAAGGGCACTGGGCAAGGGGGTGGGGGAGATCTGTGGTGTGGGGGTAGTGGGCAGTTGTGGTGAGGCTGAGCACGTGGGGGCATTGGGAAGGGATGGTGGTGTTCATGGCACTGGGCATTTGTGGTGGGGGTGCTGGGCATAGCGGGCCCAGAGGGTTCTGGGTAGGGGGGCTTTGTGGCATGGCATGGACTCATCCCCACAGGGAAGGGGTACACTGGGGGCACAGGGCTCGGCAGGCCAGTGTGTATCTGGCAACTGCTGGTTTGTAAACAGTGCACTGGGCAAAGCAGTGCGGTCCATGCCATGCCATGCCATGCCCCATTGCCCCTGGCTGGCCCCTGGCTCCAAGGACCGACCTCCCCGCGCCATGTTACATTGCCCCCATAGGGGCCGACAAATATATTTGGAGCCAGGATGCAATAATCTCGATAGCCCCCATTCTGTTGCTGGACTTCTAAGATAGGAAGGTGCCGTGTTACCACATTGGCATCACACACACACCCAAACCCTCATCTAGACACAGCTTGATCAACACAGAGCCGCTCCAGGCAGACAACCAAATTGGCTATTTACTTTGGAAAACTGAGGCCCCCATTCATGGTGGGCTTTGGGGCGGAGGAGCAGGATGGTTAGATCCAGTGATGGACGGTAGCAATGCCAGGGATGTGGAAGGAACGGACCCAAGCTGCGAGGGCTCTGAGCATGGAGCAGCGTAGCTGCCAAGGACCGATGTGTCTCTCAGACAGCGATTGTTCTGCAGGGTAGGCCAGGAGACCCTGTGCTGAGCAGGTGTTTGAGAACAGCCCCCAGCAGAGCACATGGGGCATGCATGGAAGGAGACATGCAGTTGGCGCTCGGGATGGAAAGCAAGTAATCAGAGCGTCACTCTATTTCCCCCAGGGATGATGGGGTAAATTATGCCTTGATTCACAGACTCTGACTGCAGTTAGCACCAGGGCAGGGTGCATTTCCTCGTGGGCAACAAGAGCTGGTTTTCCATGCTGTCCATGCCATAGTATAGTTTGCGTTGACTGCAACGTGTCACCTGCAATAGCCTTCTATGGACACTAGATGGCAGCTGCTTCTTTCTAGTGGTTCAAAGGATTATTAACTGGTTTGCTATTTCTCAGAGTCCTACGGGAAGGAAAATGTCTCTTTCCCAGGAAATTCTACTATCTCAAAATTTGGTTTTGTTCCAAATTGGAAGAATTTTGAAATTTCCAGCAACATGAAAATTTCCAAAAATAAAATTTGTTTTGGGTGAGTCAGAACGTTCTGGTTTAGTAACGTCGAATTGTGCTGTTCCGGTTCGGAATGTTTTATTTTATATGTAACTTAGCATGTAAGTATAATCCTATAGCATCCTAGCTAATGTCCTTTATAATAGAATAGACTGGGAAATAAATTGGGAAAGAAAAATTCTTTTCAGAAGGTGTTCAAGGTGAATAAGTCCAGCCCTGGGCATCCATCCCGGCACCTGCACAGGACCGCACAGCGTCAGCCCCCCTGAGCCATGGGCACAAACCCAGAGCCCCTCGACCCACATCCCCTAACCCCTGCTGGGCTACCAACAGTAGAGGGGGCAGGGGGAGACCCCTGGGGTAGCAGGCAGGGAGGAAAGGGAGGAGTCATCAGGGTTTCCATGGGCAGGAGGAGGGGGGGCATCAAGCACTACCCTGATGCTCCGTGGGTCAGTGAAGGTGGGAGTCATGGGGGACTTCTCTTGGGTTCCATGTGGCAGGGGACATGGGGGGAAGGGGGCTCCTGTAGGCTTCCATTAGGCAGGGATAATTGGGGGGACAGAGGGTGCTCACCTGAGGCTATATGAGGTAGGGGACCGTAGCATCTGGGAGCCCCAGGCATGAACCAGGGTTCCACTGAGCTAGCTCCACTTTTGAGGAGTGACATGTGAGGTCTCTACAGGAGAGGAGATAACGTGTCAAACCCTCCCCCCAGCAATGGCTACACCTGTGAGACAGGCAATCGCATTTGCAAACCCAGGATCGGACTTGCTTCCCACGTGAGAAGCCATAAAAACAAATACACCCAGAACACAGGGCAATGCTAGCTGAACACTCATCCACTGAAGTTATGGGAGAATCCAAAAACAATGATAATGCCTGGGAGCCCCCAGTCATGGGCCAGGACCTGATTGTGCTATGTGCTGTATGTTATTTATTAACATAAGAATATAAGAATGGCCATACAGGGTCGGACCAAAGGTCCATCTAGCCCAGTATCCTGTCTACCAACAGGAGCCATTCCCAGGTGCCCCAGAGGGAATGAACAGAACAGGTAACCATCAAGTGATCCATCCCCTGTCACCCATTCCCAGCTTCTGGCAAACAGAGGCTAGGGACACCATCCCTGCCCATCCTGGCTAATAGCCATTGATGGACCTATCCTCCATGAACTTATCTAGTTTTTTTTATTTACCCTGTTATGGTCTTGGCCTTCACAACATCCTTTGGCAAGGAGTTCCACAGGTTGACTGTGTGTTATGTGAAGAAATACTTCCTTTTATTTGGTAACCCCTAGTTCTTGTGTTATGAGAAATAGTAAACAACACTTTCTACTTTCTCTACACCAGACATGATTTTATAGACCTCAATCATATCTCCCCTTAGCCGTCTCTTTTCCAAGCTGAAAAGTCCCAGTCTTATTCTCTCCTCATTCAGAAGCTGTTCCATAGTCCTAACCATTTTTGTTGTCCTTTTCAGAACCTTTCCCAATTCCAATATATCTTTTTTGAGATGGGGCGACCACATCTGCACGCAGTATTCAAGATGTGGGCATACCATGGATTTATATAGAGGCAACATGATATTTTCTGTCCTATTTTCTATCCCTTTCTTAATTATTCCCAGCATTCTGTTCGCTTTTTTGACTGCCGCTGCACATTGAGTGGATATTTTCAGAGAACTCTCCACAACGACTCCAAGATCTCTTTCTTGAGTGATAACAGCTAATTTAGACCCCATCATTTTATATGTAGAGTTGGGATTATGCTTTCCAATGTGCATTACTTTGCATTTATCAACATTAAATTTCATTGGCCATTTTGTTGCCCAGTCACTCAGTTTGGAGAGATCCTTTTGTAGCTCTTCGCAGTCTGCCTGGGTCTTAACTATCTGTAGTAATTTTGTATCATCTGCAAATTTTGCCACCTCACTGTTTACCCCTTTTTCCAGATCATTTATGAATATGTTGAATAGGACTGGTCCCAGAACAGACCCCTGGGGGACATCACTATTTACCTCTCTCCATTCTGAAAACTGACCATTTATACCTACCCTTTGTTTCCTAGCTTTTAACCAGTTACCAATCCAGGAGAGCACTTTCCCTCTTATCCCGTGGCAGCTTACTTTGCATAAGAGCCTTTGGTGAGGGACCTTGTCAAAGGCTTTCTGAAAATCTAAGTACTGTACACTATATCCACTGGATCCCCCTTGTCCACATGCTTGTTGACCCCCTCAAAGAATTCTAGTAGATTGGTGACGCATGATTTCCCTTTACTAAAACCATGTTGACTGTTCCTCAACAAATTATGTTCATCTCTATGTCTGACAATATTGTTCTTTATTATAGTTACAACCAGCTTGCCCAGTACTAAAGTCAGGCTTACAGGCCTGTAATTGCTGGGATCACCTCTGGAGCCCTTTTTAAAAACTGGCGTCACATTAACTATCCTCCTGTCATCTGGTACAGAAGCGGATTTAAATGATAGGTTACAGACTACAGTTAGTAGTTCTGCAATTTCACATTTGAGTTCCTTCAGAACTCTTGGGTGAATACCATCTGGTCCTGGTGACTTATTGCTGTTTAATTTATCAATTTGTTCCAAAACCTTCTCTAATGACACCTCAATCTGGGACAGTTCCTCAGATCTGTCACCTAAAAAGAATGGCTCAGGTTTGGGAATCTCCCTCACATCCTCAGCCATGAAGACTGATGCAAAGAATTCATTTAGTTTCTCTGCAATGGCCTCATCGTCTTTGAGTGCTCCTTTAGCACCTTGATCATCCAGTGGCCCCACTGGTTGTTTAGCAGCTTCCTGCTTCTGATGTACTTAAAAAAAATTGCTATTACTTTTTGAGTTTTTGGCTAACTGTTCCTCAAATTCTTTTTTGGCCTTCCTAATTGTATTTTTACACTTCATTTGCCAGTTTTTATGCTCCTTTCTATTTTCCTCATTAGGTGTATAACTAGGAGAACCAGTCATCCCCCATTGTGTTAGGTGCTGTACAAACTCAGAACAGCTCCATCTCACGCCAGGATCTCCATTCCCCCAGCTCTGAGAACATCAAATACAGCAGAGCAACCTGCAAAGACATGGCAGATGATTCCTCCATTGCAGGTGTGATGCTGGCAGACCAGGTCCCGCCTCGTCTCTCAGCTGAACTCTGACAAATACCGAGCTGGGCTCAGTCTGGCTCACCTGTGCATTGGTGCTGGTCATGCAGGTATTAGAATTCCAAACAGCTGTTTGGGGTTTAGACTTTATCGAGTGCTTGTGAGTTGCTGGGCACATTAATCTCACTTATAGCATCTGTACCCCATAGTGTACAGGAATATTTGAGCATCACAGTGTGAATCACCAGCCAGGAGAGAGACATTAACTAGTGGGAAGGGCTGATCTCCAGCAGAAGGTATCACATCCTGCCCAACAAGAAAGGTCCATTGACACCAATGGACCATTGTGGGTCGTTAAAGAGGACAAAATACATTGGTTGTTCTGCCCTCCCTCCTCCCCCAGGGAGATGAGTAATGTAAGTGGATTCCTCCCATCAGGGGAGTTTGCACAAGAGAGGAAGGGGATGAAAATCCTTGACAAGAAGCAACTGGATCTCTATGCAGCTTGGAGTCTGGGGGACAAGGTTTTCTAGCCATAAGCAAGAGATCCCCAGCTGCTTAGCTCTGGTTAGCCTTCAAGGTGAGATAGAGCTGGCTTATTAGAGAAGCTTCTGTTACCTTTGGAAATTTAAGATTGTAACTCCTTTGTGTATCTATGTTCACCTGCTTCAACCTTCAAAATAACTCATGTTTCCTGTTCCTAGTTAATCAATCTGTACATACACCTCTAGCTCGATATAACACTGCCCTCGGGAGCCAAAAAATCTTACCATGTTATAGGTGAAACTGCATTATATCGAACTTGCTTTGATCCACCAGAGTGTGCAGCCTCCCCTCCCCCGCCCCCGGAGCCCTGCTTTACCGCGTTATATCCAAATTCGTGTTATATCAGGTCGTATTAAATCGGGGTAGAGGTGTAGTTTATTATAGGATTGGCTACAAGCGTTGTCTTTGGTGTGAGATCTAAGGTGCAATTGAGGTAGGGTAAGTGACTGGCCCTTTGGGACTGGGAGTAACCTGAATAGTGTTGTGATTCTTGGTGTAGAGAGCCTTCTGTCCCCAAGGCAGGCTCACCTGGGTGGCAGACAGATCGGAGCACCTGGGGGACTATCTGTGGCTCCATGTTAAGGCTGGTACAGGCCTGAAGAGGTTACACGGGATAATTGGTTGGGGACATGTAAGTCTAGAGCTCACAGCCAACTCAGGGTTTGTGCCCTGCGTCCTGACAGTCTGTCCGGAGATCGGCACTCGCGCTCTTCAGCCAGGGCAGGCAGCGTTACAGACCAACACGGCCACAACACCGCAAACAATCTTAAGAGAAGCTGGTGTTGCGGGGAGCTGTATCTCAGGAACCCCTTGGTGAAATGGCTTCAAATTTCGGTCACTCACCTGACCCCAGGCCCCAGTTTATCACAGCAAATTTCAAAGTCATCTGAGGAAGCATGGAGATTTCAGAGCACTTAGACCTGGAGTGTCATCTCAATCTTGTCCTGCTATAACAGCCCCTTCTGGGAACCAAGGAGTTTGCAATGGGACCTGCCTTCTGGGGCAATAAACCTGGTGTTTGGTTCCCCCAGGTACAGCTCCTGTCAGCCAAGAGAGCAGAGAGAGGGGCTGGGAGCTCTGTCCCCCATCGTACTCCACGTGCCCCCCATCCCCGGGGGATCGGAGCTGTCTGCTCCGGGGATCCCTGCCCAGCAAGCAGGGGATGGGGGTTCTAGGGATGGGGAGGGGACCACTCAGGGGTTCTGAACCCAGTAAAACCCAAGCTGCCGCACACCCTGCCAGCTGGGAGCCAGGCTCGATGAGGGGCTGCCTTGGGGACCCAGCACCTCCACGGGACAGAGATGAGAGACCCGGACGCACGGACAGAGACGTGAGGCACCAGGATGCTCAGAAGCTTTATTGACGGCAATCGCAGGGCAGAGAAACAGCAAAAAGCATCACCCGCAGAATGGAACAACCCCAAAGCAGCCCCCAATGACAGAGCCCCGTGCTCCGAGATCCCCACTGCCCCACCGTGGCTATGGTCCATGCCCAGGAATCCCACCTACCACCATCTGAGTAAGGGGTTCCCCCTCTCATCCAGCCCCATCATATACTCACCGGGCACAATGTGCCCTGTTCCCATCCACTGCCCCCTCCCCCTAGCCTCATGCGGGGATGGAGGCTGGGTTCTAGGTACGAGTTCTGAGCTCATTGGGTGGCTCTGTGGGTGCTAGACTGTAGCTCAGAGACCCCCAGGGATGGGGGTCATGTTTTCAATTGGAGCTTGACACGCACTGCGGGGGGTGAAGGTTTAGAACAGAGCATGAGGTGCACTGGGGGTTGGCAATTCTGGATTGGCGCAAACTTGGGGAGAGGGACAGGCTTCTAGATCACAGACTGGAGCACACCCAGGGATGGGCTTCTAGGCTGGAGCACAACTAGCGATGGGGATGGGGTTTTACACTGGAGCACACCCAGCGATGGGGCTCTAGAATGGAGATTTTAGCACATCCAGGGATGGGGTTCTACATGGGAACACACTCTGGAAGCGGTTCTAGGTTGGCACACACCTGTGAATCGAGTTCTAGATCTGTGTGTGCCCGGGAATTGGGATTCTAGATTGGAGCAGACCCATGGATTGGGGCACACATCAGAATGGGGTTCTGGATTGGAGCGTGGTGCCTGGTTGGGTTTCTTTTACACTCAGCGAGCCAGAAGCGCATGGGCAGCGAGGGAGGCCAGTGGCACAAAGAGCCTCACACAGTTTCCAGCTCCACTCCATCATTTGTACCTCTTGCCATCCAGGCAGCGGTTGGGGTGTTTGGCTGTATCATTCCCGGCGCAGTTCTGGCAATCGTTGTCGCAGCGCAGCAGAGGCACATTGTGCAGCCGGTGCCAGGCCTGCAGCAGGTCCTGGCGGGTCACCGTGGACCGCGTATCGTTAACGAAGATCCTCTTGAAAACGAAGGCCTTGTACTTCTCGTTGATGTTCGAGAAGGCAGTGCTGGTCATGTTGAGGATGTTGAAGGGCTTGTTTTCCGCCAGGCACACGTTCGTGCAGGGCGAGTTGAGGGTGAATAAGATCAGGCAGCAGTTCGGTTTGCAGGTCCTGGCCTTGAGCTGGGCCACCCAGCTGTTCTGGCCCCCCTGGAGCAGGCGCCACTCACTGTGCTCCATGTATTTCCCACTCACATTCAATGGCTGGGCGGCCATGATGTTCCCACTGGGAGGGTTGTACAGGCCATCAAACGGGCGAATCGTCTCTCTCATCTCTTTTAGCTGGTGCTTGGGCAGATATGTGGCCACATCCTGGGAATTTCTGCTGTTCTCCTCCCCGTGGAGCAGGCGCCACTCGCTGTGCTCTGAGTGAGTCTTCCCATGTCTAGGCCGGGCAGCTACGATAGGCCAGTTATTCGGGATGTACTGGCCACCGTCCTCAGTGAGCGCCTGATTCATGGCATCCAGCATTTCCTTGGGCAGCTGCTTCTTCAGCTGGGTTGCGTTGGGTTGGTCACACTGCCCACGGGGCAGGCTCACGACGAAGGCGTATTGACGTTGACCTAGTTTGAGGGGCCTGAGAGGGATCAGAGCACAGTGGGGTCAGGGAGAGAAACAGGAATAGGCCCCCCAAATACCCTCTTACCACAAGGCTCCATCTCCCCCTGAACCCCAAACTCACCCCTCCCAGCTCAGGTCCCCTTCTCCCCCCTGCACCCTCAGAATCACCCCTCCAAGCTCTGGGCCCCATCTCCCCATTACAAACCAATAATCACCCCCTCCCATGTCCAGGCTACAGCTCTCTCTGTACCCCTAGAATCACCTCTCCAATCTCCTTCCAGATCCTCCACAATCAGCAACTCCCAGATAGGGGCTCAATCTCCCTCTGCTCCCCCATAACCTCCCCTCCCAGCCGTAGGCTCCATCTCCCCACAGAACGCCCAGAATCACCTTTCCTCATATCTGGGCCCCACCTCCTACACCCTGAGAATCACCCCTCCCAGCTGTGGGCTCAGTCTTCCACCTGCACCCCCAGAAACACCCCCTCCTAGCCATGGGCTTCATCTCCCCCTGTACCCCATTATCAGCCCCTCCCAGTTTTGGTCTCCATCTCCCCCTGGACGTCTAGAATCACCCCTCTCCCAGCTCTGGGCTCTATTTCCCCTCTGCACCCGCAGAATCCCCTCTCTCCAAGACTAATCTAATAATCTAAGTCAGGGGTGAATTCATCACCCAGCATGCTGGGTGCTCTCCGACTATGGTCAGTGTCTGGGCAGAGCTGGGCACAGTGGGGGGGGGCCCTGACCATGCTGGGTTTCCCTACAATCTGGTGGGATCCAACCAGGGCCATTCTCTGCTGCTCTTCACAGCTGGGCTACAGGGGCAGGGAAGGACAGGGACAAACCCCAGGCCGGTCACTCACCTATTCACATGATCCACGATTTTTTTGAGCGCGGTCGGGTCGATGCTCCTGGCGGTCTCTGGACCGAAGCAGAGGAGAAGGGGCAGCAGCAGGAGTCCAGCCCTGGGCATCCATCCCGGCACCTGCACAGGACCCCACAGCGTCAGCGCCCCTGAGCCCAGGGCACAAACCCAGAGCCCCCCCAACCAGGGCCGGTGTAACCACTAGGCGAACTAAGCGGACGCCTAGGGTGCCAAGATTTGGGGGCGCCAAAAAGCGGTGCCCAAAAATTTTGCTACCACCGCTCCCGTCTGGGCAGGGGGAGAACGGCGGGTGGCATGTGTAGGAATCCAGGTGGGGGCTAGGCCAGGCGTGGATGTGCTGCTCGCTCGGAGAGAGTGGAGCTAGGCACCAGCGGGAAGCCGCCTTGCGCTGCCTGGGCTCCGTGGGGAGCAGACCATTGGGTGAGCGGTAAGGGACCTATCGGGGCGTGTGGCGCCATGCCTACACCGCCCCCCTCTCCCCGCGCTCTGCTGCGCCTAGCATCGCAGGGTGGGGGCACCTCCGTTGGGGGCTGGAGGCTTTCGGGGCATTGCATGTGCCATTTCCAGATTGCAGGTGGGGGGGGGGGAGGGGGTGATGGACTTGTCCTCTTGCAGTCCCTGGAGTTTCCTAGGGGAGGATCGGTCTGGGTTCAAAGTGGACAACCCCCCCTCCTTCCCCCGTTGTCCTAATGCAACAAGCCAAGGATCCGAACTACAGCTTCTTTCACCCCTTTCGAGAGGCGCCTCTAATAGTTGCCAGGTGTGCAAAATCAACAACGGTGGGGCCCGATCTGCCCTCAGAGGGTGCCCCAGGACGGCAAGATCAGGCCCCTCCGGCTAGCTAGGCAGCCGCGGCTGAGCCAGTTGTGCTGGCAGTGGCCGATATTCCCCCGCCAAACCCAGCGTTTGCCTGGTCTGGAGCTCTGCAAACACGAGCAGGAATGCGTTTGTCAAAGCCCACATCGCTCGCTCGCTCCCCCTCCACCCCCAATGGTTAGAGCCCTGAAGTTGCATGACCTGTACAGCTCTGTCCAGTAACAGCCCTGGTCACAAACGAACAGCAGCTTACCAAAAACAATTATAAAGCCAGATGATTTCCAGCCTGCATCTGTGTGTCCACATCTACCAGGGCAGCAAAATATGCTGAGCCAGCACTAAATTTTTCATGAAATGTTGCATTACAGTATGGGTGAGCTGTGAAATCTCACCGTGATTACAAGGCAGGAGTGAGCGCTAATGTTCTGTAGTTGCTGTTTCCACACAAATTCAGGGATTTGAGGAAATATATCAACTATACCGAGAACGAAGCAACAAGGTGTCTTTCTTAGAGTGCATGAAAAATTGAAATAATTGGGTTTATTTTGAGATCCTTTGATGTACAATTACAGCTGGCAATAGTCTTTTATTCTTTATCATACTTCCCTTGTTGAGGAGCTGCACATTAACAGTGCAAGACTTTTTTTTTTTCTTTCTTTTTTTTCCCCTAGAGCTGTTGATTGCTTGTGCTACTGGATTTCTTTTCTTTTAGTGGTCTAAGATGTCACAGAAAACACAGCACCCTCATTTCAGGTAACACTTCCCTGGATTTGTTTGGGTGATAAATGTTTTGATCTTGAAAATGTGTAGAAGTGGGGAGGGAGGGTGCAAGGTGGAAGATTCGCCTAGGGCCCCCAACCCACATCCCCTAGCCCCTGCTGTGCTACCAACAGGAGAGGGGGCAGTCAGACCCTCTGGGGCTACATGGGGGGAGAGGGAGTCATCAGGGTTTCCAAGGGTAGGAGGAGGTGGAGGGCAGGAAGCACTCCCCTGGTGCTCCATGGGATAGTGAAGGTGGGGGGCAGAGGGGATTCATAAGAACATAAGAATAGCCATAGTGGGTCAGACCAAAGGTCCATCTAGCCCAGCATCCTGTCTACCGACAGTGGCCAATGGCACGTGCCCCAGAGTTTATGAACAGAACAGGGAATCATCAAGTCACCCATCCCATGTTGCCCATTCTCAGCTTCTAACAAACAGAGGCTAGGGACACCATTCCTGCCCATCCTGGCTTATAGCCATTGATGGACCTGTCCAGGTCCGGCGCAACCCATTAGGCGACCTAGGTGGTTGCCTAGGGCGCTAACATTTGGGGGGCGGCGACCGCGGCAGCCGGATCTTCGGCCGCCCTGGTCATCGGCGGTATTTTGGGGATGGGATATTCCGCAGCCTCTGTTGGGAGCGGCATTTTGGGGGCGGGACCTTCCACCACCTAGGGCAGCAAAAAAGCTGGCGGCGCTCCTGGACCTGTCCTCCATGAATGTATCTAGTTCTTTTTTGAACCCTGTTATAGTCTTGGCCTTTACAACATCCTCTGGCAAAGAGTTCCACAGGTTGAATATGCATTGGGTGAAGAAATACTTCCTTTTATTTGTTGTAAACCTGCTGCCTATTAATTTCATTGGGTGGCCCCTAGTTCGTGTTGTGATGTTACCAGGGCCGGCTCCAGGCACCAGCCCACCAAGCTTGTGCTTGGGGCGGCACCTGGAGGGGGGCAGCGCGGCGCTCCGGCCCCTGGGGAGAGCGGGGCCACGGCCGGGCTCGCCGCCCTCCCCCCGGCGCTCTGGCCGCCCTCCCCCCCGGCGGCCTTCCCCCGGCTGCCGGGGGGAGAGCGGTGAGCCCTGGCTGGGGCTTGCCGCCCTCTCGCCGCCCTGCCCCCTGCACTCTGGCCGCCGGCGGGAGAACGGAGCCCCGGCCGGGGCTCGCCGCCCTCCTCCCAGGGCTCCGGCCGCCCTCTCCCCGGGGCTCGCCGCGTCCTCCCAGGGCTCCGGACGCCCTCCCCCTCCCAGGGCGGGGGGGGCGGCCGGCGGCTTTTTTGCCTGGGGCGGCAAAAAAGCCAGAGCCGGCCCTGGATGTTACATCCCATATTCTTCATAAAAATATGGTATGACTAAGAGATACTTCATGTAAAATGGCTCATGTAAAATATCATTGGAAAGGTTATGATTTACTGAATGTGCTTATCCAATTTGTATACATGTATCATTTATGTATCTGAAGTTAGGAATATTGACTATGTAACAATTACAACTGTGTGTGTACTTGGGAAAACACCCACCAGACAGTAAGGCTGTGTTGACACAGCCTTGTCGCTAAAAGTCAGCATGTGTGAATGCTCTCGGTTGGTATTTTTTCGGCACTTTTGTCAACAAAATACTTCCAGCCCCGTGAGCGGCATTAGCTTTGTCAGGAGGAGAGCGCTCCTGCCGACAAAGCCGCATTCACACTGCCACTTGTGTCGGCAAAAATTTGTCTTTCACAGAGGGCCTTTTTTAAGTACCCGTGAAAGACAAAAGTTTTGTCAACAACGTTGCAGTGTAGACAAGCCCTGAGAGGCTTCCTGGGACCCAGCTGTGACACTACCAGGGCAGGTGGTCCTGTCACCTGATACAAAATACCACCTTGGACACTGCTGGTACTTTTCTTCTGTAGGGGGATGGGGATCAAACAAAGGCTTCGCACTTTAGGTCAATCCTTTTAAAGGGCTGGGGAGGGGGTTGATCTGGACTCTCCTCCATTGCCTACCCAAGAAGAAGGACTGCTGAGAGAACCTGAAGGGAAAGGCAGGGGTGAGTCCAGACTGAGACAGGGGTCCAGTCTGTAAGAAGAAATAACTGGAACTCTAAGCTACAGAAACTCTGCATCCTGCCTAATTCAACATTTAGGGTGAGAAATTACATTTTGTAACCTGTTTCTTTAGTGAATCAAGCTTAGTTTGCGTGTTTTGTTTTATTTGTTTAGTAATCTGCTTTGTTCTGTTTGCTATCACCTATAATCACTTATAATCTGCCCTTTATAGTTAACAAATTTGTTTTGTTTATTATTAAACCCACTTTGTGCAATTTCTAACTGGGGGGGGCAAGGAATTGTGCATATCTCTCTTCACATTGAGGAAGAGGGTGAATTTTTATGAGCTTGTGCTGTGCAGATCTTTCTATACAGCACTGGACAATATACTTTTGGCTCTGCACTCCAAAGGAGGTGGGTACCTGAGTGCTGGGGCAAGTCCCTTCAGCTGAGTCTTCCCAGAGCCGATCTGAGTGTCTGTGTCTTTCTGCAGCTGGCTGTGGCCATGCCTGTGTGTGTGCTAGAGGAGGCTTAAGAGCCCAGCTCAGCAAGACAGGGTAAAGAGGGCCCAGGCTGGCAGAACAGGCAGGCTCAGTGGTATCTCAGTACATCAGGTGGCACCTTAAGGGGGGCCAACCCATCACACACGTGTTATGAGAAGGAATAAATAACACTTCCTTATTTACTTTCTCCACAGAGTCATGATTTTATGGACCTCCATCGTATCCTCCCTTAGTTGTTTCTTTTCCAAGATGAAAAGTTCCAATCTGATTAATCTCTCCTCATACAGAAGCTATTCCATACCCCTGATCTTTTTTGTTATCCTTTTCAGAACCTTTTCCAATTCCAATATATCTTTGCTGAGATGGGGCAACCAGAGTGGCACGCAGCATTCGTGATCATAGAATCATAGACTATAGGACTGGAAGGGACGTGGAGAGGTTATCTAGTCCAGTCCCCTGCACTCATTTTTTATCTAGACCATCCCTGACAGGTGTTAGTCTAACTTGTTCTTAATAATCCCCAATGATGGAGATTCCACAACCTCCGTAGGCAATTTATTTTGATGTTTATTTTGATGATGTGGGCGTACCATGGATTTATATAGAGGCAATACGATATTTTCTGTCTTATTATCCCTCCCTCTCTTAATGATTCCCAGCACTCTGTTCGCTTTTTTTTTTTTTTTTTTTTACATAGAAGAACATAAATTGTTAGGCAAAAGTCAACATGGTTTCTGTAAAGGAAAATTGTGTCTTACTAATCTATTAGAGTTCTTTAAAGGGGTCAACAAACATGTGGACAAGGGGGATCCAGTGGACATAGTGTACTTAGATTTCCAGAAAGCCTTTGACAAGGTCGCTCACCAAAGGCTCTTACGTAAATTAAGTTGTCAAGGGATAAAAGGGAAGGTCATTTCATGGATTGAGAACTGGTTAAAAGACAGGGAACAAAGGGTAGGAATTAATGGTAAATTCTCAGAATGGAGAGGGGTAACTAGTGGTGTTCCCCAAGGATCAGTCCTAGGACCAATCCTATTCAACTTATTCATAAATGATCTGGAGAAAGGGGTAAAAAGTGAGGTGGCAAAGTTTGCAGATGATACTAAACTGCTCAAGATAGTTAAGACTAAAGCAGACTGTGAAGAACTTCAAAAAGAATTCACAAAACTAAGTGATTGGGCAACAAAATGGCAAATGAAATTTAATGTGGATAAATGTAAAGTAATGCACATTGGAAAAAATAACTCCAACTATACATACAATGATGGGGGCTAATTTAGCTACAACAAATCAGGAAAAAGATCTTGGAGTCATTGTGGATAGTTCTCTGAAGATGTCCACGCAGTGTGCAGAGGAGGTCAAAAAAGCAAACAGGATGTTAGGAATATTAAAAAGTGGATAGAGAATAAGACTGAGAATATATTATTGCCCTTATATAAATCGATGGTACGCCCACATCTCGAATACTGCGTACAGATGTGGTCTCCTCTTCTCAAAAAAGATATACTGGCACTGGAAAAGGTTCAGAGAAGGGCAACTAAAATGATTAGGGGTTTGGAACGGGTCCCATATGAGGAGAGATTAAAGAGGCTAGGACTTTTCAGCTTGGCAAAGAGGAGACTAAGGGGGGATATGATAGAGGTCTATAAAATCATGAGTGATGTGGAGAAAATAGATAAGGAAAAGTTATTTACTTATTCCCATAATACAAGAACTAGGGGTCACCAAATGAAATTAATAGGCAGCAGGTTTAAAACAAATAAAAGGAAGTTCTACTTTACACAGCGCACAGTGAACTTGCGGAACTCCTTACCTGAGGAGGTTGTGAAGGCTAGGACTATAACTGCGTTTAAAAGAACTGGATCAATTCATGGTGGTTAAGTCCATTAATGGCTATTAGCCAGGACGGGTAAGGAATGGTGTCCCTAGCCTCTGTTTGTCAGAGGGTGGAGATGGATGGCAGGAGAGAGATCACTTGATCATTGCCTGTTAGGTTCACTCCCTCTGGGGCACCTGGCATTGGCCACTGTCGGTAGACAGGATACTGGGCTGGATGGACCTTTGGTCTGACCCGGTACGGCCGTTCTTATGTTCTTATTTTTTGACTGCCGCTGCACATTGAGTGGATATTTTCATCCACCACGACTCCAAGATCTTTTTCTTGAGTGGTAACAGCTAATTTAGGCCCCATCGTTTTGTAGGTATAATTGGGATTTTTTTTCCCAATGTGCATTACTTTTCATTGATCAACATCACATTTCATCTGCTGTTTTGCTGCCCAGACACCCAGTTTGCTGAGATCCTTTTGTAACCCTTCGCAGTCTGCTTTGGACTTAACTCTGAAGTAGTTTTGTATCATCTGCAAATTTTGCCACCTCACTGTTTACCCCTTTTACCAGATCATTTATGAACATCTTGCATAGCACTGGTCCCAGTACAGATCCCTGGGTGGGGATGCCGCTAATTACCTCTCTCCCCGGGGCTCCATGGGGTAGTGAGGGCAGGGGATTCCCCTGGGCTCCATGGGGCAGAGGTGTTGGGGGTTAGGGGGGCTCACCTGGGGCTCCATGGCGGGTGGTGAAGGGTCCCTGTCTCTGCTGACAGATGCTCACACTCACTCCTGGTGCGACGGGCTCCCTGCACTGCTCTGTGCAGCGCTGCCCCAGGCAGACCAGGTGAATCGCGGGGGGGGGGGGGGGGGGGGGCTGCTGGCCACAGACTCCGGAATCTGGGGGCAGGTGACAGGCCGGGGGGCTGAACAGGGGCTCTGAGAACTTCCTGCTCATCGCAGTGTGACAGCAGCGCGGTCACTGCGGTGCCGGGCTTACCAAGGGACCAGAACCGCCCCCATGCGGGGGTAAGCCCAGCGGGCGCCGGGGCAGGAGCCACCCGCAGGTGCCGCACGGCAGCCGCCACCCAGCGCTGCACCCCGGGCTCGGCCAAGCGGCCGGAGCCGGCCAGGGGATGCGGCAGGGCGGCGCGGAGCAGCGGGAGCGGGACTGGTGCTGCGGGGGGCGCTGCTCTGCGGGGCCCCGCGTTCCGCTCTCCGGCCGGGGCGCGGCTCCCTCCCTCCGCGGCTCAGCCCCTGGCGGGCCGGTCACTCCCCCAGCCGGCTCTGGGTCCCCTCTGCCCCGGCGGGGAGCCGCTG
This sequence comes from Malaclemys terrapin pileata, assembly GCF_027887155.1. Lineage (NCBI taxonomy): Eukaryota > Metazoa > Chordata > Testudines > Emydidae > Malaclemys > Malaclemys terrapin. The sequence continues at coordinate 2,848,087 of NC_071524.1, forward strand.
CTGCTGGGGTGAGCGCTCCGCCCGGACACTCGCCCCGACCCTCCCCGCTGCGCTGCCCCTGCCGGCGCCGGGCCGGGCTGGAGGCGAAGGGGGAGCAGCCCGGACACCTGCCCCCCAGTTACAAGTCAGCCCCGGGCGCCAGCCCCCCAAGCCTGTCAGCCCGCAGCCAGCCACTCCTCTCCCCCTAGACCCCGCACTAACTGCCCACGGCCCCCAGAGATTCCCGGTCCAGGATTTGCCTTTAGTCCGCCGATGTAAAGAACCATGTGTCCCCAAGACAGGCTGAGCTGGGGGGCAGACAGATCAGAGGACCCGGGGGACTATCGGTGGCTCCATGTTAAGGCTGGTACAGGCCTGAATAGGTTACAGGGGATAATTGGTTGGGAACAGCTAATTATAGGGCTCCAGCCAACTCAGGTTTGTGCCCTGCGTCCTGACAGTCTGTCCGGAGATCGGCACTCGCGCTCTTCAGCCAGTGCAGGCCGCATTACAGACCAACCCGGCCACAACACCGCAAACAATCTCCCGGCCTCACGCAGGGATGGACGCTGGGCTCTAGATCTGAGTTAAGAGCTCCCAGGGTGGCTCTGTGGGTTCTAGACTGGATTGGTGCACACTTGGGGAGAGGGACAGGGTTCTAGATCACAGTTTGGCGCACTTGGGGATGAGGTTTTACACTGGAGCACACCCAGCGATGGGGTTCTAGATTGGGGTACACATTAAAATGGGGTTCTGGATTGGAGCTTGGTGCCTGTTTGGGAAGTCTTTCTATTATACTCAGTGATCCAGAATCGCATGGGCAGTGAGGGAGGCCAGTGGCAGAAAGAGCCGCACGCGGTTTCCAGCCCCGCTCCATTGTCTATATCTGCCCAGTATCACAGGGGAAGCTGTGTTAGCCTGGATCTGTAAAAAGCAACAAACAGTCCTGTGGCACCTTACAGACTAACAGACATATTGGAGCATAAGCTTTCGTGGGTGAATACCCACTTCATCAGACGCATGTCACATGGTGCCACAGGACTCTTTGTTGCTTTATATCTGCCCAGTCAGGCAGGGGTTGGACGTATCATCCCTGACACAGTCCTGGTAGCCGCTGTTGTCGCAGCGCAGCAGGGGCACGTCGCGCAGCCGGTGACCTGAGCAAACATCTACCCTTCTATCTCTAAGGGTACGTCTATACTTACCTCCAGGTTCGGCGGTAAGCAATCGATCTTCTGGGATCGATTTATCGCGTCTTGTCTAGACGTGATAAATCAATCCTGGATCGATCCCGGAAGTGCTCGCCGTCGACGCCGGTACTCCTGCTCCGTGAGAGAAGTACGCGGAGTCGACGGGGGAGCCTGCCTGCCATGTGTGGACCTTTGGTAAGTACCTTTAAGTTCGAACTAAGGTACTTCGACTTCAGCTACGTTAGTCACGTAGCTGAAGTTGCGTATCTTAGTTCGAACTGGGGGGTTAGTGTGGACCAGCCCGAACAATGCAGACTTGCATTTCAAAGCTCTATTCATTTACATATCTTCCTAACCAGTCTCTAAAGTTCGGCCATGGGTCAGGTCAGTCTGTGAGTTAATTAACTCTTTCTGGCACTGTTACCTTTCAATGAGATATTATATTATACTTATAACGTCACAGCTGGTGCTTGTGCAGATAGGTGGCCACATTCTGGGGGTTACTGTAGGTGGCATGGGGCAGCGTGGCGGCGAAGGCGTATTGACTGTTAACTCCGAAGTTACTGAAAGAGGGCAGGAGACAGAGGTGTCAGGGGACACCCGGCTCCTGGAACTGAGCCAGGAGATGCCTAGTAGAAGGGAGAGAAAGGGGAATGGTTTATTTTATATATAACTTATAACTTAATAGAGAAGTATAATCATATATCATCATAGCTAATGTCATTTATAATAGAATAGACTATAAAATAAATGAAAACAAAGAGTCTTTTCAGAAGGAAAAATTAAATGACACAAAATTTCATCCAAATTGACACAATGCCAGTTTTCATTTCAAGGCAACTGCATTTTCCAATTGAAAACCCACCATCAGAAATTTTTTGAGCAGCCCCATTGTTTATTCTTAATCTTCTGGTAGCGCTTACGAGCCCCAGAGATGGACAAGTACCTCGTAGTGCTAGGTGCTGTATATTATTTATTATGTGTTAGGACAGCACTTGGGAACCAAGGCATGGACCAATGTCCCATTGTTCTAGGTGCTGTACAAGATTTATTAGGTGCATTACGGTAGTCCTAGGAGTACCAGTCATGCACAGGACCCCATTGTGTTAGGTGCTGTACAAACTCAGACCAGCTCCATCTCACCCCAGGATCTCCATCCCCCAGCCCTGAGAATGTCCAATACAGCAGAGCAACCTGCAAAGACAGTGCAGATGATTCCTCCGTTGCAGGTGAGACGCTGGCAGACCAGGTCCCAGCTCGTGACAAAGTCCGCGTGTCTCAGCTGAACTGTGATGAACACTGAGCTGGGCTCAGTCTGGCTCACTGTGCGTTGATGCTGGTCACGCAGGTATTAGAACTCGTCCCCATCCCCCTGTTGTTTTCTTGGAACTGGTTGAAATAAGTGTGGGAAATGGTTTGGGGTGTTATTTCCTGTTGGTTTCTATGAAGGGACACCTTCAGTTTCAAAGTTAAAAACGGCAAAGTGTTCATTATACAGTTTATTTTATAGGCTAACCGATAGTGAAGTCAAGTTCTTTATTTTAGAACCTAAGTAAGTTCTATTTGAAGTGTTAAGATCAGTAAAACAAGGGCAAGAGTTGCTCGCAGTTTGGCTTTAAAAAACTTCGCCAGAAAATACATTCACAAACACGAAGGAGGTTTAGTACAACTAAGAAATAACAAAATGATCTCTGACCATTGTAATACCATAAAGTTTTGTAAGTCAGGTGTTTATTGTAAAAACAGAGCAGAGGAAAAGCGAGGCTGAGCTGGTGACAGGAATAGTTGTCAAATGTCTGCTTGTGGCTTGTAGCTCGCTGGGAGGAAATTAAACAAAAAATTTAAGTTACTCAAAAAAACCCAGCAAACTTGGAAGGAAAAAGAAAAGGCTTTTAAGGAGTTAACAAATCGGCTACATGTCCTGTCGGAGAAGCAATTAGTCCTTTTTCCAAAGAAGCAGGAGTTCAAGAAAAAGGGAGAATGAAGTCGGCATCAAGTGCAGAAAGCAGGAAAGGAAACACGCTTTTGGCAGGAGCGAGCGGCTGGGCTGCCAGCTTACAATCGTGGGGCGGATATAAATCAAACCGTGGTCAGCTGTTGAAAAGAATCAGGGAGTTGAAAAGTGTTTGTCACGTGTTAGAGAGATGAGATTTGTAGCAGTGCAAAGTGCCCACTGTTAAGAGAGAGAAAGAGAAAGCACAGAGGTGCAGACAGTGACACAAATTGTAAAAAAAAATAGAAAATAAGTTAAAGGAGGACGAAGCATCAGTTCCCATCCCCATTGGTCTGGTGGCACCAACAGAAATAAAGCAACCAGTGGAGCTAATTACTTACAAGCCAATAATGACTTTAACTATAACCCCAGCGGGAGAATATAGACAAGAAATGTAGGTGTACTTTGGATAGTTAAATTCAGACAGGCCGGGTCAGACTGGAGGATGGTGATGTTTTTAAAAGTGGGAATAGGGAAAATTGCTTGGTTCCCTATTAAAGTAGGTTGCTTTGGAGTAAAACCAAAATTTTGGTTTGTAAGAGGACACTCCAAGGTACCTTTTTTGATTAGTTACCATGCAAAATTGGCTATTTTTCGCATAGGTTACCCTTTTCATTTGGAGGTTTTTGTCTTGGTTAGCCTTACCAAGCATGACGATGATGATGATTTACTTTGTAACTTCTTTTCCTGTAGTTCACACAGAACAGTGTCTGTTTTAAACACATTACATCTGCAGATGTCCTGAGGCCATTTTTTAGAGCAACAGGCCATCGGTGGCACTTTCCAGGTTGGAGTTTGAGTGTGAATGGCTGATCTCCTGCAGAAGGTGTCACGTCCTGCCCAACAAGAAAGGTCTATCGATATCTGATGGACCATTATAGGTCATTAAAGAGGACAAAAGCCATTGGTTGTTCTGCTCTCCTTCTTCCCCCCACCCCATGAAAATCAGTCATGCAAGTGGATTCTTCCCCTCAGCTGAGTTTGCACAAGGGAGGAAGGGGATAAAAATGCCTGAGAAGAAGCAACTGGATCTCTATGTTACTTGGACTCTGGGGGGCAAGGTTTTCAAGGCATAAGCAAGAGATCCCCAGCTGCTTAGCCTGGGTTAGCCTTAAAGGACACATAAAGCTTACTTAAATATATAACCTTCTATTACCTTTTGAAATTTACAATTGTAACTTGTTTGTGTTCCTATGTTCACCTGCTTTAACCTTCTCAATAAATTTCATGTTTCCATTTCCTAGTTAATAAATCTGTATATAGTTTATTATAGGATTGGCTACAAGTGTTGTCTTTGGTGTGAGATCTAAGGTGCACATGACGTGGGGTAAGTGATTGGCCCTTTGGGACTGAGAGTAACCTGAATATTGCTGTGATTCTTGGTGTAAAGGACCATCGGTGGCCAAGGCACACTTCAAATACAACAACTATTTGTTCTATTGGAAGTGTTAAGATCAGTAAAACAAGGGCAAGAGTTACTCGCAGTTTGGCTTTTAAAAAACTTTGTCGGAAAATACATTCACAAACACGAAAGAGGATTAATACAACCAGGGGCGGCTCTAGCTTTTTTGTTGCCCCAAGCACGGCAGGCAGGCTGCCTTCGGCGGCGTGCCTGCGGGAGGTCCACCGGTCCCACGGCTTCGGCATACCCGCTGCCGAATTGCTGCCGAATCCACGGGACCGGCGGACCTCCCGCAGGCAAGCCGCCGAAGGCAGCCTGCCTGCCGCCCTCGCAGGGACTGGCAGGGCACCCCCCGTGGCTTGCCGCCCCAGGCACGTGCTTGGAGCGCTGGCGCCTGGAGCCGCCGCTGAATACAACTAAGAAATAGCAAAATGATCTCTGACCATTGTAATCCATAAAGTTTTGTAAGTCAGGTGTTTAATGTAAAAACAGAGCAGAAGAAAAGAAAGGCTGAGCTGGTGACAGGAATAGCTGTCGAATGTCTGCTCGTGGCTTGTAGCTCGCTGGGGGGAAATTAAACAAAACATTTAAGCTATTCAAAAAAAGTGAGCAGACTTTGAAGGACACTCCAAGGGACCATATTAGTACCTTTTCTGATTGGTTATCATGCAAAATTGGCTATTTTTAGCATAGGTTACCCTTTTTATTGGAGTTTTTTACTTGGTTAGCCTTACCAGGCATGACGATGATGATGATGATTTATTTTGTAACTTCTTTTCCTGTAGTTCACACAGAACAGTGTCTGTTTTAAACACATTACATCTGCAGATGTCCTGAGGCCCTTTTTTAGAACAACAGTGCGAAAGTTTGAGAACCACTGCTGTAGCGTATGCAGACAAGTAGTCCACAGGGTCCCCTTCTATCTCCTCAGAGGCAGCCAACTCTATACGAGGTGAGGCTGTTCAGAGGGGAGAAGGAAATGAGTCAACAGAGGCCACAGGACGATTCGAGGGTGCTGGGCCTTGGCCTTCTAGCATCAGCTCATTCAAGCATGCTCAGAGTTCCCGAATATCCTGTCGTTGAGCCTCAAGCGTCTGCTGCACTGCCTCAAACATTGTTACAACTGAGTTCTCATCTCTGCGGGAGGCGGTGATCTGGATCCCTGCAGGCGGGAATGGTTCGGGGCTGCATCTGAAAAGAAAGGAACACGGTTCCGGGCCCCCACACGGAGTTTAAACGCATAACCCTGTTGAGGGGTACGTCCACTCGAAGGTCCAGGATTCTTACGTGGGTCAGTTCATTTTGCCAACGCTGGTACCTAGGGAATTTAGGAACACCTCGGCCTAACCCTGGAGGTCCCTCAATCCTCACGGTTGGATTAGCTTGTGGTTCCCGAAGCTTAGCAACAGGGGCTCCGCGACGACCTACTTTTGGGCCTCTCTGGGAATGTGCCTTGTCCAATAGGGCCAATGCCTCCTTCAAAGAAGTGTCATCATTTATATGCATGTTAACCCTTTCCTGCAAATGGGGAAGAGAGTTATTGACCAACAGACTAACATCTTGTGGCTTATCTGTTGTTCTTCTTTATGTGATTGTGCCATGTTGCACTTAGGTGTGGATGGACTTGATGTGGGGACTCATTGGGTCTTTGCTTTAGGTTAGACAGGATGGCCACTCCAGCTTGCCCTGGGTGCTGGTTATGTTCCAATAGGGCTACTGTTTTTTTAAAAGATCTCTCTCCTCCCCTATACTCAGGGGGTAAGGTACTTCATGATGCTTGATTCACTCTGGGCTGTAGGATTTTAACCCAATTTTCCCTTTGTAAGTCAAACACTTTCACTGTTACTTGCACACCCTGTGCATGCATCACAACCGAAGAATTCCTCGTCATTCCTACTTGCTTAGCGACCAAATTTAGGGTCTTAATATCTGTTACAACTGCTACGGGGCAATCTGAATCAGAATCTGGGGTTTTCTCTCTGGATTAGGATCTGGACTTTTTCCATCTGGATCGGAATCTATGGTTTTAGGCTTCGACTTCCCAATGGAGGGGATGGGCTTCTGTGACATTATCTGATTAGAATATGACCATATAGATCATTGTTGCAACCACTGTTCTATATTTGCAGTAAATATTGTACAAAGGTTGTGGAGAGAGGTGTCTATGGAAAGGTTATGTTTTGCTGGTTATTAATTCTGCTATCTGTATGCATGTAGCGTTTTTGTATGTGAAGTTATAAGTACTGGAATATCCACCAGCTTTATGGGATTGTCTGCCCCATTCTTTGCACTTCACCCTAATTGAGTGACCATAGCTATCCCCCCACTGGGGCACCGGTCACAGCCAGATACGCCATGCAAGATATCTGCAAAAATGTTATAATTTGCCAGGTATGATAAACTTGTTTATATGTTTGTATCACCTTTGTACTATGAGTTATGGGTTTGTATGTATGTCTGTATTTCAAACTTGTGCTATGCTTCTGGGTGACACCCCAGACAGTTTGGCATCAGCACTGCCTAGCCTGCTTGATGGCCCATTAAGGACCATCAGCTATACAATTGTCCCATTGACGGATAGCAGATACACCTTATGACTCAGCCAGGCAGGCAGGGGCTGCCTATGGACAGAACTCGAAGGCTTCCAGGCCCTGTGCTGGGCAGCTTGTGTTTGAAACAAAGGAAGCACAGGCCGTATGGCAAAAGACTATAAAAGAGAGCTTCATCTTCTCCATTTTGTCTTCAATCCTGCTTCTGACCTCTGGAGGAACCTTGCAACAAACTGAAACTCTGAACAAGGGACCGAATGACCCATCCCAGCTGGGGATGTTCCAGAGACTTGACTTAAGCCAGCAGTTTATTCCATCACTGCTACAAGCCTGAACCAAGAACTTGGCCATTACTGTATATAATTGATTCCTTTAAACTATTTTAACTCTCACCTTTCTTTCTTTCTTTTTATAAATAAATCTTTAGATTTTAGATACTAAAGGATTGGCACCAGCGTGATTTTTGGGTAAGATCTAAGTTGTGTATTGTCCTGGGTGTGTGGCTGGTCCTTTGGGATCAGAAGAACTTATTATTTGATGAGACTGAATCCAGTGTTTTTGGTGGTGATATAAGAACTGGAATGCCTGAGGAAACTGCCTTTATGTTTTCTTGTTAGCCAGTGTGGTGAGACAGGAGTTTACTTTTGTGGCTGGTTGGTATATATTATAAAAGAATAACCACCATTTTGGGGTTGTGTTTGCCCTATTTCTCAGCAGTTCGTCCTGAATTTGGCATCCTCAGTTGTGACCCACTAAAGCGCGGTTACAGGTTATTTTACCCGAATAACCATTTTCCTTATCAAAGTTATCAGAACTGTCCCCTGAATATAATCCTGGGCGAGCAGGGTAACTTTCCATAAAACCTCTACGTCCTACACATAAGGCATCTCCACACTGATGCAGGACATCCCTCAGTCCATTAAGACTTGGTGTTACTGGGTGTTCTACAGGCACACCAGGTGATACCAGCATATACCAAGGGGGTGAAGAAGGTTCATGAAATTTTAGGGATCTAGGCAGTGTTGGTGATTGCTCAGATGCCAATAAGTGCCCACCCGAAGGGGCTGGGTCTTCCGGCCTACATGGTTGCCAGTGTAACACTGGGTGGAGGAGCAGGAATGGCATATCCCTTTGTTGTTGTGTCTTTCTTTGTTGTAACCTAGAGATTACTACATCACAGCCACTAGCTACTTGTGTCACCTGTGATGCCGCATTTTTTAGTGCCTGAACCAGGGGTCTCAAACTCAAATGACCATGAGGGCCACATGAGGACTAATACATTGGCCCGAGGGCCGCATTACTGACACCTCCCCGCTGCCGCCCTCAGCCCCGCCCCCATTCCACCCCTTCTATGAGGCCCCGCCCCTGCCCCGCCTCTTCCCACCCCTTCCCTGCCCCCATTCCAACCCCTTCCCTGAAATCCCCACCCCAACTCTGCCCCCTCCCTGCCCCCAGGGAGTGCAGGAGGGGTGTGGGGTGTGGCAGGGGCTCAGGGCAGAGAGTTGGGGTGTTTGGTGCAGGGTGGTGAGGGGTACAGCAAGGGGTTAGAGTGCAGGGTGCAGCGGGGGCTCAGGGCAGTGGGTTGGGGTGCAGGAGGGGTGCGGGGTAAGGCAGGGGGTTAGGGCAGAGGGTCAGGGTGCAGGAGGGGTGCGGGGTGCGGCAGGGGGCTCAGGGCAGGGGGTCGGGGTGCAGGAGGGGTGTGGGGTAAGGCAGGGGGTTAGGGCAGAGGGTCAGGGGTGCAGGAGGGGTGCGGGGTGCGGCAGGGGGCTCAGGGCAGGAGGTTCGGCTGCAGGAGGGGTTTGGGGAGCAGGATCTGGCCCGGCGCGTACCGGAGGCAGGGCAGGCTCCCTGCCTGCCTGCCTGTCTGCCCTGCCCCCGCGCTGCTCCGGGAAGAGGCTGGAACATGGGGAAGGGGGGGCAGAGGGGCTGTGTATTGGCTACGGTTCCCCATTCTTGGCAGAGACTAACAAATTTATTTGAGCATAAGCTTTCGTGGGCTACAGCCCACTTCTTCGGATGCATGGAGTGGAAAATACAGTAGGAAGATATATATATACACACACAGAGAACATGAAACAATGGGTGTTACCATAGACACTATAAGGAGAAGAACAGGAGTACTTGTGGCACCTTAGAGACTAACAAATTTATTAGAGCATAAGCTTTCGTGGACTACAGCCCACTTCTTCGGATGCATAGTCTCCAAGGTGTCACAAGTACTCCTGTTCTTCTTTTTGCGGATACAGACTAACACGGCTGCTACTCTGAAACTATAAGGAGAGAGATCAGTTAAGGTGAGCTATTATCAGCAAGAGATAACGTGATCGTTCTCCTTTATTTGACATTGGTGAGGCCTCATCTGGAATACTGTGTCCAGTTTTGGGCCCCACACTACAAGTAGGATGTGGAAAAATTGGAAAGAGTCCAGCGGAGGGCAGGAAAAATGATTAGGGGTCTGGAGCACATGACTTATGAGGAGAGGCTGAGGGAACTGGGATTGTTTAGTCTCCAGAAGAGAAGAATGAGGGGGGATTTGATAGCAGCCTTCAACTACCTGAAGGGGGGTTCCAAAGAGGATGGAGCTCGGCTGTTCTCAGTGGTGGCAGATGACAGAACAAGGAGCAATGGTCTCAAGTTGCAGTGGGGGAGGTCCAGGTTGGATATCAGGAAAAACTATTTCACTAGGAGGGTGGTGAAACACTGGAATGCGTTACCTAGGGAAGTGGTGGAGTCTCCTTCCTTGGAGGTTTTTAAGGCCCGGCTTGACAAAGCCCTGGCTGGGATGATTTAGCTGGGAATTGGTCCTGCTTTGAGCAGGGGGTTGGACTAGATGACCTCTTGAGGTCCCTTCCAACTCTGATATTCTATGATTCTATGATTCTATGATAACACACAGCTCCACCTTCTGCTGTGCCACTGTGGGACTTCCCTTTTCTACCTCAGACAGCCTGAGCTAATAATTACTTACTGTTACTGGGTAAGTAATTATGGTGGGTAAGGAAACTAAGGTTAAATATAGAAGGCTCAAGCACCTATAAAAGGGGTAACCCACCGGGCCAAGAAAGTTTTTCTAAGCTTCAAAACTTGTTTTCTACGTTTCTAAGCTCCAAGCTTCTTTGTTTTTAGTTTATTAGTCTATAGTCTGTAGGTTTTTAATTTTATGTTTTAAGTCAGTCAGTTAAGTAAAACTCTAAATTAGCTTCCATAGCTCTTAGCTCTAGCGTCTCCTAAACTCTGCACCTCCCACTCGATAATTCAAGAACCTGGCCCTGAACTCTCTTGGTAGGCCAAAGTCGAGGCTGGTTCTTTGTCTTCTACCACCAGGTTATCAAGGAAGGGTGTAAGTATATTAATCAAAAGCTTTATAGTCGATAATACCAGATGTATCTTTAAAATAATAGTTCTGCATTTGTCATTCTAATTATTTTACCATTTAATTACTAATTAATTATTATTCCATTTATCTCGGTAAAAGTCTTTAAGGCGATATCTGTCTCCGTGTGAGCATCCTGTCCTACCCCCAAGGGTCCTTTGCAAACTCTGTGTAGCCTAATTCTGGGACAAGAACCTTGTTATCTTCTGATCAAATTAATTGGCAAGACTATAACCCCTATTATCCAAATTAATAATATTAACCTCCTACAATCATGCAACACTCCATGTTAAGGCGGGTACAGCACCTGAAGAGGTTACAGGGGATAATTGGTTGGGAACAGCTAATTATAGAACTCTAGGCAACTCAGGGTTTGTGCCCTGCGTCCTGACAGTCTGTCCGGAGATCGGCACTCGCGCTCTTCAGCCAGTGCAGGCACCGATACAGACTAACCCGGCTACAACAGCACTGCAAACAATCTTCAGAGAAGCTGGTGTTTTAGGGGGAGCTGTATCTTGGGACCCCTTTGGTGAAATGGCTCCAAATTTGGGTAACTCACCTGACCCCAGACCCCCATGTATCACAGCAAATTTCAAGCTAATCCAAGGAAGCATGGAGATTTCATTGTACTTACACCAGATGTATCTTCTCAATCTTGCCCTGCTCTAACAGTCCCTTCTCGGAACCAAGGAGTTTGCAATGGGAGCTGCCATCTGGGGCTGTAAACCTGGTGTTTGGTTCCCAGATGCAGCTCCTGTCAGCCAGTGGAGCAGAGAGAGGGGCTGGGAGCTCTGTCTCCCATCGTGCGCCAGGTGCCCCCCATCCCTGGGGGATCGGGGCTGTCTGCTCAGGGGATCCCCATCCAGGGAGCAGGGGTGGGGCTTCTAGGGATGTTAAGGGGAACTCAGGGACTCTGGACTCAGTAAAACCCAAGCTGCCGCACAGGCTGTCAGCTGGGAGCCAGACTCAACGAGGGGCTGCCCTTGGGGACCCAGCACCTCCACGGGACGATGTGAGACGCCCGAGGCATGGACGGAGATGGGAGACCCAGACGCACAGACAGAGACATTAGACACCAAGATGCTCAGAAGCTTTATTGGCAGCAATCGCAGGGCAGAGAATCAGGAAAAAGTGTCACCTGCAGAATGGAACAACCCCAAAGCAGCCCCCAGTGACAGAGCCCCACACTCCGAGATCCCCTTTGCCCCACCTTGGCTATGGTCCATGCCCAGGAATCCCACCTACCACCATCTGAGTAAGGGGCTCCCCCCTCTCATCCAGCCCCATCATACTGACACTGGGCACAATGTGCCCTGCTCCCATCCACTGCCCCCCCAGCCTTGGGCAGGGATGGAAGCTGGGTTCTAGATCCAAGTTCTGAGCTCACTGGGTGGATGTGGGTTCTAGACTGCAGCTCCGAGACCACCCAGGGATGGGGGTTATGGTCTCGATTGGAGCGTGACACTGCGGGGGATGAGGATTTAGACTGAAGCATGAAGTGCACTGGGGGAATGGCAATTCTGGATTGCAGCACACTTGGGGAGAGGGACGGGCTTCTAGATCACAGATTGGAGCACACCCAGGGATGGGCTCCTAGGCTGGAGCACAACCAGAGCTAGGGATCAGCTTTTACACTAGAGCACTCCCAGCGATGGGGCTCTAGATTGAAGATTTCAGCACATACAGGGATGGGGTTCTAGATGGGAACACACTCTGGAAGGGGTTCTAGGTTGGTGCATACTTGTGAATCGGGTTCTAAATCAGAGCATGCCCATGAACGGGGTTCTAGATTGGAGTATGTCTGTGGATTGGGGTGCACATTAGAATGGGGTTCTGGATTGGAGCTTGGTGCCTGGTTGAGACACGTTTCTTTTACACTCAGCAAGCCAGAAGCGCATGGGCAGTGAAGGAGGCCAGTGGCACAAAGAGCCTCACGTGGTTCTCAGCTCCACTCCATCATTTCTCCTTCTTCCCAGCCAGGCAGGGGTTGTTTCGGGGGTCCACCGAAGCACAGTCCTGGCAGGGGTTGTTGTCGCAGCGCAGCAGGGGCACGTTGCGCAGCCGGTGCCAGGCCTCCAGCAGGTCCTTCCGGGTCACTTCAGGCTTCATGTCATAGTGGAAGATCTTCTGGAACACGAAGGCCTTGTAGTTTTTGTTGATGGCTGAGAAGGCAGCGCTGGTCATCCCCATGATGTTGAATTGCCCAGTCTTGTTCAGACACTTGGTGGAGCAGGGAGAGTTCAAAGTGAATAAGATCAGGCAGCTGTCCCGGCGGTAGGTCCTGGCCGTGAGCTGGGCCACAAGGCTGTTTGGGCCGGAGAGCAGACGCCACTCGCTGTGCTCCGTGTAGTTCCCTTTCGTTGTATTCACTTCCTTTGGCCGGGCGGCCACAATGTTCCCGCTGGGCGGGTTGTACAGGGCATTGGACTGATTTATCGTCGTTCTCATTGAGTTTAGCTCAGTCATGGGCAGATAGGTGGCCACATCCTGGGGGTCGGTGCAGGTGGCATGGGGCAGTGAGACGGCAAAGGCGTATTGATATTTAACTCCACCGTAACTGAAAGAGGGCAGGAGACAGAGGGGTCAGGGGGCACCGGGCTCCTGGGACTGAGCCAGGAGATGCAAAGTAAAAGGGAGAAAAGAGGAATAGGCCCTGAAAAAAAATCCCAGCTCTGGGCTCCATCTCCCCCTACATCCCCCAGAATTTTGTTATTTACACCTCATAACACAAGAACTAGGGGTCACCAAATGAAATTAATAGGCAGCAGGCTTTAAAAAAAGGGGAAGTATTTCTTCACCCAACGCACAGTCAACCTGTGGAACTCTTTGCCAGAGGATGTTGGGAAGGCCAAGACTATAACAGGGCTCAAAACGGAACTAGATAAATTCATGGAGGATAGGTCCATCAATGGCTATTAACCAGGATGGGCAGGGATGGTGTCCATAGCCTCTGTTTGCCAGAAGCTGGGAATGAGCGACAGGGGATGGATCACTTGAACATTACCTGTTCTGTTCATTCCCTCTGGGGCAGCCGGCATTGGCCACTGTCGGCAGACAGGAAACTGGGCTAGATGGACCTTTGGTCTGACCCAGTATGGCCATTCTTATGTTCACCCCCTCCCTCCTCTGGACTCTGTTTCCTTTGGACCCCCAGAATCACCCCTCCAGCTGTAGGCTCCATCTCCCCCTGCACCCCCAGAATCACCCCTAGCAATGATACGGTGTGTGATCTAATGCAGGGGTCAGTGCATCCCTGGCATGCTGGGTGCTCTCTGCCCTCGTTTAGGTGTCTCTAGTGCCTGGCACAATAGCAGCCCCCTGCAGGCAGGGTCTGGGCAGAGCTGGGCACAGTGGGCCCCCCCGACCCTGCTGGGCGTCCCTACAAGCCCGCTGGGTACAACCAGGGACATTCTCTGCTGCTCTTCAGAGCAGGGCTACAGGGAAGGACAGAGACAAACCCCAGGCCGGTCACTCACCGGTTCACATGATCCACAATTTTTTTGAGCGCTGTCAGGTTGATGCTCCCGGCGGTCTCTGGCCCGAAGCAGAGGAGAAGGGGCAGCAGCAGGAGTCCAGCCCTGGGCATCCATCCCGGCACCTGCACAGGACCCCGCAGTGTCAGCGCCCCTGAGCCCAGGGGACAAACCCAGAGCCCCCCAACCCACATCCCCTAGCTCCTGGTGTGCTACCAACAGGAGAGGGGGCAGTGGGGTTCCCTGGGGCATTGGGGGAATTGGGGAGCAGGCAGGACTCTGCTGAGGTGCCATGGGGCAGGATAGATGGGTGGCAGAGGGGACTCCCTGAGGCTGGGTGGAGGTGGGTGGCAGAGGGGACACCCCTGGGCCTATGAGATTGTGTTGAGTGGTTATCTCTAAAATAGGCTGTGGGTTTGGGAAGCACCCAGGTACTAGCTCCCCAAAGACAATAATTGGGGGATAACCGACACCAGGGCGGGTGTCAAACAGCCATCAACAGCCATTGTCCAGCAAGGGAGCTACAATTCAATGACTCACTTGCACGAGACCACACCAGGGAAATTGCTCAACCTTGCCTGGGGACTCAGCAACGTCCCCCAGACATGCCTGGACTTGTACTCTCCCACCTCATGGACTAAGGGTATCAAACAGAACACAGTGGCCCCATGCTTCCTCTTTTTACCTCCCCCCACCCCTGCTGCAAGCAACAAGGACACTGAGAAGACTGAAGACTCCAGCAGAGGAGGTTGGCCCAGGTTTAAGGGACAAACCTGTGAACTATGAACTGCAATATCCAGTGGGGTGAGAAAAACGGCTTAATCTAGATGTTGCCCAGTCTAATAGGGTTGAGCATTTAGACTGTGTGCTTATATTTTATTTTCATTTGGTAACTGTTGTAGGAGCACCAGTGATCTGAACGCTATGTATAACCTGTATGCTCAAAAGGTCTGTTACACTCCCCCTCCTCCCCCTTTGTCTCCTCTCCCTCTCTGAATACCTGTGAAGTGGCTTTCCCCCTCCCCCTCCCTCCTGGAATGGTTGAGGGATGAATGGGCTGGTTGAACAGCCGGAAGATCAGAAGAGCTCCCAGAGAGACAAGGTGTCTGGGACTCTAATTAGGCAGCGCTCACACACCCAATGCATGGACGCTACATGGACGCTGCCCGAGGTGGAGTGTGACCAACCAGATGCAGCCAACTCATCTCTAGTCACAGGCCATGAGGAGCAGGTCGGTAAAAGGGGAAGGGGCCATGTGCTTGGCAGTGCACTCACAAGCTTGTACCTCCCATGAAGGCCCTTCGCCCGGACTGCTTAGCCAGCGGTTCACTGCGTTACATTCCATTGTGCCTCGGGAAGACTTACCTTCATCGCACCGTCCATCGCTGCGCTGTGAGACACTTATCTGGAGACCAAAGCCCTAAGGTAAGTGGGGAAATGGGATCCTGGGAGGAAGCACGAGCAGGAGAGCGCAAGAGGGGAGGACTCCTGTCTCATGCTGAGAAAGAGGGACGATCGATGAGTTATCTTAAGTGCCTATACACAAATGCAAGAAGCCTGGGAAACAAGCAGGGAGAACTGGAAGTCCTGGCACAGTCAGGGAACTATGATGTGATTGGAATAACAGAGACTTGGTGGGATAACTCACATGACTGGAGTACTGTCATGGATGGATATAAACTGTTCAGGAAGGACAGGCAGGGCAGAAAAGGTGGGGGAGTTGCGTTGTATGTAAGAGAGGAGTATGACTGCTCAGAGCTCCGGTATGAAACTGCAGAAAAACTTGAGAGTCTCTGGATAAAGTTGAGAAGTGTGAGCAACAAGGGTGATGTCCTGGTGGGAGTCTGCTATAGACCACCAGACCAGGGGGATGAGGTGGACGAGGCTTTCTTCTGGCAACTAACAGAAGTTGCTAGATCGCAGGCCCTGGTTCTCATGGGAGACTTTAATCACCCTGATATCTGCTGGGAGAGCAATACAGCGGTGCACAGACAATCCAGGAAGTTTTTGGAAAGTGTAGGGGACAATTTCCTGGTGCAAGTGCTGGAGGAACCAACTAGGGGCAGAGCTTTTCTTAACCTGCTGCTCACAAACAGGGAAGAATTAGTAGGGGAAGTAAAAGTGGATGGGAACCTGGGAGGCAGTGACCATGAGATGTTCGAGTTCAGGATCCTGACAGAAGGAAGAAAGGAGAGCAGCAGAATACGGACCCTGGACTTCAGAAAAGCAGACTTTGACTCCCTCAGGGAACAGATGGGCAGGATCCCCTGGGAGAATAACATGAAGGGCAAAGGGGTCCAGGAGAGCTGGCTGTATTTTAAAGAATCCTTATTGCGGTTGCAGGAACAAACCATCCTGGTGTGTAGAAAGAATAGTAAATATGACAGGCGACCAGCTTGGCTTAACAGTGAAATCCTTGCTGATCTTAAACGCAAAAAAGAAGTTTACAAGAAGTGGAAGATTGGACAAATGACCAGGGAGGAGTATAAAAATATTGCTCAGGCATGCAAGAGTGAAATCAGGAAGGCCAAATTGCACTTGGAGTTGCAGCTAGCAAGAGATGTTAAGAGTAATAAGAAGGGTTTCTTCAGGTATGTTAGCAACAAGAAGAAAGTCAAGGAAAGTGTGGGCCCCTTACTCAATGAGGGAGGCAACCTAGTGACAGAGGATGTGGAAAAACCTAATGTACTCAATGCTTTTTTTGCCTCTGTCTTCACAAACAAAGTCAGCTCCCAGACTGCTGGACTGGGCAGCGCAGTATGGGGAGGAGGTGACCAGCCCTCCGTGGAGAAAGAAGTGGTTCGGGACTATTTAGAAAATCTGGATGAGCACAAATCCATGGGGTCGGATGCGCTGCATCCGAGGATGCTAAAGGAGTTGGCGGATGTGATTGCGGAGCCATTGGCCATCATCTTTGAAAACTCATGGCGATCGGGGGAGGACCCGGATGACTGGAAAAAGGCTAATGTAGTGCCCATCTTTAAAAAAGGGGAGAAGGAGGATCCGGGGAACTACAGGCCAGTCAGCCTCACCTCAGTCCCTGGAAAAATCATGGAGCAGGTCCTCAAGGAATCAATTATGAAACACTTAGAGGAGAGGAAAGTGATCAGGAACAGTCAGCATGGATTCACCAAGGGGAAGTCCTGCCTGACTAACCTAATTGCCTTCTATGATGAGATAACTGGCTCTGTGGATGAGGGGAAAGCAGTGGATGTGTTATTCCTTGACTTTAGCAAAGCTTTTGATACTGTCTCCCACAGTATTCTTGCCACCAAGTTAAAGAAGTATGGGCTGGATGAATGGATTATAAGGTGGATAGAAAGCTGGCTAGATCGTCGGGCTCAATGGGTAGTGATCAATGGCTCCATGTCTAGTTGGCAGCCGGTTTCAAGTGGAGTGCCCCAAGGGTCGGTCCTGTGGCCGGTTTTGTTTAATATCTTTATTAATGATCTGGAGGATGGTGTGGACTGCACTCTCAGCAAGTTTGCAGATGACACTAAACTGGGAGGCATGGTAGATACACTGGAGGGTAGGGATCGGATACAGCGGGACCTAGACAAATTAGAGGATTGGGCCAAAAAAAACCTGATGAGGTTCAACAAGGACAAGTGCAGAGTCCTGCACTTAGGACGGAAGAATCCTATGCACTGCTACAGACTAGGGACAGAATGGCTAGATGGCAATTTTGCAGAAAAGGACCTAGGGGTCACAGTGGACGAGAAGCTGGATATGAGTCGACAGTGTGCTCTTGTGGCCAAGAAGGCTAACAGCATTTTGGGCTGTATAAGTAGGGGCATTGCCAGCAGATCGAGGAACGTCATCGTTCCCCTTTATTTGACATTGGTGAGGCCTCATCTGGAATACTGTGTCCAGTTTTGGGCCCCACACTACAAGAAGGATGTGGAAAAATTGGAAAGAGTCCAGCGGAGGGCAACAAAAATGATTAGGGGTCTGGAGCACATGACTTATGAGGAGAGGCTGAGGGAACTGGGATTGTTTAGTCTCCAGAAGAGAAGAATGAGGGGGGATTTGATAGCAGCCTTCAACTACCTGAAGGGGGGTTCCAAAGTGGATGGAGCTCGGCTGTTCTCAGTGGTGGCAGATGACAGAACAAGGAGCAATGGTCTCAAGTTGCAGTGGGGGAGGTTTAGGTTGGATGTTAGGAAACACTATTTCACTAGGAGGGTGGTGAAGCACTGGAATGCGTTACCTAGGGAGGTGGTGGAATCTCCTTCCTTAGAGGTTTTTAAGGCCCGGCTTGATAAAGCCCTGGCTGGAATGATTTAGTTGGAAATTGGTCCTGCTTTGAGCAGGGGGTTACACTAGATGACCTCTTGAGGTCCCTTCCAACCCTGATATTCTATGATTCTATGATTCTATATTATATGTATTTTATTTTTTATGGTTTTAATTATTTGTTTTATTATAATAGGTTATAATAGGTTTATCTTAAAGTAGTTTGGCTGTAATGCAAGGGCCCCATCGTTTTGTAGGTATAGTTGGGATTTTATTTCCCAATGTGCATTACTTTGCACTTATCAACATCGCATTTCATCTGCTGTTTTGTTGCCCAGACACCCAGTTTGGTGAGATCTCTTTATAACCCTTTGCAGTCTGCTTTGGGCTTAACTCTCTTGAGTAGTTTTGTATCATCTGCAAATTTTGCCACCTCACTGTTTACCCCTTTTCCCAGATCATTTATGAACATCTTGACTAGCACTGGTCCCAGTACAGATCCATGGGTGGGGGACGCTGCTATTTACCTCTCTGACCTGGGGCTCCATGGGCAGGGGCAGCTCTATGTTTTTTGCCACCCCAAGCACAGCAGTCAGGCGGCCTTCGGTTGCACGCCTGCGGGCGGTCTGCTGATCACACAGATTCGGCGGTATTTCTGCGGGTGATCTGCTGGTCCCGCGTGTTCGGCGTATCCGCCGCCAAATTACCGCCGAAGCACCGGCAGACCTCCCGCAGGCATGCCACCGAAGGCCGCCTGACTGCCACCCTCACGGTGACCGGCACGCCGCCCCCCGTGGCTTGAAAACGCTTGCTGCGCTGGTGCCACCCCTGTCCATGGGGCAGGAGTGGTGAGGGGGGAGGACTCACCTGGGGCTCCATGGCGGGTGGTGAAGGGTCCGTGTCTCTGCTGACAGATGCTCACACCAGCTTCTGGTGCGACGGGCTCCCTGCACTGCTCTGTGCAGCTCTGCCCCAGGCAGACCCGGTGAGCAGCAGGGTGGGGGCTGCTGGCCACAGACACCGGAATCTGGGGGCAGGTGACAGGCCGGGGGGCTGAACAGGGGCTCTGAGAACTTCCTCCTCATCGCAGCTAGACAGCAGCACCGGGCAGGGCGGTCACTGCGGTGCCGGGCTGACAGCAGCACCCAGGGGCTCAGAACCGCTCCCATGTGGAGGATGAGCCCGGCGGGCACTGGCTCTGGGGCTGGGGCAGGGCGGCGCGGAGCAGCGGGAGCGGGACTGGTGCTGCGGGGGGCGCTGCTCTGCGGGGCCCCGCGTTCCGCTCTCCGGCCGGGGCGCGGCTCCCTCCCTCCGCGGCTCAGCCCCTGGCGGGCCGGTCACTCCCCCAGCCGGCTCTTGTTCCCCTCTGCCCCGGCGGGGAGCCGCTGCTGCTGGGGTGAGCGCTCCGCCCGGACACTCGCCCCGACCCTCCCCGCTGCCCTGCCTCTGCCGGCGCCGGGCCGGTCTGGAGGCGAAGGGGGAGCAGCCCGGACATCTGCCCCCCAATTACAAGTCAGCCCCGGGCGCCAGCCCCCCAAGCCTGTCAGCCCGCAGCCAGCCACTCCTCTCCCCCTAGACCCCGCACTAACTGCCCACGGCCCCCAGAGTTTCCCGGTCCAGGATTTGCCTATAGTCCGCCGATGGACAGCAGCACCTGGTGTAAAGAACCATCTGTCACGAAAACAAGCTGAGCTGGGTGGCAGACAGATCGGAGCACCGGGGGGACTATCGGTGGCTCCATGTTAAGGCTGGTACAGGCCTGAAGAGGTTACATGGAACAATTGGTTGGGAACAGCTAATTATGGAGCTCACAGCCAACTCAGGGTTTGTGCCCTGCGTCCTGACAGCCTGTCCGGAGATCGGCACTCGCGCTCTTCAGCCAGTGCAGGCACCGATACAGACCAACCCGGCCACAACACCACAAACAATCTCCCGGCCTCACGCAGGGATGGACGCTGGGCTCTAGATCTGAGTTCTGAGCTCCCTGGGTGGCTCTGTGGGTTCTAGACTGGATTGGTGCACACTTGGGGAGAGAGACAGGGTTCTAGATCACAGTTTGGCACACACCCAGGGATGGGCTCCTAGGCTGGAGCACAACCAGAGATGGGGTTCGGGTTTTACACTGGAGCACACCCAGCGATGGGGTTCTAGATTGGGGTACACATCAAAACGGGGTTCTGGATTGGAGCTTGGTGCCTGTTTGGGAAGTCTTTCTATTATACTCAGTGATCCAGAAGCACATGGGCATTGAGGAAGGCCAGTGGCAGAAAGAGCCGCACGCGGTTTCCAGCCCCGCTCCATTGTCTATATCTGCCCAGTATCAGAGGGGAAGCTGTGTTAGCCTGGATCTGTAAAAAGCAACAAACAGTCCTGTGGCACCTTACAGACTAACAGACGTATTGGAGCATAAGCTTTCATGGGTGAATACCCACTTCGTCAGATGCATGGCACCTGGTGCCACAGGACTCTTTGTTGCTTTATATCTGCCCAGTCAGGCAGGGGTTGGACGTATCATCCCTGACACAGTCCTGGTAGCCGCTGTTGTCGCAGCGCAGCAGGGGCACGTCGCGCAGCCAGTGCCAGGCCTGCAGCAGGTCCTTCCGGGTCACTTCAGGCCTCAAGTCACAGTCAAAGATCTTCTGGAACACAAAGGCCTTTTAGTTGTTGTTGATGGCTGAGAAGGCAGCACTGGTCATGTTCTCGATATTGGAGCGCCCGGCCTCGCGCAGACACTTGGTGGAGCAGGGCAAGTTGAGGGTGAATGAGATCAGGCAGCTGTTCTGGGCATAGGTCCTCGCCTTGAGCTGGGCCACAAGGCTGTTTGAGCTGGAGAGCAGACACCACTCGCTGTGCTCCGTGTATTTCCCACTCGATGTATTCACATTCACTGTCCGGGCGGCCACGATTTTTAGCTAGTGTGATGATGCTGCCCGTGGGTGCCAGCTGAGGTCTCTCAATTAGGGTGAACTGCAAACAAAACGGGGCAGACAAATGCCAAACGCTGGTGGATATTCCAATACTGAGATTCACCAAGCCAGCACAAAACAACTTCTATATTACCTCACTGGTTACTCAGAAGTCCAAACAATGCAGTTCCCTTAAAGTACCCAGCCTCAGGCCTCCATCCAGACACACATATCAGATATGATGATGATTACTGAAAATCTTATCTCATCATATAAAAGAAAAGGTTCTTCCAATCCCACACACCCAAGTTCAATTATAACTTAGATCTTACCCACAGTACACGCTTATAGCCAATTCTTATTAACTAAACTAAAATTTATTTAAAAAGAAAAGAGAGAGAATGTTGGTTAAAAGATCAATATACATGCAGACTTGAATTGAATTCTTGAGGTTCAGGTACATAGCAGAGATCAGTTTGTAGTTGCCAAAAGTTCTTTTAGAAATAGTTCATAGGTTATAGTCCAATGTCCATATTCCCGGTGACTCCAGTCAGTGACTGGGGATCTCAATCCTTATGGCTGAAGGTTTCCCCTTCTTGAAACCCAAAGCAGATCTGAGATGAAGAAGGATCGTGTCCCAGGGTTCTTATACATCTCCAGCAGCCTTTTGGCCTGAGAAAACAATAGGCTTAACTCTCCTTCTCCCAAACGTCCTGGCAATTAGCACAGGGTAATTTATCCATTAAACAGTTCAGATACAGGTTACCACAACCTTCAAAGAGACATAGAGACAATAATACTATTTCACTCAAGTATCATCATAAATGTTAATATTGCCTTTTTGATCTTTGAATCAAAGCTAGAGCAATAGACAAGACTTGTTTGCTTACATCACAAGACCTGAGCAAACATCTACCCTTCTATCTTCAAGGGTACATCTATACATACCTCCAGGTTCGGCGGTAAGCAATCGATCTTCTGGGATCGGTTTATCGCCTCTTGTCTAGACGTGATAAATCGATCCTGGATCGATCCCGGAAGTGCTCGCCGTTGACGCCGGTACTCCTGCTCCGTGAGAGAAGTACGCGGAGTCGACGGGGGAGCCTGCCTGCCATGTGTGGACCTTTGGTAAGTACCTTTAAGTTCGAACTAAGGTACTTCGACTTCAGCTACGTTAGTCACGTAGCTGAAGTTGTGTATCTTAGTTTGAACTGGGGGGTTAGTGTGGACCAGCCCAAACAATGCAGACTTGCATTTCAAAGCTCTATTCATTTACATATCTTCCTAAACAATCTCTAAAGTTTGGCCATGGGTAAGGTCAGTCTGTGGGTTAATTAACTCTTTCTGGCACTGTTACCTTTCAATGAGATATTATATTATATTTATAATGTCACAGCTGGTGCTTGTGCAGATAGGTGGCCACATTCTGGGGGTTACTGTAGGTGGCATGGGGCAGCATGGTGGCGAAGGCGTATTGACTGTTAACTTCGCCGTTACTGAAAGAAGGCAGGAGACAGAGGTGTCAGGGGACACCCGGCTCCTGGAACTGAGCCAGGAGATGCCTAGTAGAAGGGAGAGAAAGGGGAATGGTTTATTTTATATATAACTTATAACTTAATAGAGAAGTATAATCATATATCATCATAGCTAATGTCATTTATAATAGAATAGACTATAAAATAAATGAAAACAAAAAGAGTCTTTTCAGAAGGAAAAATTAAATGACACAAAATTTCATCCAAATTAACACAATTTCAAGGAAACTGCATTTTCCAATTGAAAATGCACCATCAGAAATTTTTTGAGCAGCCCCATTGTTTATTCTTAATCTTCTGGTAGTGCTTACGAGCCCCAGAGATGGAAAAGTACCTCATAGTGCTAGGTGCTGTATATTATTTATTATGTGTTAGGACAGCACCTGGGAACCAAGGCATGGACCAATGTCCCATTGTTCTAGGTGCTGTACAAGATTTATTAGGTCCCAGCTCGTGACAAAGTCCGCGTGTCTCAGCTGAACTGTGATGAACACTGAGCTGGGCTCAGTCTGGCTCACTGTGCGTTGATGCTGGTCACGCAGGTATTAGAACTCGTCCCCATCCCCCTGTTGTTTTCTTGGAACTGGTTGAAATAAGTGTGGGAAATGGTTTGGGGTGTTATTTCCTGTTGGTTTCTATGAAGGGACACCTTCAGTTTCAAAGTTAAAAACGGCAAAGTGTTCATTATACAGTTTATTTTATAGGCTAACCGATAGTGAAGTCAAGTTCTTTATTTTAGAACCTAAGTAAGTTCTATCTGAAGTGTTAAGATCAGTAAAACAAGGGCAAGGGTTGCTCGCAGTTTGGCTTTAAAAAACTTTGCCAGAAAATACATTCACAAACACGAAGGAGGTTTAGTACAACTAAGAAATAGCAAAATGATCTCTGACCATTGTAATACCATAAAGTTTTGTAAGTCAGGTGTTTATTGTAAAAACAGAGCAGAGGAAAAGCGAGGCTAAACTGGGGACAGGAATAGTTGTCAAATGTCTGCTTGTGGCTTGTAGCTCGCTGGGAGGAAATTAAACAAAAAATTTAAGTTACTCAAAAAAACCCAGCAAACTTGGAAGGAAAAAGAAAAGGCTTTTAAGGAGTTAACAAATCGGCTACATGTCCTGTCGGAGAAGCAATTAGTCCTTTTTCCAAAGAAGCAGGAGTTCAAGAAAAAGGGAGAATGAAGTCGGCATCAAGTGCAGAAAGCAGGAAAGGAAACACGCTTTTGGCAAGAGCGAGCGGCTGGGCTGCCAGCTTACAATCGTGGGGCGGATATAAATCAAACCGTGGTCAGCTGTTGAAAAGAATCAGGGAGTTGAAAAGTGTTTGTGACGTGTTAGAGAGATGAGACTTGTAGCAGTGCAAAGTGCCCACTGTTAAGACAGAGAAAGAGAAAGCACAGAGGTGCAGACACTGACACAAATTGTAAAAAACAAATAGAAAATAAGTTAAAGGAGGACAAAGCATCAGTTCCCATCCCCATTGGTCTGGTGGCACCAACGGAAATAAAACAACCAGTGGAGCTAATTACTTACAAGCCAATAATGACTTTAACTATAACCCGAGCGGGAGAATATAGACAAGAAATGTGGGTGTACTTTGGATAGTTAAATTCAGACAGGCCGGGTCAGACTGGAGGATGGTGATGTTTTTAAAAGTGGGAATAGGGAAAATTGCTTGGTTCCATATTAAAGTAGGTTGCTTTGGAGTAAAACAAAAATTTGAGTTTGTGACAGGACACTCCTAGGTACCTTTTTTGATTGGTTACCATGCAAAATTGGTGGTATCTCCTGTCTCTGGAGATTTCCATTACTTGCATCTGAAGAAGTAAGGTTCTTACCCATGAAAGCTTATGCTCCCAATACTTCTGTCTTAAAGGTGCCACAGGACCCTCTGTTGCTTTTTACAGATTCAGACTAACACGGCTACCCCTCTGATACTTGACCCAAAATTGGCTATTTTTAGCATAGGTTACCCGTTTCATTGGAGTTTTTTACTTGGTTAGCCTTACCAGGCATGACGATGATGATGATTTACTTTGTAACTTCTTTTCCTGTAGTTCACACAGAACAGTGTCTGTTTTAAACACATTACATCTGCAGATATCCTGAGGCCATTTTTTAGAGCAACAGGCCATCGGTGGCACTTTCCAGGTTGGAGTTTGAGTGTGAATGGCTGATCTCCTGCAGAAGGTGTCACGTCCTGCCCAACAAGAAAGGTCTATCGATACCAGACGGACCATTATAGGTCATTAAAGAGGACAAAAGCCATTGGTTGTTCTCTCTCCTTCTTCCCCCCACCCCATGAAAATCAGTCATGCAAGTGGATTCTTCCCCTCAGCTGAGTTTGCACAAGGGAGGAAGGGGATAAAAATGCCTGAGAAGAAGCAACTGGATCTCTATGCTGCTTGGACTCTGGGGGGCAAGGTTTTCAAGGCATAAGCAAGTGGTCCCCAGCTGCTTAGCCTGGGTTAGCATTAAAGGACACATAAAGCTTACTTAAATATAGAACCTTCTATTACCTTTTGAAATTTACAATTGTAACTTGTTTGTGTACCTATGTTCACCTGCTTTAACCTTCTCAATAAATTTCATGTTTCCATTTCCTAGTTAATAAATCTGTATATAGTTTATTATAGGATTGGCTACAAGTGTTGTCTTTGGTGTGAGATCTAAGGTGCACATGACGTGGGGTAAGTGATTGGCCCTTTGGGACTGAGAGTAACCTGAATATTGCTGTGATTCTTGGTGTAAAGGACCATCGGTGGCCAAGGCACACTTCAAATACAACAACTATTTGTTCTATTGGAAGTGTTAAGATCAGTAAAACAAGGGCAAGAGTTACTCGCAGTTTGGCTTTTAAAAAACTTTGTCGGAAAATACATTCACAAACACGAAAGAGGATTAATACAACCAGGGGCGGCTCTAGCTTTTTTGTTGCCCCAAGCACGGCAGGCAGGCTGCCTTCGGCGGCGTGCCTGCGGGAGGTCCACCAGTCCCACGGCTTTGGCATACACGCTGCCGAATTGCTGCCGAATCCACGGGACCGGCGGACCTTCCGCAGGCAAGCCGCCGAAGGCAGCCTGCCTGCCGCCCTCGCAGGGACCGGCAGGGCACCCCTCGTGGCTTGCCGCCCCAGGTACGCGCTTGGAGCGCTGGCGCCTGGAGCCGCCGCTGAATACAACTAAGAAATAGCAAAATGATCTCTGACCATTGTAATCCATAAAGTTTTGTAAGTCAGGTGTTTAATGTAAAAACAGAGCAGAAGAAAAGAAAGGCTAATCTGGTGAAAGGAATAGCTGTCGAATGTCTGCTCGTGGCTTGTAGCTCGCTGGGGCGAAATTAAATAAAAAATTTAAGGTATTCAAAAAAAGTGAGCAAACTTTGAAGGACACTCCAAGGGACCATATTAGTACCTTTTTTGATTGGTTATCATGCAAAATTGTCTATTTTTAGCATGGGTTACCCTTTTTATTGGAGTTTTTTACTTGGTTAGCCTTACCAGGCATGACGATGATGATGATGATTTATTTTGTAACTTCTTTTCCTGTAGTTCACACAGAACAGTGTCTGTTTTAAACACATTACATCTGCAGATGTCCTGAGGCCCTTTTTTAGAGCAACAGTGCAAAAGTTTGAGAACCACTGCTGTAGCGTATGCAGACAAGTAGTCCACAGGGTCCCCTTCTATCTCCTCAGAGGCAGCCAACTCTATACGAGGTGAGGCTGTTCAGAGGGGAGAAGGAAATGAGTCAACGGAGGCCACAGGACGATTCGAGGGTGCTGGGCCTTGGCCTTCTACCATCAGCTCATTCAAGCATGCTCAGAGTTCCCGAATATCCTGTCGTTGAGCCTCAAGCGTCTGCTGCACTGCCTCAAACATTGTTACAACTGAGTTCTCATCTCTGCGGGAGGCGGTGATCTGGATCCCTGCAGGCGGGAATGGTTTGGGGCTGCATCTGAAAAGACAGGAACACGGTTCCGGGCCCCCACACGGAGTTTAAACGCATAACCCTGTTGAGGGGTACGTCCACTCGAAGCTCCAGGATTCTTACGTGGGTCAGTTCATTTTGCCAACGCTGGTACCTAGGGAATTTAGGAACACCGCGGCCTAACCCTGGGGGTCCCTCAATCCTCACGGTGGGATTAGCTTATGGTTCCCGAAGCTTAGCAACAGGGGCTCCGCGCCGATCTACTTTTGGGCCTCCATGGGAATGTGCCTTGTCCAATAGGGCCAATGCCTCCTTCAAAGAAGCGTCATCATTTATATGCATGTTAACCCTTTCCTGCAAATGGGGAAGAGAGTTATTGACCAACAGACTAACATCTTGTGGCTTATCTGTTGTTCTTCTTTATGTGATTGTGCCATGTTGCACTTAGATGTGGCTGGGATTGATGTGGGGACTCATTGGGTCTTTGCTTTAGGTTAGACAGGATGGCCATTCCAGCTTGTCCTGGGTGCTGGTTAGGGTTACCATACGTCCGGATTTTCCTGGACATCTCTGGCTTTTTGGGCTCCAAATCCCCGTTCGGGGGCAAATCCCAAAAAGCTGGACGTGTCCGGGAAAATCGGGACATGCGGGGCCGGCGG
Organism: Malaclemys terrapin pileata; assembly: GCF_027887155.1. Classification (NCBI taxonomy): domain Eukaryota; kingdom Metazoa; phylum Chordata; order Testudines; family Emydidae; genus Malaclemys; species Malaclemys terrapin. Next base: position 2,875,307 of record NC_071524.1, read on the forward strand.
TGCTGGGCCGGGGGCCGGGCCGGCGGTCGGCGGTGCCGAGCCAGGGGCTTGGGGGCCGGCAGTGCCGAGCCGGGGGCTCGGGGGCCGGGCTGGCGGTGCAGTGCCGGCCCGGGGTCTCAGGGGCCGGGCCGGCGGTGCGGTGCTGGGGGCCGGGGGCCGGGCTGGCGGTGCGGTGCCGGGGGCCGGGCCGGGGACCGGCAGTGCTGGACGGGCCGGGGGTGCTCGGCCGGGGGCCCAGGGGCCGGGCACCGGCAGTGCTGGGCGGGCCGGGGGTGCTTGGCCGGGGGCCGGGCCCGGGGCCGGCACCCCAGGGCCTGAGCCGACCCAGGCTGGAGACGCCGGGGGGGCCAGACTGGGCCACGCCTCCTCCCCCCACACCTCCCTTACCTGCTTCAGGCTTCCCTCGAATCAAGGGCCCGGAGGGTAGGAACTCACATCCCAGGACGGAACAGGTTACATGCTATCACTGTGGTATGCTGGGCCACATGAGACCAGACTGCCCGACACTGAAGGGCAGCCCAAAACCAGCAACCCCAAATGCCACGGCCAATGCTAACCCTGTTGTTGTAAACTCACAGGCAAGCCACACAGAGCCCAGCATTGGTGCCCTGTGTGCAAATGCTGTTTCTGTGGTCTCTGAAGAATTTGACCTTAAAACTCACATTAAAGCTAAATATGGGGGAAATAATGCAGAGTTTATTAGCAGTGCAGAAGTGAATGGAGTGAGGTGTATGGCATGGAGGGACACCGCAGCAGATATTACTCTGGTTAAAGCAAGTCTTGTCAGGAAGGAAGATTATTTGCCTGGTGAAGATGTAACTGTTGTAGCCTTATCTAAGTATTTTGTCAGGGTGCCTTTGGCTACAATCCACCTGAAATGGAAAGGATTGGAGGGCACCATGATTGTGGGAGTAAAAGACACAATCCCTAAGGATATTATGATTGGCAATGATATTAAAGCTATGGTCAGTCAAGTTAATACAAACCAGGCACAGGAGAGGACTGATCCTAAGGTTGTGCCTATGGAGGGTTTCTCCAAAAGTTTGTCTTTGGAAAGTAGCTGTTCGGCTGTGAATGAAGTTTCTGAATGTCTATCTAATGTCTCAGCAGTAAATCTGGAATTAGATCAAGCGAAGGGAGAGGAGAACAAGGAGATTTTGGATGAGCCTAGGCAGTCTTGAGAGCTGATGGCTTTATCTAGTCAGCAGTTTGGGAAGGCAAGGAGAGTGGAAGATGAGTGTCCCTATACCTTATCTGTTTCCTGTGCGAAGAATAGCGACAGTGAAGGAAATGTGCCTGTGTCTGTCAGGGGTATTGACTTGCCTATGGAGGAAGCTACCCCAGTCTCCAAGCAGTTGTCTGTGAACAGCCCGGTGTGCTGGGACAAGGGAAATGAAATCCCAAACCGTATGTCTAGTAAAGGAAAATGCATCTCCAACTCTTTTTTGTCTGTGGAGCAGACAGAAGGTGCTTTTCGGCCTGTGATGATTGAGAGTAATTTAGTTGTCTCAGGCCTGGTCTACACTAGGCGTTTATGTCGAAGTTAGCGCCGTTACATCGAATTAACCCTGCACCCGTCCACACTGCAATGCTATTTAGTTCGACATAGAGGTCTCTTTAATTCGACTTCTGTACTCCTCCCCGACGAGGGGAGTAGTGCTAAATTCGACATGGCCATGTCGAATTAGGCTAGGTGTGGATGGAAATCGACGCTAATAGCTCCGGGACCTATCCCACAGTGCACCACTCTGTTGATGCTCTGGACAGCAGTACGAGCTCGGATGCTCTGACCAGCCACACAGGAAAAGCCCCGGGAAAATTTGAATTTGAATTCCTTTTCCTGTCTGGCCAGTTTGAATCTCATTTCCTGTCTGGACATCGTGGCGATCACAGCAGCACTGGCAACGATGCAGAGCTCTCCAGCAGTGATGGCCGTGCAGTCTGTGAATAGAAAGAGGGCCCCAGCATGGACTGATCGGGAAGTCTTGGATCTCATCGCTGTGTGGGGCGATGAGTCTGTGCTTTCCGAGCTGCGATCCAAAAGACGGAATGCAAAGATCTACGAGAAGATCTCTAAAGACATGTCAGAGAGAGGATACAGCCGGGATGCAACGCAGTGCCGCGTGAAAATCAAGGAGCTGAGACAAGGCTACCAGAAGACCAAAGAGGCAAACGGACGCTCCGGATCCCATCCCCAGACATCCCGTTTCTACGATGCACTGCATTCCATCCTCGGTGCGGCCGCCACCACTACCCCACCACTGACCGTGGACTCTGAGGATTGGATAGTGTCCACGGCCGGTTCCTCGGACATGTTAGCGGACGGGGAAGATGAGGAAGGAGATGAGGAGGGCGAGGCAGTCGGCAGCGCTCACAACGCTGATTTCCCCGACAGCCAGGATCTCTTCATCACCCTTACAGAGATCCCTTACCAACCGTCCCCAGCCGTTACCCCGGACACAGAATCTGGGGAAGGATCATCCAGTAAGTGTTGTAAACATCTAAACATTTATTTTTAACAGAACAGGAATATTAACAATTAAAAGAATGGGTTGTTCATGATTACTTTGCCCCAGGCGCTTAACGGTTCAGTCATGGGCAGTGCAAGTTTTGAAAAAAAATCTAGCAATGTCCGGTTTTCCGTGATTGTCCTGCCCAAGCCGCTCTACTGTTTAGTCCCTGCTACTGCAGCTAGAGTAAAATGCGGTCTATATGTGCGGGGATAGAGCAGTAATCCTCCTGGGACATCTCGATGAAGCTCTCCTGGAGGTAATTGGAAAGCCGTTGCATGAGGTTCCTGGGGAGAGCGGCCTTATTGGGTCCTCTGAAGTACGACACGTTGCCGCGCCACGAGACTATCAAGTACTCGGGAATCATTGCTCTGCACAGCAGGGCGGCATACGGCCCTGGTCTTTGGAGGCTTTCCCGGAGCATTCTCTCTCTCTCGCTCTCAGAGATCCTCATCAGGGTGATGTCGCCCATGGTGACCTGCTTTGAATTAGGTAGGGGAATGTTAGTGTTGGGACTGCTTGACCGTTCCTTTACAGAACTGTAACCGCTAGTTTGCAGCCACGCGGTGGAGGCGGGAGAGGGGCAGCCGAAAGGGATTGTTCCCGGGGACAGCCGCGAGGGGGTGGGACAGGGGCAGAGTTCCCGCTTGCCGGATTGCTGGCAGCAGGGACTGACATTGCTTTAAATGTGAAATGAGGCCAGTGGTTCGACCTTGTGCTGAGTGCGCATGTGATAGGTGCTGTGCATGTTCTTGTTCACAGAGAAAGACTATGTTCTTTGTTCACAACTACATTTATCTTTCTGAGGAATTCACTCCCTTTTTCCCATTTTCACAGCCCCATCTGCGACTGTCTCACAACCTAGCCTGGCATCAGACTCCCAGAGGCTAGCGCGGATTAGGCATAAGAAGAAGAGGACACGGGAGGACATGTTCTCGGAGCTTATGGCCTGTTCCCAAGCCCAGGCAGCACAGCAGACCCAGTGGCGGGAGAACTTGACCCAAATGCACCAAGCAAACATGGATCGGGAGGAGAGGTGGCGGCAGGAAGACCAGCAGGCGACTCAAACGCTGCTTGGACTACTGAGGGAGCAAACAGACACGCTCCGGCGCCTTGTGGATGTTCTGCAGGAACGGAGGCAGGAGGACAGAGCCCCGCTGCAGTCCATCTCTAACCACCCTCCCCCGCCACCAAGTCCCATACCCACCTCACCCAAAGTGCAAAGAAGGAGAGGCGGCAGAGTCCGTGCTAACTCTCACTCCACCCCTGCAGAGAGCTCTAGTAGCAGAAGGCTCTCATTCCCCAAAATTTGAAAAGTTCTTTCCTTCCCGCCTGACACAAGCCCCCGTCCAAGTTTCACCTCCCAGTTCCATGTGTAGTTGATAATAAAAAATAAGTTTCTGTTAACTACTGTTTCAATCATGTTCTTTTGGAGGAGGAGGGGAAAGGGGGTTGGTAATTGGACAGGACAGTCACCTTTGGCAGGGTACATAGGCGGGGGCAGGCACAGCAGCAGGGCATATAGACAGTGCAGTGATGCAGTGACTAGTTACCCTGGTTAGTCTGGGAGGTGGTTTTCATGTTATGTGGTGGGGGGTGGGTTGCTCTGTGACTTTGTGGCGGGGGAGGGCAGTTACAGATCTTAAGCGGTGGTCCTTATGCAGGATCACAGAGCCACGCAGCAGGGGATCTGTAACCGTCCTCCCCCTGCCACAAAGTCACATAGCCCCCCCATACACACAGTCTCGATCAGGAGGGGTGACAGGCTCCGTTGAAACAACCATCCCACCGCAGCGGAGCCTGTCAATCCTTGAGTTTAGAAGCTTCATTCGCGTCACTACACTACACCCGCTCCGCACCACAGTCTGCATCCCAGTTTTAAAAAATTCCCACGAAAACAGTAGTAAAGAAAACGGTGTGCATTAACAAAGTAGAACTATTTTTATTTCGACACGTGTGTTGCAGGGGGGGTGAAGGGGGTATGTAGCTGGATAGGATAGTCAACATTAACTGGGTAAAGAAACGGGGGCAGGTTCAGCTTCTCTGTACACAAACTTTAAAGTCACAGGTTACCCTGCTCACTCAGGAACTTTGCTTTCAAAGCCTCCCGGATGCACAGCGCGTCCCGCTGGTCTCTTCTAATCACCCGGCTGTCTGGCTGTGCGTAATCAGCAGCCAGGCTATTTTCCTCAACCTCCCACCCCGCCATAAAGGTCTCCCCCTTGCTCTCACGGAGATTGTGGAGCACACAGCAAGCTGCTATAACAATGGGGATATTGGTTTCGCTGAGATCACAGCGAGTCAGTAAGCTTCTCCATCTCCCCTTGAGACGTCCAAAAGCACACTCCACCACCATTCTGCACTTGCTCAGACGGTAGTTGAAGAGTTCTTTTTCACTGTCCAGGGCGCCAGTATAGGGCTTCATGAGCCAGGGCATTAGCGGGTAGGCTGGGTCCCCGAGGATGACTATAGGCATCTCCACATCCCCAACAGTTATTTTGTGGTCCGGGAAGTAAATACCTTGTTGCAGCCGTCTAAACAGACCAGAGTTCCTGAAAACACGAGCGTCATGAACCTTGCCCAGCCATCCCACGTAGATGTTGGTAAAACGTCCCCTGTGGTCCACCAGTGCTTGCAGCACCATGGAAAAGTAGCCCTTTCGGTTAATGTACTGGCTGGCCTGGTGGTCCGGTGCCAGGATAGGGATGTGAGTTCCATCTATGGCCCCACCGCAGTTTGGGAATCCCATCGCTGCGAAGCCATCTATGATCGCCTCCACGTTTCCCAGGGTCACTACCTTTGGCAGCAGTACATCAACGATTGCCTTCGCTACTTGCATCACAACAACCCCCATGGTAGATTTGCCCACCCCAAACTGGTTCGCGACTGACCGGTAGCTGTCTGGCGTTGCAAGCTTCCAGAGGGCTATGGCCACTCGCTTCTGGACACTCAGTGCAGCTCGCAACCGGGTGTCATTGCGCTTCAGGGCAGGGAACAGCAACTCACAAAGTTCCAGGAAAGTTCCCTTCCGCATGCGAAAGTTTCGCAGCCACTGGGATTCATCCCAGACCTGCAGCACTATGCGGTCCCACCACTCAGTGCTTGTTTCCCGTGCCCAGAATCGACGTTCCACGGCATCAACATGACCCATTGCCACCGTGATGTCCTCGGCGCTGGGTCCCGTGCTTTCTGAGAGGTCTGTGCTACTCTCAGACTTCAGGCCATCACCGCGGTGCCGTAGCCTCCTCGCCTGACTTTTCTGCATCTGCCTCAGGGAAACCTGTATGATAAGCTGCGAGGCGTTGAGAGCGGCCACAACTGCAGCGATGGTCGCAGCGTGCTCCATGCTCGCAGTGCTGTGGCGTACGCGCTGTCAATGACTGGAAAAGTGCGCGAACTGATTTCCTGCCGGCGCTTTCAGGGAGGGAGGGCGGGAGTGATGAACGGATGACGACAGTTACCCAAAAGCACCCTCGACACATTTTGTTACCCAGAAGGCATTGCCGGCTACACCCAGAATTCCAATGGGCAGAGGGGGCTGCGGGAACTGTGGGATAGCTGACCACAGTGCACCGCTTCGAATGTCGACGCTTTCACTGTTAGTGTGGACTCACAAAGTCGAATTACTGTCCTTAGTGTGGACACACACGTTCGACTTTGCAATATCGATTCCAAAAATTCGATGCAAGTAAAATCGAACTACTCTCGTAGTGTAGACAAGGCCTCAGAGTTGGTTCTGGATTCTACTAAAGCCCAGGAAGGGAATGGTCCTAAGTTTGCATCTGCTGGGGAGAATGGCACCGTAACTAGGTTGCATCCAGTTAGTGTCTTAGCAAAATCCCAGAGACCAGACAATTCTGGTGCTTGTATTTTGCCTGTTGCTCATGTGTGGCTGGAGAAGGGTGTAACAACTCTGTCTGATCAGGGTGATACCCTAGCCAGGGCACAAGGAGAGCAGAAAGGTAATTTGGTTGTGGTACCTACGGACAGTTTCACAACTTGTAGCAAAAAGGAAAACATTCCTAAGCTTGTGTGTGGCAAAGAGAAGGGAAATGTTTCTAACCTTTTATCTAGGAAGTCTATGGGTTTGCCTGAAAGGGGATTGTGTAAAGATGGGCCAAAGGTGATCCTGAATGTAAGTAAGACCCAGACAGAGTCTGTTGTTGCTCAGGGAAGTGTTCCTTTAGAGCAAGCCCTAGGTGAAGAGGGTAAGGGCAGAATTTCTGTGAGGGATGAATTGCTGCTTAGAAAAGCTCCTGGAGAAAGGAATCCTCATGGTAATCTGTTCAAGCAGTTCCCTGCAACTGAAGGGTGTGAGAGTGATTTAATCAAGGAAGTTTCAGTTCCTAGCAGCCAAAAATTGTCTGTTGTGAATGGATCCACTGACTTTCCTCTGTAGATTTGTGTGGTATTGCTTTAAGACAGAGTCCAGCCTTGGAAATGATAGCAGTTACGAATATGAAAACTGGTGGACTGGCTCTGGTCTGGGGTAGTGCAAATTACTTGCCTGGCTGGGAAAGGAAGGACTTGCTAATAGCTGTTAGCACAGAGAGCCCACCCCATCAGCCAGTGAATTCTGTTAAGCAAGAGAAATCAGGGTTTGATCCTGCAGGACAAGGAGGAAAGAGAAAACTGAATTTTGCAAAGGGAAGCCACAGGTTAACCCTAAAATGCCCAAACTCCAATGGTATTGAGCCAAAGGTGTGGCATGACAAACATGATTGTAGATGGACACTTGCAATGAACTTGTTGTTATTGCTAAATTTTGTAATGAATGTGTGGCTATTGCCACAAACTGTAAAAATGTACAATGTGCCTAATCTTTTTGAGAATCCCTTGAACATGTTAAAAGGAATACATGAGAACACACGTTATGTTAAAAGGCCTTGTTACACTGGGGTTTCACAGGTAATGCCTGTAAACAATATTGGAACTTTCCACAGGGGAAAAGACATTCCAGACCTGATGTGCTGTATGAACAGGAAGACTGAGGCACACTACCATATTGCTTTCATGGCTAAATGCCAAGATTCCTGTACTATGAAGAACATTAATATCTACATTTATTCAATGTTAATTGGGTTCCAAACATTTGCCCGAGCTTGTATGGATAAAGTAGCTATGTTCTTTAGCTCTTGGCAAGATCACATGAGACATACAGGAACGATGCTGCCAGAGCAGATCCAATCCACTATTGTTCTAACTAAGTTTTACCTTGAGTTTGTAAAGAGGTTCAATTATGTGGTTGAACAGGATTTTGATAAACCATTTCTGTTACACACTGGTACGGCTTGTAACCCAAGACTAGCTGTAGTGAGACAGAACCCAGGATGGGGAGCTCTTGGGATGCAGTCAGGGATGTTTGTGTCATCCCTTCCTGCATCAATTTTGCGTTGGGGGTGTGACGTTATTGACATAAACTGGGACCGTATAGATCATTGTTGCAACCAAGGTCCTGTAGTGGCACCCAAATCTTGTATAAAGGGGGTCAAATGGGGTGTCTAGGACAAGGTTATGGTTTACTGGTTATGATTATGCTGTCTATATGTGTGTATCTGTTTTATAGTTAAAGTTATGAATATTGGCTCTATACTGTCTGTATGGCAAACTTATGCTATGCTTCTGGGTGACATCCCAGACTCTGCCTAGCCTGCTTGATGGCCCATAAGGACCATCAGCTATACAATGGACCCATTGAGAGAAGGCAGATACGCCTTGTGACTCAGCAAAGTATGCAGGGACTGGCCCATGTGACTCCAAACTCCATTTTGCTGTAATTTTCCACAGTAAGGACAAAGAGATGTTCTTACACCTGGAAAAGACTATATAAGGCTGATGCCTCATCTCCATCTTGTCTTCAATCCTGCTTCTTACCTCTGGAAGAACTTTGCTACAAACTGAAGCTCTGAACAAAGGACTGAGGACCCATCCCAGCGGGGGATGTATTCCAGAGACTTGATTTGAACCTGCAGTTTATTCTATCGCTGCTGCAAGCCTGAACCAAGAACTTTGCCATTACTGTATGTAATTGATTCCATTTAACCAATTCTAACTCTCATCTCTATCTTTTTCCTTTTATGAATAAACCTTTAGATTTTAGATTCTAAAGGATTGGCAACAGCGTGATTTGTGGGTAAGATCTGATTTGTATATTGACCTGGGTCTGGGGCTTGGTCCTTTGGGATCAGGAGAACCTTTTTCTTTTACTGGGGTATTGGTTTTCATAACCATTTGTCCCCATAACGAGTGGCACTGGTGGTAATACTGGGAAACTGGAGTGTCTAAGGAGATTGCTTGTGAGACTTGCGGTTAGCCAGGGGGTGAGACCGAAGTCCTCCTAGTCTGGCTGGTTTGGTTTGCCTTAGAGGTGGAAAAACCCCAGCCTTGGGCTGTAACTGCCCTGTTTTAGCAATTTGTCTTGAGTTGGCGCTCTCAGTTGGGTTCCACCAGAACCGCATTGTCACAGCTACTTATGCCATGTAACATATCTCTGTAAAGGTTATGATCTACTGAGTCTATTCATCCTCATGAGTTTACCCTGACTCCCCCTTTTCCCCCCCACTACCTACTGTTTTCAGGAACCCGGGGACCAGGAACCCCAAAACTTGCTAGAACACTTATGAATGACATCATATGCTTTCAAGGTACTGAAAGGGAGTGTGACCAAAGACAAACAGGGATTTTACATGTACTGCCTCCACCGTGGACAGTGTCCAAGTCTTTGGAAGTAAGTTCAGGAGGAGGGAATGACGGTGCACCCTATACGGCTTTATGGAAATATGCTTATGAATGTATATATATGACATAACTGGAATATGTTTCATGCTACTTATGCCATGTAACATATCTCTGTAAAGGTTCTGATCTACTGAGTCTATTCATCCTCATGAGTTTACCCTGTATAAGCGTTATACAGGGTAAAACGGATTTATTTGGGGGTTGGACCCCATTGGGAGTTGGGCCACCTGAGAGTTAAAGACAAGAACACTTCTGTAAGCTGCTTTCAGGTAAGCCTACAGCTGTTAGGGGATGTGGCCCAGACCTGGGTCTGGGCTTGCAGCAGGCTAGCGAGTCTGGCTCAAACCAGGCAGGGCACTGAAGTCCCAAGCTGCCAGGGCAGGAAAGCAGGGGCAGAAGTAGTCTTGGCACATCAGCTGGCAGTCCCAAGGGGGTTTCTGTGATCCAACCCGTCACAGTGTACATAAAGAAATGGTTCTTAAGCTTGCTAGGATTAAAGGCCCGTCACATTAGCACGAGGCCTGGTTGGGGGAGTTATGCTGAAGGCTGGGAGATAGCTGAATACTGTAGATCTAAGGAGATGACCTGCCCCAGGTCAGATATTTTGCACTCTCCTCCTGAGAGACAAACAGGTAACCACAAACAGATCCAGTACACCACAGGATTCTGCAAGACGGGAGTGCTGGGGGCCTTTAGCAATTAGCTTGCCATGCAATGGCTAAGCCGTTAGACCACATTTACATACAGGAATTAAGAAATAAATAAGTGCTGCAAATCCCACATATTAATGCTTGATGCTTAATTATGGACACCCCAACGCCGTCGTAAGATTGTTTGCAGTGCTCTTGTGGCCGGGTTGGTCTGTAACGCGGCCTGCACTGGCTGAAGAGCGCGAGTGCCGATCTCCGGACAGGCTGTCAGGAAGCGGGGCACAAATCCTGAGTTGGCAGGAGCGCTATAATTAGCTGTCCCCAACCAATTATCCCCTGTAACCTCTTCAGGCCTGTACCAGCCTTAACATGGAGCCCCCGATAATTCCCCAGGTGCTCCGATCTGTCTGCCACCCAGGTCAGCCTGTCTTGGGGACAGAAGGTTCTTTACACCAAGAGTCACAACAATATTCAGGTTACTCCCAGTCCCGAAGGGTCAGTCACTTACCCTATGTCAATTGCACCTTAGATCTCACACCAAAGACAACGCTTGTAGCCAATCCTATAATAAACTATGTACAGATCAATTAACTAGGAACAGGAAACACAGGTTATTTTGAAGGTTGAAGCAGGTAAACATAGATACACAAAGGAGTTACAATTTTAAATTTCCAAAGGTAACAGAAGCTTCTCTAATAAGCAAACTCTATGTTGTCTTTAAGGCTAACCCGAGCTAAGCAGCTGGGGAGCTCTTGCTTATGGCTTGAAAACCTTGTTCCCCAGAGTCCAAGCAGCATAGGGATCCAGTTGCTTTTTCTCAGGGATATTCATCCCCTTCCTCCCTTGTGCAAACTCCCCTGATGGGAGGAATCCACTTACATGTCTCATCTTCGTGGGGGAGGAGGGAGGGCAGAACAACCAATGGTCTTTGTCCTCTTTAATGACCCACAACGGTCCATTGGTGTCAATGGACCTTTCTTGTTGGGCAGGACGTGACATCTTCTGTTGGAGATCAGCCCTTCCCACTAGTTAATGTCTCTCTCCTGGCTGGTGATTCACACTGTGATGCTCAAATATCCCTGTACACTAAGTGAGATTGATGTGCCCAGCAACTCACAAGCACTCAATAAAGTCTAAACCCCAAGCAGATGTTTGGAATTCTAATACCTACGTGACCAGCACCAACGCCCAGGTGATCCAGACTGGGCCCAACTCGGTATTCGTCACAGTTCAGCTGAGACATACGGACCTTGGCATGAGCTAGGATCTGGTCTGCCAGCGTCACACCTGCAACGGAGGAATCATCTGCCGTGTCTTTGTACGTGGCTCTGCTGTATTCGACGTTCTCAGGGCTGGGGGAAAGGAGATCCTGGGGTGAGATGGAGCTGTTCTGAGTTTGTACAGCACCTAACACAATGGGGTCTCAGGGGATGTCTGGTTCTCCTAGGCACTACCGTAATACACCTAATAAATAATATACAGCAGGGAGCACAATCGGGTCCTGGCCCATGACTGGGGGCTCCCAGGCATTACCATTGTTTTTGGATTCTCCCATAACTTCGACGGACGAGTGTTCAGCTAACGTTGCCCTGTGCTCTGGGTGTATTTGTTTTATGGCTTCTCACTTGGGAAGCAAGTCCAATCCTGGGTTTGCAAATGCGATTGCCTGTCTCGCACGTGTAGCCATTGCTGGGGGGAGGGTTTGAGGTGTTGGCCTTATGATGTTCTTTCCTCTCCTGCAGAGACCTCACACGCCACTCCCCAGAAGTGGAACTAGCACATTGGGATCCTGGCTCATGCCTGGGGCTCCCAGATGCTATGGTCCCCTACCTCATAGAGCCTCAGGTGAGCCCCCTCTGCCCCCCACTATCCCTGCCCCCTGGAAGCCTAGGGGAGCCCCTGGCCCCCATGTCCCCTGCCACATGGAACCCAAGAGAAGTCCTCCATGAGTCCCACCTTCCCTGACCCATGGAGCTTCAGGGGAGTGCTTCATGCCCCCCCCCCCCGCCTATGGAAACCCTGATGACTCCCCCTTTCCCCCTCACTATCTACTGTCCCATGGAGCCCCAGGGGGCTTCCCCTGCCCCCTCTACTGTTGGTTGCCCAGCAGGGGCTAAGGGATGTGGGTCGAGGGGCTCTAGGTTTGTGACCAGGTTCAGGGGCGCTGACGCTGCGGGTCCTGTGCAGGTGCCGGGATGGATGCCCAGGGCTGGACTCCTGCTGCTGCCCCTTCTCCTCTGCTTCGGGCCAGAGACCACCAGTAGTATCAACCCGGCCGCGCGCAGAGTGACGGTGGATCATGTGAACTGGTGAGTGACCGGCCTGGGGTTTCTCTCTGTCCTTCCCTGCCCCTGCACCCAGCTGCGAAGAGCAGCAGAGAATGTCCCTGGTTGCATCCCACTGGCTTGTAGGGATGCCCAGCAAGGTGAGGGGGACCGCACTCTACCTGGGTCTGCCCAGACACCTCCTAAGAGCCGGGGGCTGCTATTGTGCCAGGCACTAGAGACACCTAAACGAGGGCAGAGAGCACCCAGCATGCCAGGGATGCACTGAGCCCTGCATTAGATTACGTAACATCTTGATTCTGTGGGTGCAGGGGGAGATGGGCCCCAGAGGAGGGAAGGTATTTTTGGTTCCTAGTCCCCTTTCTCTCCCTTTTACTTGGCATCTCCTGGCTCAGTCCCAGGAGCCCGGTGCCCCCTGACCCCTCTGTGTTTGCCCTCTTTCAGTAACGGCAGAGTTAACAAGCAATACGCCTTTGCCACCACACTGCCCCATGCCACCTGCAGCAACCCCCAGAATGTGGCCACCTATCTGCCCACAACCCAGCTAGCAGACATGAGAGAGACGATTCGCCCGTCTGGTGCCCTGTACCAGCCGCCCAGCGGGAACATTGAGGCTGCCCGGCCAAATGAAGTGCTTATGCCGAGTGGAAATACACGGAGCACAGCGAGTGGCGTCTGTTCTCCGACCTAAACAGCCTTGTGGCCCAGCTCACGGCCAGGACCTACGGCCAGGACAGATGCCTGATCTTATTCACCTTGAACACATTCCAAAAACAGACTTTTTCTTTTCCAATTTATTTTCTACTCTCTTCTATGATAAAGACATTAGCTCTGATGCTATATGATTATACTTACATATTAAGTTCTAAGTTACATATAAAATTAAATATTCTGAACCGGAACAACACAATTCAATCTTATTAAACCAGAACGTTCCGACTGACCTGAAACAAATTTTGTTTTGTAAATGTTCATGTTGCCGGAAATTTCAAAATTCTCCCAATTTGGAACAAAACCACATTTTGAAATTGCAGAATTTCCTACAAAAGAGACATTTTCCTGCCCGTAGGTCTCTGATAAACAGCAAACCAGCAAGAAGCAGCTGCCATCTAGTGTCCATACAAGGCTATCGCAGGTGACACATTGTATCTCCTTGTTTGCAGTCAACACAAACTATGCTATGGCATGGAGAGCATGGAAAACAAGCTCTTATTGCCCATGAGGACACGCAGTTGGCGCTCTGGATGGAAAGCGAGCGATAATCAGAGCGTCCCTCTATTTCCCCCGGGGGCGATGGGGTAAATCATAGGATTGGCTACAAGCGTTGTCTTTGGTGTGAGATCTAAGTTGCAATTGACATACAGTAAATGACTGGCCCTTTGGGACTGGGAGTAACCGGAATATTGTTGTGATTCTTGTTGTAAAGGACCATCTGTCCCTAAGACAGGCTGACCTGGGTGGCAGACAGATCGGAGTACCGGGGGGACTATCGGTGGCTCCCTGTTAAGGCTGGTACAGGCCTGAATAGGTTACATGGGATAATTGGTTGGGAACAGCTAATTATAGGGCTCCAGCCAACTCAGGGTTTGTGCCCTGCGTCCTGACAGTCTGTCCGGAGATCGGCACTCGTGCTCTTCAGCCAGTGCAGGCACCGATACAGACCAACCCTGCCACAACAGCACTGCAAACAATCTTACGACGGCGTTGGGGTGTCCATAATTAAGCATCAAGTATTAATATTCAGGATTTGCAGCACTTATTTATTTCTTAGTTCCTGTGTGTAAATGTGGTCTAACGGCTTAGCCATTACATGGCAACCTAATTGCTAAAGGCCCTCAGCACTCTCGTCTTGCAGAATCCTGTGGTGTACTGGATCTGTTCGTGGTTACTTGTTTGTCTCTCAGGAGGAGAGAACAAAATATCTGACCTGGGGCAGGTTATCTCCTTAGATCTACAGTGTTCAGTTACCTCCCAGCCTTCAGCATAACTCCCTCAACCAGGCCTCGTGCTAATGCGACGGGCTTTTAATCCTAGCAAGCTTAAGAACCCATTTCTTTATGTACACCTATTAGCCTCCCATGCATGGTCCAAGCTAAGAAGCAACACACCCCTGGTAAATCTTATAGGCCAATGCCATTATATGTCTAGCAAGTATAAACGTGCCTGTGAGACAGGGTCATAGATCATAAGATCAGGTCAGGGCTCAACACCCTCTCGCCCAAGGACATAAAAATTCTGTCGCAGGTGACTAATGGATTGTTTCGCTGTTTGAAAAGGCTGCCTGGGTGTCCCGCTGTCTGTAGCAGGTCATGATCCTGAGTGCCGACTTCAGGGCAGACTGTCAGAAAACAGGGCAGGCACCCCAAGTGGTGGTGTGTTCTATAATTAGATTTCACCCAGCCAGTAACAAAGGTGAACTCCTGGATCACTGTCCCCGTCTTACCATGGAGTCACAGACAGTCCCCTTAGCCTCTCCCAGACAAACTGGGCTTTGAGATAAAATGGTCACTTACACCAAACATCACACCAAGTTGCTCCCATTCCCAAGAGACCAGTCCCTTACCCCAGATCGTCAGGTACTCCAAATCTTACACCGAAGACAACGCTGGCAGTAAACTAACTAAAGGTTTATTAGCTGAGAAAAGGGAGTGATCGTTACTGAGAGGTAAAGCAGATAAAATATATGTACAGAGGAGCCACAGTTTGTAATTCCAAATAGTAGCAGTGATGTAATAAACTGCCAGATTCTCAAAAGTCTTTTCAGGGAACCCAGATCGTCTCTGGGAATCTCCACTTTGCATCTGGTGCACTTCCCTGTAAGAGACCAAACAGTCCAGAGATGCAGGATTTTTTCCTTGAATCCATCTTTATAGCTTCTTCTCACAGAAAACGAGCTGACAGGGTCACTACCCGCGTGGGCTCTTCCTTTGATGATGAAGTGTGAGAAAAGCATTTTAAGCTTCCCATCATCATATACAAAGACCACTCGCCTTGAATCTAGCACTTTTCTGTTCAAGTTCTTCATTTGCATTCCACAAGACTTCGTTTGGTGGGTTATTTCATTACAGGGGCACACGCAAGGTAAACGTTTGCTACTGCATTATAACGGGATACAGATACGTGAAAATAATGCAGGTAACATCCCACGAGTTTTCAGGATTTAAACACGAAACACACTGGTGTACATTTTACAATCACTTTGATCTACACGAACACACAAGTGAATTGGCCTGGCGCTCTGCCACGAGCTGGCACCTGGTCTGCCAGCATCACAGTGGGGTTACTGCAAATATTCCCTGGGAGCATTGAACCCTGCAGGAGTCTGGCTGGGCTGGAGTCACTGCAGGCAGGGCCGGCTTTAGGCCAATTCCCCCGATTCCCCAGAATCGGGCCCTGTGCCTAAAAGGGCCCCGTGCCTTAGGCGCCTTTTTAATTTTTACATTTTTTTTACTCACCCGGCGGTGGCACTTCGGCGGCAGAGGGTCCGCTCTGGGTCTTCGACGGCATTTTGGCGGCAGGGGGTCCGCTCTGGGTCTTCGACGGCATATTGGCAGCGGGGAGCGGGGTCCTTCAGTGCCGTGGAAGACCCAGAGCCAAGTGAAGGACCCCCACCGCCAAAGTGACGACGATGACCCGGACCGCCGCTGGGTATTCGAATCGGGCCCGCAGGTCCTAAAGCCGGCCCTGACTGCAGGCAGCCATGGATATAAACAGGGGAGGCCGATGCCAAAGGCCCAGTCTCAGAGGCCACGGGCCTACCTCTGTGGAAGCGTATGGGTCCTTGGGGCCCAGCCCACTAAAGGGATTGCTCCCTTGGGACTGGGTCCAGGTTGGGGCATAGACCAGCCGCCGTGGATCTGTGACTGTGGTAGCAGAGGGCATTTCCTGACTGCACCAGGAGTATTTTGCGATGAGTCATGCACAGCAGTGAAAACAAGGTCGCCCCAAGGGAGCAGCAGAGAGAAACGGCGGCTGGTCACCTCTGGAGGAAGCAGCTGGTGGGGCTGTGCAGAGAGAGGCGGTGAAAGGTTGGGAAGTGGAGGAAGGCGCACCCACTGGAACTGCTCAAGAAAGGACAAGAACCAGAGTCCAGTCCCGGATAGGGCTACTATCTCTGTCTCCTCCAAGCTGGCCTTGTTTTTTGGTTCTAGTACACTGGGTCAGTCATCTACACAGGATGTTCCCAAGAGCGCTCAAGAATCTAAAAAAATCTGATTTCTTCTATCCCGTTCTGGACAGAATTATTGTAGCGCTTGATAGACGATTCACCGCCAACTCCAGTTGGCTTTCTGCACTAACTGCTTGTGAGCCAAAGAATGAACATGTTCTTGATGATGAGAAACTAAAAATAATTGCAGATCACTATGGATCAGCGGCACCAATTTTGGCAATGTGGATGCAGAAGTCGAAGTTTTTGTGCCAATATTTGCACTTAACTTAAATAACTCTTCCCCCTCCCTGGTATTTATCCCTCTGATGTATTTATAGAGAGCAATCGTATCTCCCCTCAGCCTTCTTCTGGTTAGGCTAAACAAGCCAAGCTTGTTCTCTCATAAAGTAGGTTTTCCATTTCTCGGATCATCCTAGTAGCCCCTCTCTGCACCTCTTCCAGTTTGAATTCATCTTAAACATGGGAGACCAGAATTGCACACAGTATTCCATATGAGGTCTCACCAGTGCCTTGTACAATGATACTAACACTTCCCTGTCTCTACTGGAAATGTCTTGCCTGGTGCAGCCTAGAACTGGATTAGCCTTTTTCATGGCTGCATCACATTAGCAGCTCATAGTCATCCTGAGATCAACCAATACATCCAGAAAAAAGAACAGGAGTACTTGTGGCACCTTAGAGACTAACAAATTTATTTCAGCATAAGCTTTCGTGGGCTACAGCTCACTTCTTCAGATGCACCCAGGGCTTTCTTCTCCTCTGTCGCTTCCAACTGGTAAATCCCCCAATGATAGCAAAAATTCTTGTTGTTAGTCCCTAAATTCATGACCTTGCACTTTGCATTATTAAATTTCATCCCATTTCTATTACTCCAGTTAATAAGGTCATCCAGATCTTCTTGTAGGATATTCCGGTCCTCCTCCATATTGGTAATACCTCCCAATTTTGTATCATCCACAAATTTTATTAGCACAATCCCACTTTTTGTGCCAAGGTTATTAATAAAAATGTTAAATAAGATTGGTCCCAAGACCGATCCACTAGTAACCTCCCTCTAGTCTGACAGTTCACCTTTCAGTATGACACATTGTAGTCTCCGCTTTAACCAGTTCCTTATCCACCTTTCAATTCTCATATTAACCTCAGTCTTCTCCAATTTAACTAATAATTTCTCATGTGGAACTGTGTCAAATGCCTTACTGACATCCAGGTATATTAGATCTACTGCATTTCCTTTGTCTAAAAAGTCAGTTATCTTCTCAAAGAGGGAGATCAGGTTGGTCTGGCATGATCTACCTTTTGTAAAACCATGCTGCATTTTATTCCAGTGACTCTGAAAAAGATATGGAGATCATGGTGGAAAATCAGTTCAACATGATCTCCCAGTGTGATGGTGTGACCAAAAGAGCTAATGTGATCCTGGGATGCATAAACAGGGAATCTCGAGTAGGAATGGAGATTATTTTACCTCTATATTTGGCACTAATACAACTGCTGGTTGTCCAATTCTGGTGCCCACAATTCAAGACAGATGTAGATAAATTGGAGAAGGGTCAGAGAAGAGCCACAAGAATGATTCAAGGATGTATAGTGAAAGACTCAAGGAGCTCAATCTATTTAGCTTAACAAAGAGAAGGACAAGGGATGACTTGGTTACAGTCTATAATTACCTACATGGGGAACGAATATTTAATAATGGGCTCTTCAATCTAGCAGAGAAAGGTCTAACACAATCCAATGGCTGGAAGTTGAAGCTAGACAAATTCAGACAGGAAATAAGGTGTACATTTTTGACAGTGAGAGTAATTGAATATTGGAACAATTTACCAAGGGTCATGGTGGATTCTCCATGACTGACAATTTTTCAATCAAGATGGGATGTTTTTCTAGAAGATCTGCTCTAGGAATTATTTGGAGGAAGTTCTCTGGCCTGTGTCATAGATGATCACAATGGTCCCTTCTGGCCTTGGAATGTAAGAATCTATGAAAAACCTTCCTGCTACTAATTAGCCCCTTCTTCAGTTATTCTGTCACAACAGTGCTGAGGTTGGATTTAAGGTTTTATGCTATGATGGGACTTGGATCAGGTTGTGTTGATGTTGGCATGGCTTCTGAGACCTTCTCCGCTCAGTTCCCAAGAACTCAGCTCAACTCTGAACTCATTCCTGAGGTTTCTTCATTGGTATACAATCAAACTACCCTTGAGTTGATCAAGTTCAAGCGTAGAGGATGGGTACAGGGTATACCACACATCCAACGTACATAATCGTGAGTCAGCTTATATGCACACTTATGATGTGTTAACCAGTAGTATTGTGTATATCACACATGTAATGATTGGCCTACTAATGTTTCTAGAGAGCTCCCGTCGGGGCTCTGAACTGCCGAGCCCGGAGGCGTCGGGGCCAGGAGCGGCACCAGGGTTTTTGCCGCCCTAGGCGGCAGCACTCCTCCTCTGAGCACTTCCCAGAGCGAGTGAAGGACCTGCCGCTGAATTTCCGCCAAAGACCCGGAGGGGAAGGACCCGCCCCCCCCCAACGCCGAATTTCCGCCGAGGGTGGCAAAGTGCTGCCCCTCAAATCCTGCCGCCCTAGGCAACCGCCTAGGGTCGCCTAGTGGAAGCGCCGGCCCTGGTCGGGGCTAGGGACTGCCAGGCCCGCAGGCATCGGGGTTCTGAACTGCCAGGCCCGGAGGCGCCGGGGCTCTGAACTGCCAGGCCCGGAGGCGCCGGGGCTCAGCCCTGGCACAAATTAAGCCCTGGTTATTTCCAGTATGAACCCAGGTGCAACAAAAAAGCAGCTGGTCAGGAGGAAGGAGGGGAAGAGAAAAGGAGGAAAGGCCTTGGAGAGAAAGGAGCCTGTGGATCTGATCTGGATTAAGACTGGAAATCAGGGTGAACTGTCTCCAATCCGTTTTTAGCTGAAGTCAGTAACTGGCAAAGACATCACTTGTTTGTTAAAGGTAAACTCTTAAAAGGTTCATTGCTAATCCCTGACCACGTTGTTGGGTCAATATGGGTCTAAGCACCCCAGGGTTTAGCCCATTTGTAAGTATCTTGATCAAATGCTTATCAACGTTTTGTTACCGTTGGCTGTAATCAATTGCTTATTAATAGGGCCCTTAATGTTCAGTTTTTATTTTATTTAATTTTTCCTGGGAATTTACCAGTGTTTATTACCACCACAACAAAAACAGGTGAAAATAGTGCAAAAAAACTATAAATAATTTTTCTGGGGAAATATCGGGGTTTATTTTGGTGGATGGAAAGACTGGGGGGGAAAGTATTCAGTAGATTAATGCTTTGAATTCCATTCATCAGTGTGGTTTGCTGCACAACTAAAACAGAACTAAAAACAGAACACCCTCTCCGAGTTTAAGAACACAATACATCTCTAATCCTCAAACAAAACTTTTCATGTGAATAAACAGTTTACTGTTGTAGACTTGCAACTATTAGCCTATAACTATTTACATTGAATAATTGGGCCCCATCATTTGCAGCACCTACACTCAACTTCATCCTTTCCTCCTGTTTTTGTTTTTTGAAAACTTTCGAATACTTCCTGGTGTTTTGAACCATATTCTGATACGGATTTTCATTTTCTTCCCAGTTTAGTGTGTGTCAAATCTGTAAACTGTTATCTACTAACAGCTTGAAATGTTTACGTTGTGGGCGTGAGATTCATCAGTATGTTCAGAGGCGCACGCACTCCAGAGCTTGAGTGTGTGCCTGTCTGTTTATTGTGTGTATCTTCTAGATTAATACATAGCCTTCCTTCCACAGACAGCTTTGCATACACACAGACTAATGTATTCTCGTAATGCAGATATCTCAAGGAATGTATTGTGTTTTCCTAATACAAGTTATATTTATATATTTGAATGTTACAAAAGTAGGGTGAAAATCAGAAAAAATGGAATAATGCTTTTTGTAAAACCTGGGCAATTTTCAGTAAAAATCAGTTTAAACTGAAAACGAAGGGGCTTACTTATTAGTTAGGCTTTCCAGGCATGATTAGAGTAATTCTGTAAGTCCCATTTGGCCGTTGGATTTAATAAAGGAATTTCTGATTAGATCAGGTTTTGGGGGTTTCCCATTTTAATAATTTCAACAGTCACCTGCAAATCTGGCTACCTCACTCCTCACCCCCCTTTCCAGATCATTCATAAATACATTAAACATCATGGGACTGAGTGCAGGACCTTGAGCTACCCCCCGTTAACCTTCTGCCCTGACTGAAACCCACCATTTAATGTTACTGCTCCCCTCCCCCACCCAGCACCCCATTGTAGGTACGTGCAGAGCTGCCATGGGACGCCCACTCCAGACGCCCACCCATCTGGCCTCAAGGTGAGATGACTGATTTGGGAGACCAGGCCCGCGGTCTGTGTTCAACTCGTCAGTCTGCTCATCCCCTTCCAGGGAAGTGAACCCTGCTGGAGAGCAGAGCCCTGTGACCCCAGCCAAACTCAGCAGGACCCGGCTACAAGCGTTGGGTTCAGGTCAGGTCTAAAAACCACCCGAAACTGTCGGGCGTGAGTGGGGTCAGCTCTGATCGCCTGCCCCGGCCGGTGGACTCGGGATGATGGCGACGGCTGCGTGCCCCGCTCCTGCCAGCTCCGCCTTGGGATGAGCGTCACCAGACTGCGCGTTCGCCCCCGAGAGATCATGCAGCAGGGTGGCGGGGGGAGCATGGATGCCAGTGCAGAGGTGGGGTTCTGGGGTGGGAGCACTAAGAACACGCCAGTGTAAGAATCGAGGACCTGGGGCGGTGGGGCCCTGCGTCTCTGATGCTCCCTCGTCACCACCAAGGGAGCCAGGGGAAGCAGCATCTCGCTAGTCCTGGGGGGTCAGGCCCAACGGGAAGTCCTATCAGAGCACCCAAGGCCTGTGGCCACCTGATTGCCTCGCACCTGCTACGTAAGCCAGGAAGTGAGCGGGGTGGGATGTCCGGGCAACTGTGCAAACTCCCTGCTCTGCGGACCCTGCTCTAGCCTGCCTCAGGCAATCCACATCCAATCCTGTTCCTGATCCCTGCTCCGCTCCTGGCTCCTGCCTCGGCCCTAGCTCCCACCTGCCTCCTGCTCCGGTTCCTGCTCACTCGTGGCCCTCAGCTACCAATCCTGGCTCCGACCCCCAGCTCCGACTTCTGACTCGGATTCCGGCTCGACCCTTGGCTCTGGCATTTGGTATCTGACCCCGGCTCTGATCCTCGGCGTTGATTCCTGTTCTGATGCTGGCTCTAGAATGTGGCAGCTGGCTCTGGTTGTGACCCAAACTTCTGTTCCCTGGCCTGGATGCCTGCTCTGCCCACTAGACCTGACTCCTGCTCTGACCAGTAGGCCAGACTGCCTCGGTGCTGGTTCCTAACAGCCGGGGTGTGTGAGAATCGGAGGGGGGGGGAAATAAACACTCATATTCCCCTCTACTCTTGGCAGGGAACAGTGGAAGCCAAAAACACTACAGACATTTAACTCCCCTGCAGACATTCTTTGTTTTTAGAGCTAAGAGGGACTGTCCTGATCCTCTCCTTGGACTTCCTGCATAGCACAGGCCAGAGAAGCGGGATACTGTCTCTTGAAAACCCCGGGACCAAACGGTTCCAAATCTGCACCACTAATCCTCCCTCAGACCCCAATGAGGCACCGCAATTCCCGACTACCTGAGTCGCCGTGTGGCTTTTAGAGCACTTTAAAAAAGCAGCCGCTAACCAATAAACTTGGCTTGAATCCCAGTGCTATTGGTAATCCCACCCAGCTAGACTCAGCACAGCAAAGCAGAAAACAGCCCCCCACACCCGCCCGATTTACTGCTTTACGGTGCTTTCCCCAGGGAAATCCGGTCCAAACTGGGCCTTGTTTACCACTGGCGCCACCACTGACCGTTAAAAAGGGTGGGAAACACTCCAACCGCCCTTCCAATCACATGACCAAGTCCTCCATGTTGGATCACAAAATGGATTCCATACAGGTACAATGAATCATAATGATATACACAATACAAACACAAATGTTAGGAATTTGCCCCTAATAGAAACGACAAGGAGTCCTTGTGGCACCTTAGAGACTAACAAATTTATTTGGGCATAAGCCTTCATGGGCTAGAACCCACTTCATCAGATGCATGAAGTGGAAAATACAGGAGCAGGTATAAACACATGAAAGGATGGGGGTTGCTTTACCAAGGATGAGGTCAGTCTAACGAGATGAATCAATTAACAGCAGGATGCCAAGGGAGGAAAAATAACTTTTGAAGTGGTAATGGGAATGGCCCATTACAGACAGTTGACAAGAAGGTGTGAGTAACAGTAGGGAGAAATTAGTATTAGGGAAATTAGGTTTAGGTTTTGTAATGACCCAACCACTCCCAGTCTTTATTCAGGCCTAATCTAATGGTATCCAGTTTGCAAATTAATTCCAGTTCTGCAGCTTCACGTTGGAGTCTGTTTTTGAAGTTTTTTTGTTGAAGAATTGCCATTTTTAGGTCTGTTATTGAGTGTCCAGGGAGACTGAAGTGTTCGCCGACTGGTTTTTGAATGTTATGATTCCTGATGTCAGATTTGTGTCCATTTATTCTTCTGCACAGAGACTGTGAGACTGTCCAGTTTGGCCAATGGACATGGCAGAGGGGCATTGCTGGCACATGATAAATAGAATATTTCAGCTATTATACAGCAGAACTCCATTTATCACATCCAATTGGGACTGGGGCCAGATCAAATAATCAAATTCATATAATCCGGAGAATGGGAAAGTGCAAGGCTGCAGCGCCATCTAGCGGCCACAGGAGAAATCGCCTGCTTCTGGGCCTGCGTGCGCTGGTCGATCGGTTAATATGGAGAGCCGGACACCGGAGGGTCGGATCTTCTGCATTACGTCACAATCTGCCATGACTCACCATGATAGGACACCTCATTATACACGGCTACGAGTGACACTCAAACAGATCGTCACACCTCCCCAAAGGTCTGAGAGGATTGTTATCCTAATTGACAGAGGGGGAAAAACTAACGCTGAGAAAGGTGCAGGGACTTATCTTACGTCACACAGCCAGTGAGGGGCAGCGTTAGTAATAGGACCCAGGAGTCCTGACTTTCAAACTAACCCTCAGTCTTGAATTTCATACACTGAATGATCAGAATAAAGTGGTTTCAAATGAGCTACAGACCTTCTTGTCAACTGTTTGCAATGGGCCACTCTCATTACCACTACAAAAGTGAGTTTTCCTCCCTTGGTATCCTACTGTTAATTAAATTGTCTCGTTAGACTGATCTAACACTTCGGAAGGCGACTCCCATCTTTTCATGTATTTATACCTGCTCCTATATTTTCCACTCCATGCATCTGATGAAGTGGGTTCTAGCCGACGAAAGCTTATGCCCAAATATATTTCTTAGTCTCTAACACGCGTACCACTCTGAAACCTGGGACCAACCACTGATCATTGTAATGATTCAGCAAATGTTTTAGAGGAACTAAAACATTAGGGAGAATCAGGAATAGCTCAGAGACAATTAATGGAGAGGAGCAGAACAATTAATCAAGGAGATGATTGGTTGTGGCTTATTTGCTGGGTCTTAAAAGAGAAAAAGGTCCTGAGTCTCCCCCCTGTCACTAGCCCTCCAGATCACCCAATCTGCATTGAGACTCTGCGGGGTGGGAGGCTGAGGGTTCTCACCACATAGCCCAAAGGATGGCCAAGCTCACCAGTGGGGATCACTGTCAGAGCACTCTTCCTCTCCCATCGCTTTGTGAGGGCCTCCTACAACAAAGGCTGGAGAGAAGCCCCCTCCTCGCCAGTGGAGAGAAGGAAGCAGGGAAAAGGGAAACGAAAAGAGACAAACCCCAATGTCCCCAGTGACTCTAAGGAACAAAGGACTAAGTGGGGAAAAAATTTGCCGAGCTTAATCAACTGAGAAACCTAGATCAATAGCTCCATGTAAACGAACGAATGTCAGTGCAGAGGTGTCATGGGGTTGCTGGTCCCTTTAAGTGGAGTCTGGGCCCAGGCTACGTATGGGAAGCTAATTTAAAAGCAAAGAGCCCATGTAGGGCAGATGATTGTCTGTCAGGCACCTGGCCCTGATCAAAGGCCATCAGGACTCAGTGGCAAGGAGGGGCTCTTGGGACAGGCCCGTTCTGTTGCTGCAGGACGAGACCTACAGCCTGTTTAACTCTCTAAGCTGTCAGGTAAACTGATGGAGTAGAAAGGGTGCAGCTTTAGCCCCCAGCTCGGCCAATCAGCATTGAGACTCTGCGGGGCGGGAGGCTGAGGGGTCTCACCACATGGCCCAAAGGATGGCCCAGCACACCAGTGGGGATCACTGTCAGAGCACTCTTCCTGTCCCATGGCTTTGTGAGGGCCTCCCACAATGAGGGCTGGAGAGCAGCCCCCTCCTCGCCTGTGGAGGGAGGGAAGAAGGGAAAAGGGAAAACAAAAGAGACACAAACCCCAATGTCCCCAGTGACTCTAAGGGACAAAGGCCTAAGTGGGGGGAAAATTCTCCCACCTTAACCTAGTGTTTTCCATGCCTAGAATTTGGCCGGCACCAGATGGCTCAGGCTGAACAGGTTCCAAACCGCTCGGAGGCTCTGACCTTCTCCACAGGGACGGCTGTTTTCCAGCTAAATCAGTAGTGGGAAAGGGGGAAACGCCGAAGAGGCTCCTCCTCGCGCTCACGTACCTGAACCTGAATTCTCCCTCAGGCCTCCAGGGGAGACCTCGGGAAGGAGACTGGCTGCAGCAAACCAAGGGGGGTCTCTGAGATTGCCCCTGCCCTGCAGCCTGTCCTGCCTGCCCGTTGCCATGGACTCTCTGTGAGGTCACCGCCTCCCAACCTCTTTTCACCAATCAGCCGAGGTGCTGCAAAAGGCCCTTGTGATGTCACTGCCACACCCACCCCTGCCCTGTGGGGTAATGTCCTGCTCCTGGCCAGCCCCTTTGGATCTCTGAGCTGCTCCCCCTGTATCGCCCCCACGCACACACACACACACACTCACTCTTAGCTCTAGGGATTGTGACGAAGTGGGGGGTTTTCTTGTTTTCTGTGGAGTTTCAATGGTTTGCATGCAGAGGGGGTGGGACTCAGTTTCCCTGGGTGTTACTAGTTCAGAGGTGAGGGGAGAGGGAGTGTGTTTAGCAGAGGACCGGAGAGAGGACGTGGGGACCCAGCCAATGGCCGGGAGGATGGATACCCCAGCGACCGGTGACCTGGCGACCTGGTGACCCAGAGGCCCAGCTGAGGAGACACAGCCGGTTCTGGCCAGTGGGAGGACAATGGGCTGCAGAGTGAGGACCCAGTGACCTAACCAGCCAGTTCCAGACAGAGGAGAGAAGCAGGAGCGGAGGCCCCTGTTTACGACCTTGTTTACCTGGAGAGAAGACAATGGACAGAGGCGGGGCCTGGGGCCGGGGATCTCAGATGCCCAGCTGCGAGCAGGGGGGCTCGGGGCTGGAGAGGGGAAGCAGGCAGAGCCCACCTGGTTGCAGAGAGACTGGGATGTGCTGTGCTGAGGGAGGCCAGGCCTGAGAGTCAGAGAGTTTCCTGTGCTGTGTTCAACTCTCAATAAACCCTCCTGTTTCATGCTGGCTGAGAGTCACTCCGGTCTAGAGAACAGGGTTGCATCAACCCCTTCGGGGCTGGAGGCCCCGGGGGTCCAGAGCGAGTGGACTCCCTGAGGGGGCCCACGGCAGAGACAGACGTGCTAAGGCTCAGAGAGGTGCAGATCCAGGAGGTGGAGGGGCCTGACCCCGAGAAAGAGTGGACCCCCGAGAAGGGCTGTCTCACTAAAAGGGGCACCCCCCCACGGACCGCATGGGGCCAAGGGTGGGCACGATCTGTGAGTCCGTGACAACGTGGTGTTAGAAGTGGGATTGGTCGTGGATGCACCCTGTAGACGTTGGCTGCGGGCGCAGGCGCTTTGCAGTGAGTGGCTGCCAGCGATAGAACGAGGGTATTGAACGGAACCAGCCTGGAAATGGCCTAGAACCAGCTCCGTAAGAGCGACCTGGCATATCTCTGCAGGGAGAGGGGTCTGAGCGTGGGGAGGCTCACTAAGGAGCGGCTGATTGCTCAGCTTGTAGAGAATGACCCATCTGAGGCGCAGGCTCCAGACCCCAGGGGGGCTCCCGGGATGCCCAGAGAGCCGGGGAGTAGCCGTGGGGGCAGTTTGTGTAGTGACCGGGAGTGGGTCAGACCTGACTCCTCAGACAGTACACGGAGACCCCAGTCAGGTCCCTCCCTAGAGGAGCTGCGGAGATTGGAGCTGCAGCTGAAAGCAAAGGAGCTGGAGCTAGAGGATCGGAGGCTGGTGGACAGAGAGAGAACGAGCGGACCGTGTAGAACAGCGGAAGCACGAGTTGGAGATGGACGAGAGGCGGGCCAAGAGGGCCTGCCGTGGGGTAAGTGGGGAAGGGCCCCGAGATGCCAGTGGTGTGGGGAATCTAGACACCAAACTGCTGCCCCAGTTCAAGGATGGGGAGCGGATATTGATGCCTACTTCACAGCCTTTGAGAAGGCTTGTGAACTGAACCAGATTGACCCCGCAGACAGGCTTCGCTGTCTGACCCCCGGGTTGGGTCCCAAAGCCATACAAGCGTTCAGCCAAATGGATGGTGTTGAGACGGGGGACTACGACCTGTTCAAACAGGCTTTGCTGCTGAAGTTTGAACTGACCCCCGAGGCATACAGGAAACAATTCCGGGGTGTGCACAAGGCCTCAGGTGTCTCTTACAAGGAGGTCACCAACCTGCTGGGGGAATATCTCCGCAAGTGGGGGAAGGGCGCAGGGGCCACTACCGCAGAGGATGTGTATAACCTGGTGGGGGTGGAGCAGCTGTATGACATCTGCCCTCCGGACCTTAAGATGTGGCTAGTGGACCGGAAGCCCAAGGATCTGCGCCGTGCAGGGGCACTGGCAGATGAGTTCGTGGACAGTAGATCGGGGGTAGGGTGGAGACCCACCTCAGGGACTCATAAGGGGAGTCACCCTGAGCCCTCTCAAAGGTGGGACTCCAGGAAGCCCAACTCAGGGGTGCCCGGGACTGCCGGGGCGGGGAGACCCCCCTCGTGGGACTTGAGGGACATGAGCTGTAATTACTGTGCCCAAAAGGGGCACAAGGTGGCACAGTGCCTGAAGATGAAGGAAATGGCAGCCAAGCAGAACCCGTGGGGTGTTAACTGGGTAGAAGCCCCCCGAGAGGGGGCACCGCCGGGCCCAGGGGCTGCAGTCGAGAGGACCAGCAGGTCCAGCAGGGGAAGGCGGGGCCCCAGGTCCAGAGCACACGTACCCAATCCGCCGGGTGAGCGTGGGACAGGTCCCGGGGAACAATCGCCACATCATCCCCATTGAGGTAGGGGGAAGACGTGTCCAGGGGTTCTGGGACGCGGGTGCAGAGGTGACGCTGGCGCGGTCCGAGGTGGTGGACCCAGACCAGCTAGTGCCCGATGCCTACCTGACCCTGAGGGGAGTGTTTGGGCCCCCCGTCAAGGTGCCTGTAGCGAGGATACACCTGAAATGGGGGGCTAAGGAGGGACCCAAAGAGGTTGGGGTGCATGACCACCTGCCTACCGAGGTGCTAATGGGTAATGACTTGGAGAACTGGCCGGAGTACACTCATAGCGCCCTGGTCCTTACCCGGAGCCAGAGCCAGCGAGGGGCGCGGGACCTCCCGAGGGGGGGGCTGAAGCGCCAAGGGTAGGGCTCGACAGGGCTGGGCCGGAGCCCCGTCCCAGGGTAGGGAAACTGAGGCACCACCAGCCAGGGCTGTAGCCTCAGACCCAGCAGCTGAATTCCAAACGGAGCTGCAGGTGGATCCCTCCCTGGAGAAACTGAGGGTCCTGGCTAGCCACGACAGTGCAGGATCCCAGGGGGAGGACTGCCGGGAGCAATTCCTGTGGGAGTATGGGATTCCTGTACCGGGAATGGACTGGTTCAGGGCGAACTGAATCTTGGAAAGTCGGGAGGCAGCTGGTAGTTCCCCAGAGGTACCGCTGCAAACTGTTTTTCTTGGCCCACGATATCCCCCTTTCGGGGCATAAGGGCATCCAGCGCACCAGGCAGAGGCTGCTGCAGAACTTTTACTGGCCCGGAGTCTTTGACGCTATCCGACAGTATTGCAGGACCTGTGACTCCTGCCAGAGGGTGGGAAAGGCCCAGGATAAGTGTAAAGCCCCGCTGAGACCTTTGCCTATCATAGGGGAGCCTTTCCAGAAGGTGGCCATGGACAGAGTGGGGCCCCTCAGCAGGGTGACCCGGTCAGGGAAGAAATACATCCTGGTGGTGGTAGATTTTGCTACGCGCTACCCCGAGGCGGTGGCCTTGTCCTCTATCGAGGCAGACACCGTGGCAGACGCGCTGCTGACCATCTTCAGCAGAGTGGGGTTCCCCAAGGAGGTCTTTACAGACCAGGGGTCTAACTTCACGTCAACCCTGCTCCAGTGCTTGTGGGAGAAGTGTGGGGTCCGACACACCTAGGCCTCAGCCTACCACCCTCAGTCCAACGGGCTAGTGGAGAGGTTCAATGGGACCCTAAAGAGGATGCTGAAAACCTTTATGGACCAGCACCCGCAGGATTGGGACAAGTATTTACCCCACCTGCTGTTCGCATATAGGGAAGTGCCCCAGGAATCCACAGGGTTCTCCCCGTTCGAGTTGCTGTACAGAAGGAGGGTGAGGGGTCCCCTGGACTTGATGAGGGCCAAGTGGGAGGGAAAGGCCTCTCCCAGTGGGGAATCAGTGGTAGAGTATGTACTGACTTTCCGGGAAAAGCTCGTGGATCTCATGGGCTTGGCTAGGGGGAACCTAGCAAGGGCCCAGAGGAAGCAGAAGGTCTGGTACGACCGCTCAGCCCGTGCCCGCTCATATGCTACTGGGGATCAGGTGATGCTCCTCATCCCCATGAGGAAGAACAAGCTGCAAGCGGCCTGGGACGGCCCCTTCACGGTCATCAGACAGGTAAACGAGGTGAACTATGTGGTGGAACTGTCCAACCGGGCTCACAGCCACCGGGTGTATCATGTCAATATGATGAAGCCGTACTGGGACAGGGAGAAGTTGGTGCTGGCTGTGTGTGGGCAGTGGGAGGAGAAAGGAGAGGACCCCCTGGTGAGACTCCTCCCTGAAGGTGGGGCTAACCCCTCGCTAGAATCAATTCCCCTCTCAAACCAGCTAACCTTTGCCCAGCAGTCAGAGATCGGAGCCGTGCTGCATTCATACCGGCAGCTGTTCTCCAGCCGGCCTGGGCTCACTAACCTGGCTGTCCACCGGGTGGAGACGGGAACCAATCCTCCCATCAGGTGTTCCCCATTCAGGGTCACTGGGAAAACAGCCCAGGAGCTGGAGAGAGAGGTCGGGGACATGCTGGCTTTAGGGGTGATCCAGCCGTCCGCCAGTCCCTGGGCCTCACCCGTGGTGCTGGTCCCCAAGAAGGACGGGTCGATCCGGTTCTGTGTGGACTATCGGAAGCTCAATGCCATTACCATGTCCGATGCCTACCCCATGCCCAGGACTGATGAAATCTTAGACAAGTTGGGGGGCACCCGGTACCTCACTACCATGGATCTTACCAAAGGCTACTGGCAGGTGCCTGTGGACCCGGAAGCCGGGGCGAAGTCCGCCTTCACCACACCAATAGGACTCAGGGAAAGCCGGACAAGGTGGTCTGGATCGAGCAGTGCCAGAGGGCTCTCTGTGCGCTGAAGGGGACACTTATCCAGGGCCCGGTGCTGGTAAACCCGGATTTTAACAAACCCTTCCGGGTGTTCACCGACGCCTCGAACACAGGGCTGGGGGCGGTGCTGATGCAAACTGATACTAAGGGGGAGAGACACCCCATTGTGTACCTGAGCAAGAAGCTGCTGCCCCGGGAGCAGCACTATGCGGCCATAGAGAAGAAATGCCGGGCCATGGGATGGGCCCTTAAAAAACTGCAGCCATATCTATTTGGGCGGCGCTTCACCGTGTGCACCGACCATTCATCCTGACGTGGCTGCACCAATGCCAAGCTGCTGAGGTGGGCTGCTGAGGATCCAGGAGGTGGAAGGGGCTGACCCCGAGAGAGAGTGGACCCCCGAGAAGGGCTGTCTCACTAAAAGGGGCACCCCCCACGGACCGCACGGGGCCAAGAGTGGACACGATCTGTGAGTCCGTGACAGGCACCAACTGAGAAACCTAGATAAATAGCTCCATGTAGACGAACCAATGTCAAAACAACAAGGAGTCTGGTGGCACCTTAAAGACTAACAGATTTATTTGGGCATAAGCTTTCGTGAGTAAAAACCTCACTTCTTCGGATGCATAGAGTGAAAGTTACAGATGCAGGCATTATATACTAACACACGGAGAGCAGGGAGTTACTTCGCAAGTGGAGAACCAGTGTTGACAGGGCCAATTCAATCAGGGTGGATGTAGTCCACTCCCAATAATAGATGAGGAGGTGTCAATTCCAGGAGAGGAAAAGCTGCTTCTGTAATGAGCCAGCCACTCCCAGTCCCTATTCAAGCCCAGATTAATGGTGTTGAATTTGCAAATGAATTTTAGTTCTGCTGTTTCTCTTTTAAATCTGTTTCTGAAGTTTTTTTATTCAATGATAGTGACTTTTAAATCTGTAATAGAATGACCAGGGAGACTGAAGTGTTCACTTACTGGCTTATGTATGTTACCATTCCTGATGTCCGATTTGTGTTCATTTATTCTTTTGCGGAGGGCTCTTGGGACAGGCCCGTTCTGTTGCTGCAGGAGGAGACCTACAGCCTGTTTAACTCTCTAAGCTGTCAGGTAAACTGATGGAGTAGAAAGAGTCCAGCTTTAGCCCCCAGCTCAACCAATCAGCATTGAGACTCTGCGGGGTGGGAAGCTGAGGGGTCTCACCACATGGCCCAAAGGATGGCCCAGCTCACCAGTGGGGATCTCTGTCAGAGCACTCTTCCTGTCCCATGGCTTTGTGAGGGCCTCCCACAATGAGGGCTGGAGAGCAGCCCCCTCCTCGCCTGTGGAGGGAGAGAAGAAGGGAAAAGGGAAAACAAGAGACACAAACCCCAATGTCCCCAGTGACTCTAAGGGACAAAGGCCTAAGTGGGGGGAAAATTCTCCCACCTTAACCTAGTGTTTTCCATGCCTAGAATTTGGCCGGCACCAGATGGCTCAGGCTGAACAGGGTCCAAACCGCTCTGAGGCTCTGACCTTCTCCACAGGGACGGCTGTTTTCCAGCTAAATCAGTAGCGGGAAAGGGGGAAACTCCGAAGAGGCTCCTCCTCGCGCTCACGTACCTGAACCTGAATTCTCCCTCAGGCCTCAAGGGGAGACCTCGGGAAGGAGACTGGCTGCAGCAAACCAAGGGGGGTCTCTGAGATTGCCCCTGCCCTGCAGCCTGTCCTGCCTGCCCGTTGCCATGGACTCTCTGTGAGGTCACCGCCTCCCAACCTCTTTTCACCAATCAGCCGAGGTGCTGCAAAAGGCCCTTGTGATGTCACTGCCACACCCACCCCTGCCCTGTGGGGCTAATGTCCTGCTCCTGGCCAGCCCCTTTCCATGTTTCAGCTGTTCCCCCTGTATCGCCCCCACACACACACACACACTCACTGTTAGCTCTGGGGATCAATCAGGCTACTCATGAAAACATCAGAGGCTGCTCAATGTGCCACACTCCGGTTTTCAGACATTTGTAGACTTTAAGGCCAGAAGAGACCATTAGATCATATAATCTGACCCCTTCCTCCGCCCGCCTCTTGTATAGCATCTTGTATAGCACAGTGGCTAGATATCACAGACCTCTTGTATAGCACAGTGGCTAGTTTTGGACCAAAGCACACTCCAGAAAGGCATCTAGTCTTCATTGGAAGACATCAAGAGATGGAGAAACCACCACTTCCCCTGGTAGTTTGGAGGAAACTGATGCAGAGAGGGGAAGGGAACTGACCCCAAGGCCACACCTGTGAGTCTGTATCATAAGACATACACACAACAACACCGTGCTAAGGTCATACAAGCAACCTTCATTCTGCTGTTTCCTAACGTTTAAAGGCCTGGTCTGCACACAGTTCTTGGTAGTTCTAGAACTATTTTGGGTAGTGTTGGTGTCACTAGGCATAGCTACCAGGTAACTCGGGGGAGTGGAAGGCCAAAAGTGCCGATGAAGCTCTTCTGCTCTGGGTCTGTGAGCCACAGTGACTCCATCTTGTGAACTCTCACCTACTTCTGTGCTAACTGCTGACATGCTGAAGCGGAAATGGAAGGGTCAGCTTTTCTAGCAGGCACCTGCTGTAAACTGGCCTTGCAAGGCCAAGAGATAAGCAGACGAATGGGAACTTTTCTAATTGTAACTGCTAGAGAAGGGAGGGGTGGGAGGGGTAAGAGGGAGGAACAGAACAAAGGCTTACACAGAAACTGCTTGGAATATAAAAGGGAAAAATTTATTTGTATTTGTTGCACTTGATTTGAGACATGCTGGTCTCCTAGTGCCATTTCAGAGCTCTGAAATAAACTTGGCTTGCTTTCTCCCCTCGGTGTCTTTAT
This sequence comes from Malaclemys terrapin pileata, assembly GCF_027887155.1. Classification (NCBI taxonomy): domain Eukaryota; kingdom Metazoa; phylum Chordata; order Testudines; family Emydidae; genus Malaclemys; species Malaclemys terrapin. The sequence goes on from NC_071524.1 coordinate 2,908,177, forward strand.
TGGTGCCAAGCACACCGGGCAACGAACCCCTGTTTGCCATCTCGGGGCCCAGTTCTGGGCAGGCAACAGTTTTGGCGCCCAACGTGGGGCTCGAGGCTGAAATTTAGCCTTGCGCGGATCCCTCCTGGCGGCCGACAGATTACAGCGACGACCGACGCCCAGCGCGCACCGGTGACTTCATCGGGGGCCTCGGCGGAGACGTGGTTTGCTCTACCCCGGAGGGCACAACGGTGCAACGCACTCAGACAGTGGAGAAGCAGCTGCGGGTGATGGTGGGGAACCGGTCCCGTGGATAGGGCGACGCTGCAGAACCAGACCCTTGGATAAGGTAGGAACAGTCCAGTGGGGACTTATCTGTTATGACCTTGGGACGCCCACTGTCTGCCTGTTTTGACCTGGGGATGCCCAGAGTCTCCCTATGGGACAGGGACAGAGTACAGCCGGCAGGGGACAGTGTACACCCTTAGAATGCATTCGGGGGAACTGGGAAGTGTCTGGATCTCACCAGTTCATTAAAAGTAAATTGAAAAGGTTCTGTAGAGTTGATTGGCCTCAGTATCAGCTAGAGTGCCAAGAAAGGTGGCCACCGGAAGGATCACTCAATTACAACATGATCCTTCGGTTGCTTTTGTTTAGTCAGAGGACAGGTAAATGGAGTGAACATCTCTATGCGTATACGTTTATGGTGTTAAGAAATAGGACTGATATTTTGCATAAGTGCCATTTGACACCGACAGACTCGGTAGTAAAGGCTGCTAAACCCCAGAACTCTCCCACTGTTGTAATGGCAGAATCGGTGTCCCCTTCCGCTCCTCCACCCCCACAGGCTCCAGAGAGTACCCCCTCGGTGGGATTGTATCCGTTGATTACTGAGAGTGTGGTAACCCGTCCAGGAACACAGGATTGTGCAGCCCAGATTGTGTCAGTGTATTCTCATGTGCCTTTTAACCCTGTACATCCAGCTGCTTTCAAGGCAGAGGCAGGGGAGTTCTCGATGAAGCCAAGCAGGTTTATTTCAATCTTTGAAGGGTGTCTGGCTAGCCATAAGCCTGATTGGGATGATTGCAATATACTTATGAGAACCTTGTTGTCGGAAGTGGAGCGGAATCAGGTTATAGCCAAGGCTAAGAAGGAAGATGGAGAAGGCATTTCAAGTTTGAAAGGGAAAGCTATTGGATACCAGAGGTTGTACCAAGTGGAATCCTCAGAAGTGAGTGTGCTTGTCCTGGTTTGTTGCTTCAAAGCTCTGTACAGAAGTTATGTTACTGGAAGGATGTATAATGGTAATGTGTATGTGTTAATGGTTGGAGAAAAGGTGTATGAGTGAAGAGTGGAAGGTTCCTTTGTAAGTTAGAAGAAGCCGAGAAAGGGAGAAGGAAAGAGCACAGAATGAGTTAACTGAGAGGAAAATATAGCTAACAGCTCAGTCATGCTGGCCCTATCCAAGGCCATTGTTCACAGCCAAGACTTGGCTGACAACCAAGAGAAAGGGGGGCCTGAATGTGCCCAAGCAACTGTGAGATCTGCAAAATACTGCAAGGCATAATGAGGACAACAGAAGGGTTAAGAAGCAGCTTTGCTGGACAGTATTGGCCCAAGGATTTAAAATTTCCGCACTCTGTTTGGACAGGCTCTGGCCAGAGACTTGGAGGAGTGGGATAATGAAGACAAAGCCCTCCTTCTGCAATATATAAATGATTTGCTAATTGCTGCTGTGGGTCTAACCCCCTGTCTTAGAGCTACTGTGAGTCTCCTGAACTTTGTTGGACTCCGAGGATACAGGGTAGTGGACTGTGGGCTAAACCTCTGTATGCATGTGTTAAGGGAGCGGATCATGACCCCTTTCACTGGTCCCCAGAAGCGGACAGGGCATTTCAGTTACTAGGTGCCTGGAAACGTCCTGTGGCATACCTCTCTAAGCAACTGGATCAAGTTTCAAAGGGATGGCCAGCCTGTTTGAGGGCGGTCGCAGTCACTGCCCTAGTGCTTGGGGAAGCTGAAAAACTGACACTGGGAGGAACTGTGCAAGTGTATATACCCCATATGGTTCAAGCCTTGCTGGACACTAAGGGTGGTCTTTGGCTCACACAGGCTCGGGTTGCTCGGTACCAAGCGAAGCTGTTAGAGAATCCTGAAGTCACCCTGCAAACCTGTCCCTCCCTTAATCCAGCTACCCTGTTACCAGAGACAGAAAAGCAGGAACATGACTGTCTGGAAATCATAGATGCCCACTACTCTAGCCACCCAGATTTGAAGGATCAGCCACTCCCAAATGCTGATTTGGAATGGTATACGGATGGCAGTAGTACTGTGGTGGATGGGCAAAGGAGGGCGAGTTATGCTATTGTGACACTTCATGATACCGTGGAAGCTGAGAGTTTACCGGCTGGGACATCTGCCCAACTTGCTGAACTAGTGGCCCTGACTCGTGCACTCGAGCTGGCAAAAGACAAACGGGTTAATATCTTTACTGACTCAAAGTATGCTTTTGGGGTATTGCATGCTCATGCTGGTCTGTGGAAGCAAAGGGGAATGCGAACAGCCCAAGGCTCTCCGGTTAACCATGGGTCTCAAATTCTCCGGCTGTTAGAAGTGGTACACCTCCCCTCAGCAGTAGCAGTGGTACATTCCAAAGCCCATCAAAGGGAAGATCAAAATGTACCAAGGGCAATGCCAGAGCAGACAGGGAAGCCAAGCGTGCTGCTACCCTGAAATCACCAACTGAGGAGAATGCCCAAATGCATGCCCTTATCCCATCAGTGGGTGAGCTTGCAGCCCCTCAGTACTCCCATGATGACAGAAACCTGGCTGACAGTCTCAGTCTCCAGGAAAGGAGGGATGGCTTTATTCCACAGAGGGAAGAATCCTCCTGCCCAAGGGCTTGATTCGACCAGTGTTGCAGAAACTGCATCAAACCACACACGCAGGCAGAGAGGCTCTTACCCAGATTATGAATAAATATTTTCTAACCTCTGGACTTAAACCCCTAGCAACACAGGTACAGGCTGAATGTTTAATCTGCCAAAAGAATAACCCTCGACCAGGAGTAGCAGTGCCACCAGCCACCCTGGAACCTACCCCAGGCCCAGGATTGGTGTGGCTAATAGACTTTACTGAGTTTCCCAGGACCCAAGGGTACAGGTACCTCCTCGTCTTGGTGGATGGATTCAGTGGATGCCTGAGGCCTTCCCATGTCGTAACAACACTGCCAAGACAGTGGCTCTTAAGTTTGTGAAGGAGATCATTCCTCGCTTCGGCCTCCCCCTGTGGATGGAATCTGACAATGGAACACACTTCACATCTCAAGTGGTTCAAAAGATATCAAGTGCTCTGCAAATTCCCTGGAATCTCCACACACCATGACGACCACAAGCCAGTGGAGTAGTGGAACGCACAAATCAGACACTCAAGCGACACCTCTCAAAGGTCTGTCAGGAGGCCTCTCTTAAGTGGCCTGATGCTTTGCCCCTTGTGTTACTCTCTCCCCAAGGGTAGGTTAGGGCTTAGTCCCTTCGAGATTATGTTTGGAAGGGCATGGCCTTTGAATGGTACACCGGTTCTGGCAGGGGAGTGGGAGATGGGGTATGGTTTCTTGTCTCAGTACATGTGCTCTCTGTCTGCTGTTCTTTCTTTTCTTCACAGATACATCAAAGATTCACAGCCTCTTCTGCTGGATACCCCTGGTCCACTCCTTCCAGCCTGGTGACTCCGTTCTCATGCGGATCTGGAAGGACAAGCCTCTCCAAGAGAAGTGGAAGGGACCCCACATTGTCCTGCTTGTTTCCCACACAGCGGCAAAAGTCGAAGGACACAAGAACTGGATTCATCACTCTCGACTGAAAGCAGTACCCGTTCCTGAACAGTGGACTGTCCAGCCTGCTGAGAAGACTGCTAACGACGATTTGGGACTTAAGCTGTTATTGAAAAGACAGTAAGGGTCACTGGAAATGCCTCGTGATCTCTCAGAACAGCCACAGCGCATACTCCCCGAGAGAACCCTGAGCATTGGTTTTATCTATACCTGGTTTGCAGGCATTAGTAAGTGTAGATTTTATATTGGTCCTGGTATAAGTCTCACTGTTCCTTTACTAAATGCCACCGGTTGGCAAACCGGCGCTGCATTCTTTGCTCTTTCACACAAGCCACCCTACGGGACCTACAAGACAACAATGGAAAGGCTAGTTATGGTGAAGCATTCTGGGTTTGTGGTAATAGTGCCTATAAATGGCTCCCTCATGGTTGGCATGGTAACTGTTACAAAGGCTATCTCGCTCCTCCCATCCGTGTTCTCACCAAGGCTCCCTCAGGTCGCCCTAGGTACTATCGGTCCCTGAGAGCTACCATTGAACCCATTGGAGAAGGAGACAGGTTTGGGATGATATCCCTCCCTACCTATGGGGTGGGACGGCTAACCCAACTCTACAGAAGACTGTCTAAATTTCTCACTCAGTTTGCCAATGATACCCTGGCCATAGAGAAACGCATAAGTTCTGAGCTGTACCAGCTTCGACTGCTGGCTTTGCAGAACCGCCAGGCCCTAGATTATGTGTTAGCTTTATGAGGCGGGGTATGTGCCCTTATTGGAGAAGAATGTTGTACCTATGTCCCAGAGTTTTCACAGGATATTAACAAGCATATCTTGTCAGCCAAACAGGCCTTGAATCAGTGGAAGGCCCAGGACGGGGAACACACTATTTTGGATTTCCTTTGGGGTTGGTTATCTGGTCTAAGGGGACTAGGGGGAAGCATTGTTCGCACCTTGCTCACAGGTGTGGTGGTATGTTTTGTCCTTTTCTTTTGCTCATTTGCTGTAAAGTGCTCATATGTAAGATTTGTACCTCCCCCTTCCCAGAGGTCCCTTTATATTCTCTCATTGATAATCCTGAATGCATGGAGCTTAATTGCATTTTGGTTTTAGAGTATGAGAAAACTCTAACAAAGGTTTGTTGAGTGTTCTCAAAGGAGGGATTGTTGGTGTCACTAGGCATAGCTACCAGGTAACTCGGGGGACTGGAAGGCCAAAAGTGCCGATGAAGCTCTTCTGCTCTGGGTCTGTGAGCCACAGTGACTCCATCTTGTGAACTCTCACCTACTTCTGTGCTAACTGCTGACATGCTGAAGCAGAAATGGAAGGGTCAGCTTTTCTAGCAGGCAGCTGCTGTAAACAGGCCTTGCAAGGCCAAGAGATAAGCAGACGAATGGGAACTTTTCTAATTGTAACTGCTAGAGAAGGGAGGGGTGGGAGGGGTAAGAGGGAGTAACAGAACAAAGGCTTACACAGAAACTGCTTGGAATATAAAAGGGGATATTTTATTTGTATTTGTTGCACTGGATTTGAGACATGCTGGTCTCCTAATGCCATTTCAGAGCTCTGAAATAAACTTGGCTTGCTTTCTCCCCTCGGTGTCTTTATTGGTGCCAAGCACACCGGGCAACGAACCCCTGTTTGCCATCTCGGGGCCCAGTTCTGGGCAGGCAACAGTAGGGATGAATTTATTTACATCTCCCTTAATAGTTGTCCCAGCACAACTTCTACTGTGCACACAGTTATATCCTCATACAAGTGTCTTACACCAATATAGCTTATTCCCCTCACTGTACTGGTATAAAGCACCGTTATACTGATAGGACTGTCCCCATGCTAGGGGGGTTGTACGGCTTGAACTATACTAGTAGAGCTCAAGCACTACAACTTTCTAGTGTAAACAAGGCCCTTCTCACTATCACTCGTGCACCTTTCTATTGAATTAGAACAAAAAAGTCAGTCTCTTGTTACGGGGGAACAGACATTGCCTCCCCACAGGACAAATGACACTCAGACACTTGGCCCTCAGATACTGTGGTGATGGCCACCAACTGAGAAACCTCGATAAATAGCTCCATGTAGACGAACGAATGTCAGTGCAGAGGTGTCATGGGGTTGCTGGTCCCTTTAAGTGGAGTCTGGGCCCAGGCTACGTATGGGAAGCTAATTAAAAAGCAAAGAGCCCACGTAGGGCAGATCATTGTCTGTCAGGCATCTGGCCCTGATCAAAGGCCATCAGGACTCAGTGGCAAGGAGGGGCTCTTCAGACAGGCCCGTTCTGTTGCTGCAGGACGAGACCTACAGCCTGTTTAACTCTCTAAGCTGTCAGGTAAACTGATGGAGTAGAAAGGGTCCAGCTTTAGCCCCCAGCTCAGCCAATCAGCATTGAGACTCTGTGGGGCGGGAGGCTGAGGGGTCTCACCACATGGCCCAAAGGATAGCCCAGCTCACCAATGGGGATCACTGTCAGAGCACTCTTCCTGTCCCATGGCTTTGTGAGGGCCTCCCACAATGAGGGCTGGAGAGCAGCCCCCTCCTCGCCTGTGGAGGGAGAGAAGAAGGGAAAAGGGAAAACAAAAGAGACACAAACCCCAATGTCCCCAGTGACTCTAAGGGACAAAGGCCTAAGTGGGGGGAAAATTCTCCCACCTTAACCTAGTGTTTTCCATGCCTAGAATTTGGCTGGCACCAGATGGCTCAGGCTGAACAGGGTCCAAACCGCTCTGAGGCTCTGACCTTCTCAACAGGGACGGCTGTTTTCCAGCTAAATCAGTAGTGGGAAAGGGGGAAACTCCGAAGAGGCTCCTCCTCGCGCTCACGTACCTGAACCTGAATTCTCCCTCAGGCCTCAAGGGGAGACCTCAGGAAGGAGACTGGCTGCAGCAAACCAAGGGGAGTCTCTGAGATTGCCCCTGCCCTGCAGCCTGTCCTGCCTGCCCGCTGCCGTGGACTCTCTGTGAGGTCACCGCCTCCCAACCTCTCTTCACCAATCAGCCGAGGTGCTGCAAAAGGCCCTTGTGATGTCACTGCCACACCCACCCCTGCCCTGTGGGGCTAATGTCCTGCCTCTGGCCAGCCCCTTTCCATGTTTGAGCTGCTCCCCCTGTATCGCCCCCCCCCCCACCCACACACACACACAAACACACTCACTGTTAGCTCTGGGGATCAATCAGGCTACTCATGAAAACATCAGAGGCTGCTCAATGTGCCACACTCCGGTTTTCAGAGATTTCTAGACTTTAAGGCCAGAAGAGACCATTAGATCATATAATCTGACCCCTCCCTTCCCCCGCCTCTTGTATAGCATCTTGTATAGCACAGTGGCTAGATATCACAGACCTCTTGTATAACACAGTGGCTAGATATCACAGACCTCTTGTATAGCACAGTGGCTAGTTTTGGACCAAAGCACACCCAGAAAGGCATCTAGTCTTCATTGGAAGACAGCAAGAGATGGAGAAACCACCACTTCCCCTGGTAGTTTGGAGGAAACTGATGCAGAGAGGGGAAGGGAACTGACCCTAAGGCCACACCTGTGAGTCTGTATCATAAGATATACGCACAACCACACCGTGCTAAGGTCGTACAAGCAACCTTCATTCTGGTGTTTCCTAACGTTTAAAGGCCTGGTCTGCACACAGTTCTAGGTAGTTCTAGAACTATTTTGGGTAGGGATGCATTTATTTACATCTCCCTTAATAGTTGTCCCAGCACAACTTCTACTGTGCACATAGTTATGTCCTCATACAAGTGTCTTACACCAATATAGCTTATTCCCCTCACTGTACTGGTCTAAAGCACCGTTATACTGATAGGACTGTCCCCATACTAGCGGGGTTGTACTGCTTCAACTATACTAGTAGAGCTCAAGCACTACAACTTTCTAGTGTAAACAAGCCCCTGCTCACTATCACTAGTGCACCTTTATATTGAATTAGAACAAAAAAGTCAGTCTCTTTTTACGGGGGAACAGAGATTGCCTCCCCACAGGACAAATGACACTCAGATACTTGGCCGTCAGATACTACACTACGAGTTTAGGTCGACTTTAGCAGCGTTAAATCGAATTAAGCCTGGACACGTTCACACGACGAAGCCCTGTCTTTCGACTTAAAGGGCCCTTTAAACCGGTTTCTTTACACCACCTTCGATGAGGGGATTGGCGATAAAATCGGCCTTTGCGGGTCGGAATTGGGGTAGTGTGGACGGAATTCGACGGTATTGGCCTCCGGGAGCTATCCCACAGTGCTTCATTGTGACCGCTCTGGACAGCACTCTTAACTTAGATGCACTGACCAGGTAGACAGGAAAAGACCCGCGAACATTTGAATTTCATTTCCTGTTTGCCCAGCGTGGAGAGCACAGGTAACCACGCAGAGCTCATCAGCACAGGTAACCGTGATGGAGTCCCAGGATCGCAAAAGAGCTCCGTCATGGACCGAACGGGAGGTACGGGATCTGCTCGCCATATGGGGAGATGATGAATCAGTGCTAGCTGAACTCCGTAGCAGTAAAAGAAATGGCTAAGTATTAGAAAAGGTCTCCAGGCCATGAAGGACAGAGGCCATAACAGGGACACACAGCAGTGCCGCGTGAAAATTAAAGAGCTACGGCAAGCCTACCACAAAGCCAGAGAAGCAAACGGAAGGTCCGGGGCAGAGCCGCAAACTTGCCGCTTCTACGCGGAGCTGCATGCCATTCTAGGGGGTGCAGCCACCACTACCCCAACCGGGTGCTATGACTCCCTCACTGGAGAAACACACAGGGAAGAGGGTTCGGGGAACGAGGAAGATGAGGATGGAGGTACTGTAGGTAGCTCACAGCAGCAAGGAAGCGGAGAAACCGGTTTCCCCAACAGCCAGGATATGTTTGTCACCCTGGACCTGGAACCAGTAACCCCCGAACTCACCCAAGACCCTGAGGGCGCACAAGGGACCTCTGGTGAGTGTACCTTTGTAAATATTACACATGGTTTAAAAGCAAGCGTGTTTAATGATTAATGATTAATTTGCCCTGGCAATCGCGGCCAGTACAGCTACTGGAAAAGTCTGTTAACGTGTATGGGGATGGAGCGGAAATCCTCCAGGGACATCTCCAGAAAGCTCTCCTTCATGTACTCCCAAAGCCTTTGCAAAAGGTTTCTGGGGAGGGCTGCCTTATCCCGTCCGCCATGGTAGGACACTTTACCACGCCAGGCCAGTAGCACGTAGTCTGGAATCATTGCATAACAAAGCATGGCAGCGTATGGTCCCGGTGTTTCCTGGCATTCAGACAACATCCATTCCTTATCACTCTTTGTTATCCTCAGGAGAGTGATATCATTCACGGTCACCTGGTTGAAATGGGGTGATTTTATTAAGGGGACATTCAGAGGTGCCCGTTCCTGCTCTTCTGAACAGAAATGTTCCCTGCTGTTAGCCACGCAGTGGGGGGAGGGGTGAAGTGATCATCCCAGAGAATTGGGTGTGGCGGGGGGAGGGGGTTTACTTGGGTTTGTGCTGCATTTTAACCCGGAAACTGCAGCCCCTCCTTTTACATTGAAAACCCATTTTAAATGGCCAACCCAATTCATCCTTGATATGGGAAATGAGGGCGCTGCTGTTTGAAACCATTCCCACATGTTAAGAAGGTTAAAAAAGCCAAAAGACTGTGGCTTACCATGGCTGCCTGCAAGCCGAAATCTGTTGCCTGGCACTGCGTGAGTGATCTCTCATACCAAACCGGCAGGCCCTCACTATAAGAGGAAAAATGCGACCTTGTAACGAAAGAGTGTACCCATTGTTCTCTAAAATGTGTCTTTTTTAACCACCTCTCCCTTCTCCTCCTCCAGCTGCAAATGTTTCTCTTTCACAGAGGCAAGTGAACATTAGACAGAGAAAACGGAGGATGCGGGACGATATGTTCACGGAGCTCCAGATGTCCTCCCACGCTGATAGAGCACAGCAGAATGCGTGGAGGCAGTCAATGTCAGACATGAGAAAAGCACAATATGAACGAGAGGAGAGGTGGCGGGCTGAATCGCGGGATGAACAGAGCAAACTGTGACGGTATGGATCACAGAAACCCCCTTGGGAGCTGTCACCCGATGTGCAAAGACTACCCCTGCTTCTGTTTTCCCTGCCAGCTCAGGACTCCAGCACCCTGTCTTGCTGAGCCAGCCACTCCTGTCTGGCTCTAACGCAGATCCAGAGTCTGAATCACTTGCCCCAAAGCTGCAGGTTTACCTGAAAACAGCTCACAGTAGTGTGCTTGTCTTTAGCACTCAGATGCCCAACTCCCAATGGGGTCTAAACCCAGATAAATCCATTTTACCCTGCATAAAGCTTATGCAGGGCAAACTCATAAATTGTTCGCCCTCTATAACACTGATAGAGAGATATGCACAGTTGTTTGCTCCCTCAGGTATTAATACATACTCTGAGTAAATTACTAAATAAAAAGTGATTTTATTAAATACATACAGACAGTAGGATTTAAGTGGTTCAAAGTAGTAACAGACAGAACAAAGTAAGTCACCAAGCAAAATAAAATAAAATGCGCAAATCTATGTCTAATCAAACTAAATACAGATAATCTCACCCTCAGAGATGTTTCAGTAAGTTTTTCTCAGACTGGACACCTTCCAGGCCTGGGCACAATTCTTTCCCCTGGTACAGCTCTTGTTGCAGCTCAGGTGATAGCTAGGGGATTCTTCATGATGGCTTCTCTCTCCCCTTGTTCTCTTCCACCCCTTTATATATCTTTTGCATAAGGTGGGAACCCTTTGTCCCTCTAGGTTTCCACCCCCCTCACTGGAAAAGCACCAGGTTAAAGATGGATTCCACTTCAGGTGACATGATCACATGTCACTGCAAGACTTCATTACTCACTTGCCAGCACATACATATACAGGAAGACTCACAGGTAAATACAGCCATCTGGCCAGTGGGGATCACTGTCAGAGCACTCTTCCTGTCCCATGGCTTTGTGAGGGCCTCCCACAATGAGGGCTGGACAGCAGCCCCCTCCTCGCCTGTGGAGGGAGAGAAGAAGGGAAAAGGGAAAACAAAAGAGACACAAACCCCAATGTCCCCAGTGACTCTAAGGGACAAAGGTCTAAGTGGGGGGAAAATTCTCACACCTTAACCTAGTGTTTTCCGTGCCTAGAATTTGGCCGGCACCAGATGGCTCAGGCTGAACAGGTTCCAAACCGCTCGGAGGCTCTGACCTTCTCAACAGGGACGGCTGTTTTCCAGCTAAATCAGTAGTGGGAAAGGGGGAAACTCCGAAGAGGCTCCTCCTCGCGCTCACGTACCTGAACCTGAATTCTCCCTCAGGCCTCAAGGGGAGACCTCGGGAAGGAGACTGGCTGCAGCAAACCAAGGGGGGTCTCTGAGATTGCCCCTGCCCTGCAGCCTGTCCTGCCTGCCCGTTGCCATGGACTCTCTGTGAGGTCACCGCCTCCCAACCTCTTTTCACCAATCAGCCGAGGTGCTGCAAAAGGCCCTTGTGATGTCACTGCCACACCCACCCCTGCCCTGTGGCGCTAATGTCCTGCTCCTGGCCAGCCCCTTTCCATGTTTCAGCTGCTCCCCCTGTATCGCCCCCACGCACACACACACACACACACACACACACTCTTTGCTCTGGGGATCAATCAGGCTACTCATGAAAACATCAGAGTCTGCTCAATGTGCACACTCCAGTTTTCAGAGATTTCTAGACTTTAAGGCCAGAAGAGACCATTAGATCATATAATCTGACCCCTCCCCTCCCCGCCTCTTGTATAGCATCTTGTATAGCACAGGGGCGAGATATCACAGACCTCTTGTATAGCACAGTGGCTAGTTTTAGACTAAAGCACACTCCAGAAAGGCATCTAGTCTTCATTGGAAGACATCAAGAGATGGAGAAACCACCACTTCCCCTGGTAGTTTGGAGGAAACTGATGCAGAGAGGGGAAGGGAACTGACCCCAAGGCCACACCTGTGAGTCTGTATCATAAGACATACGCACAACGACACCGTGCTAAGGTCGTATAAGCAACCTTCATTCTGGTGTTTCCTAACGTTTAAAGGCCTGGTCTGCACACAGTTCTTGGTAGTTCTACAACTATTTTGGGTAGGGATGCATTTATTTACATCTCCCTTAATAGTTGTCCCAGCACAACTTCTACTGTGCACACAGTTCTATCCTCATACAAGTGTCTTACACCAATATAGCTTATTCCCCTCACTGTACTGGTATAAAGCACCGTTATACTGATAGGACTGTCCCCATACTAGGGGGGTTGTACTGCTTCAACTATACTAGTAGAGCTCAAGTACTACAACTTTCTAGTGTAAACAAGCCCCTGCTCACTATCACTTGTGCACCTTTATATTGAATTAGAACAAAAAAGTCAGTACCTTGTTACGGAGGAACAGAGATTGCCTCCCCACAGGACAAATGACACTCAAATCCTTGGCCCTCAATACTGTGGTGATGGGCACCAACTGAGAAACCTCGATAAATAGCTCCATGTAGACGAACGAATGTCAGTGCAGAGGTGTCATGGGGTTGCTGGTCCCTTTAAGTGGAGTCTGGTCCCAGGCTACATATGGGAAGCTCATTTAAAAGCAAAGAGCCCATGTAGGGCAGGTGATTGTCTGTCAGGCACCTGGCCCTGATCAAAGGCCATCAGGACTCAGTGGCAAGGAGGGGCTCTTGGGACAGGCCCGTTCTGTTGCTGCAGGACGAGACCTACAGCCTGTTTAACTTTCTAAGCTGTTAGGTAAACTGATGGAGTAGAAAGAGTCCAGCTTTTAGCCCCCAGCTCAACCAATCAGCATTGAGACTCTGCGGGGCGGGAGGCTGAGGGATCTCACCACATGGCCCAAAGGATGGCCCAGCTCACCAGTGGGGATTACTGTCAGAGCACACTTCCTGTCCCATGGTTTTGTGAGGGCCTCCCACAATGAGGGCTGGAGAGCAGCCCCCTCCTCGCCTGTGGAGGGAGAGAAGAAGGGAAAAGGGAAAACAAAAGAGACACAAACCCCAATGTCCCCAGTGATTCTAAGGGACAAAGGCCTAAGTGGGGAAAACATTCATAGATTCATAGATTCTTGGACTGGAAGGGACCTCGAGAGGTCATCGAGTCCAGTCCCCTGCCCGCATGGCAGGACCAAATATTGTCTAGACCATCCCTGATAGACATTTATCTAACCTACTCTTAAATATCTCCAGAGATGGAGATTCCACAACCTCCCTAGGCAATTTATTCCAGCATTTAACCACCCTGACAGTTAGGAACTTTTTCCTAATGTCCAACCTAAACCTCCCTTGCTGCAATTTAAGCCCATTGCTTCTTGTTCTATCCTTAGAGGCTAAGGTGAACAAGTTTTCTCCCTCCTCCTTATGACACCCTTTTAGATACCTGAAAACTGCTATCATGTCCCCTCTCAGTCTTCTCTTTTCCAAACTAAACAAACCCAATTCTTTCAGCCTTCCTTCATAGGTCATGTTCTCAAGACCTTTAATCATTCTTGTTGCTCTTCTCTGGACCCGCTCCAATTTCTCCACATCTTTCTTGAAATGCGGTGCCCAGAACTGGACACAATACTCCAGTTGAGGCCTAACCAGTGCAGAGTAGAGCGGAAGAATGACCTCTCATGTCTTGCTCACAACACACCTGTTAATACATCCCAGAATCATGTTTGCTTTTTTTGCAACAGCGTCACACTGTTGACTCATATTTAGCTTGTGGTCCACTATAACCCCTAGATCCCTCTCTGCTGTACTCCTTCTTAGACAGTCTCTTCCCATTCTGTATGTGTGAAACTGATTGTTCCTTCCTAAGTGGAGCACTTTGCATTCGTCTTTGTTAAACCTCATCCTGTTTACCTCAGACCATTTCTCCAATTTGTCCAGATCATTTTGAATTATGACCCTGTCCTCCAAAGCAGTTGCAATCCCTCCCAGTTTGATATCATCTGCAAACTTAATAAGCGTACTTTCTATGCCAATATCTAAGTCGTTGAGGAAGATATTGAACAGAGCCGGTCCCAAAACAGACCCCTGCAGAACCCCACTTGTTATACCTTTCCAGCAGAATTGGGAACCATTAATAACTACTCTCTGAGTACGGTTATCCAGCCAGTTATACATCCACCTTATAGTAGCCCCATCTAAGTTGTATTTGCCTAGTTTATCAATAAGAATATCATGCGAGACTGTATCAAATGCCTTACCAAATTCTAGGTATACCACATCCACCGCTTCTCCCTTATCCACAAGATTTGTTATCCTATCAAAGAAAGCTATCAGATTGGTTTGACACGATTTGTTCTTTACAAATCCATGCTGGCTATTCCCCATCACCTTACCATCTGTGACGGTGCTGCCCGTGGGAGCCAGCTGAGGTCACTCAATCAGGGTGAACTGCAAACAGAACGGGGCAGACCAACCCCAAACGCTGGTGGATATTCCAATACTTAGATTTACCACGCCAGCACAAAACAGCTTCTATAGTACCTCACTGGTTACTAAGAAGTCCAAACAACGCAGTTCCCTTAAAGTACCCAGCCTCAGGCCTCCGTCCAGACACACCTGTCAGATATGATGATGATTACTGAGAATCTTCCTTCATCATATAAAAGAAAAGGTTCTTCCAATCCCAAAGGATCAGCCACATACCCACGTCCAATTATAACTTAGATCTTACCCAAAATACACGCTAATAACCAATTCTTATTAACTAAACTAAAATGTATTAAAAAAGAAAAGAGAGTGTTGGTTAAAAGATCAATATACATAGAGACTTGAATTCAATTCTTGAGGTTCAGATACATAGCAAAGGTGAGCTTGCAGTTGACAAAAGTCCTTTTAGATATAGTCCATAGGTTATAGTCCAATGTCCATATTCAGGGTGACTCCAGTCAGTGACTGGGGATCTCAATCCTTGTGGCTTAAGATTTCCCCCTCTTGAAACCCAAAGCAGATCTGAGACGAAGCAGAATCGTGTCTCAGGGTTCTTATACATTTCCAGCAGCCTTTCGGCCTGAGAAAACAATAGGCTTAACTCTCCTTCTCCCAAACATCCTGGCAGTTAGCACAGGGTAATTTATCCATTAAACAGTTCAGATACAGGTTACCACAACCTTCAAAGAGACATAGAGACAATAATACTATTTCACTCAAGTATCATCATAAATGTTAATATTCCTTTTTGATCTTTGAATTAAAGTTACAGCAATAGACAAGACTTGTTTGTTTACATCACAAGACCTGAGCAAACATCTACCCTTGAGATCTCTAACAATGCAGACTTGCATTTCAAAGCTCTATTCATTTACATATCTTCCTAACCAGTTTCTACAATTCACCCATGGGTCAGGCCAGTCTGAGTTAATTAACTCTTTCTGGCCCTGTCATCTTTCAATGAAATATTATTTTACACTCATAACGTCACACCACCTTCCAAGTGTTTGCAGATTATTTCCTTAATTACTTGCTCCATTATCTTCCCTGGCATAGAAGTTAAACTAACTGGTCTGTAATTTCCTGGGTTGTTTTTATCTCCCTTTTTATAGATGGGCACTATATTTGTCCTTTTCCAGTCTTCTGGAATCTCTCCTGTCTCCCATGATTTTCCAAAGATAATAGCTAGAGGCTCAGATACCTCCTCTATTAGCCCCTTGAGTATTCTAGGATGCATTTCATCAGGCCCTGGTGACTTGCAGGCACGAATGTTTATGCTGAAATAAATTTGATAGTCTCTAAGGTGCCACAAGTACTCCTGTTCTTTTAAATTTTCTAAGTGATTTTTAACTTGTTCTTATTTTATTTTATCTTCTAAACCTACCCCCTTCCCATTAGCATTCACTATGTTAGTCATTCCTGCAGACTTCTTGGTGAAGACCGAAACAAAGAAGCAGGGCCACCTCTAACTTTTTTGCTGCCCCAAGCAGCAAAAAAAAGCGCTGCCCCCCCGCCCCCACCGAGCGCCGCGCCACCCCCCCCAGCGCCGCGCTCCATGCCGCCCCTCCACCGAGTGCCGCGCCGCCAGAGCCCGCCCCCCCCGCCAAGCGCCGCCGGAACCCCCCCCCGAGCACCGAGCCCCGCGCCACCCCCCCGCCAAGTGCCGCGCCGCCGGAGCCCGCCCCCCCCCCACCGAGCGCCACGCCGCCGGAGTGCGCCCCCCCCCGCGGAATGCCGGCGCTCCCCCTGCCGCCCCTTACCAGGTGCCGCCCCAAGCATGTGCTTGGCTGCCTGGTGCCTGGAGCCTGGAGCCGGCCCTGCAAAGAAGTCATTAAGCATCTCTGCCATTTCCAAGTTTCCTGTTAGTGTTTCTCCCTCTTCACTGAGCAGTGGGCCTACCCTGTCCTTGGTCTTCCTCTTGCTCAGGGGCGGCTCTAGGCACCAGCAAAGCAAGCACATGCTTGGGGCAGCCCATTTGCGGGGTGGCAGGGATCCAGCATGGGAGCTGAGAACCAACAGGGGTCCCTGGGAGCTGTAGTTCCTTGGTTAGCTCCCTGCCTATAGAGCCAGCCCTGGAGCAGGGAAAGAACTACATTTCCCAGCATTCCCTTGGCCACTACCAACAGGAAAGAGGGGGAGGGAGGGAGGTACCTGAGACCTCATGCTGCAGTGAATGGAGAGCTGCACGGTGAATAGGGATTCCATATTTTAACATTCCAAAAATAGGACACTCCATGGAGAGGGAGGGTAGCCCCACCCTGCCCCCATCCACTCCGACTGCCCCCACAGAAACCCCAACCCATCCAACCCCCCCTGCTCCCTGTCCCTTGACTGCTCCCCCCCCCCCCGGAACCTCCTACCCCTTCTCCAGCCCCCCAGCCCCCTTACCGTGCCACTCAGACCAGCGTGTCTGGCTTTGCGCAGCGCCAGACACACTGCTGCATACATGCTGCCGTGCTCCCCTGTGGAGCCACAGCCCCCCCCACCCCCCAGCACCTGCCTTCCAGATTTGAACACCTCAAAATTCAGGAGTGCTCAAGCTCAGTTTGGGCAGCTGTTACTTCATTTCTCCCAAATCAAATCTACTGATCCACTGTAACTTGCTGTAGAAAAAGTAGGATAAAATTGAGCAAGAAATGCTTCTCAGTGGTTATTAGGACTGGAATTGCTATTTTCAACAACCATTGCTTTTTTTTGTTTGTTTGTTTAAAAGGAAGACAGTGATATTGCCTTGTGAAATTCCCCACAGAAACAAAGAGTGGAACAAAAGAATAATAAAGGCACCTCAACTTTTCCTCATTTATGTAGGACAGTCTTATAATATGCATCCAGATATCCTCCAATCACACAAGCTGAAAATTGTTCCACTTTACTGCAGTTCTGTGACCATATGGGAACCAATCCTGTCTGTGTTCTGTGCACATCCAAAATTCCTGCTGAATGACCTGCCCTGGGAGCGAGTTACCAGTGACCCAGGGCTGCGGCAGAAGGAGGGTGCAGGTGGGGGTGGGGGAGAGCCCAGGGCTGGGGCAGCAGAGGGTGCGGGTGAAGGGGGCAGAGCCCAGGGCTGGGGCGGCAGGGGGTTGGTGGGGGGGAAGGGGTGAGCCCAGAGCTGGGGCAGTAGGGGGTGTATGTGGGGGGGTGAAGAGCCCAGGGCTGGGACGGCAGGGGGTACGGGTGGAGGGGGCAGAGCCCAGGGCTGGGGCGGCAGGGGGTTGGTGGGGGGGAAGGGGTGAGCCCAGAGCTGGGGTGGCAGGGGGTGTGGGGAGGCCCAGAGCTGGGGCGGCAGGGGGTGTAGGTGGGGGGGGAAGAGCCCAGGGCTGGGGCAGCAGGAGGTGTGTGGGGGGGGCAAGGGGTGAGCCCAGAGCTGGGGTGGCACGGGGTGTGGGGAGGCCCAGAGCTGGGGCGGCAGGGGGTGTGGGGAGGCCCAGAGCTGGGGCGGCAGGGGTGGTGTGGCGAGGAGCCCAGGGCTGGGAGGCGGGGCAGCCAAACATTTTTTTGCTTGGGGCAGCAAAAAACCTAGAGCCGGCCCTGGACCTAGACCTGCCGTTCTCACACACCAAAGTCTTTCAGATAAGGTGACTAATAAATTGTTTCTTGTTTTCTTGGAGAGGCTGCCTGGGGTTGCTACAGGTACTCCATAAGAGCATCGCACCCTGGAGGTGACAGTACCAGCCGAAAGCCCAGTCTTGGAGTCATGGAGGTCACAGGCCTGCTCCAGTGGAAGTGTGGGGGTCCATGGGGTCCAGCCCGCTAAAGTGATCAATCCAAAGAGACTGGTTACAGGTTGGGAATTAGGCCAGACCCTGTGGATTAGTGACAGCTCTGGACCAGAATCCCACCCCCTACTCCCTGGCTGGGGTTCCAAGTGCTAGTGCTACACCAGGGATTGGAGGATTGCAAGGCAAATCCAGGGCCAAGACACCAGGGTAATGGGCACCCTAGCAATAAGATAGAAAAGTTGCAAGAGGGGTATGTGAACTAGATGGATGGATGGATGGTTTGAAGGCCTAAGGCCTTTGTCTGCAGCCAGATTAGGAAAGCAGCAGCCATAGCTAAGAAGCAGGAAGTCACAGCCTCAAATTCCATCTAAATTACATTAAAACAATGTAATGTCGGGTTGTTAAGGCGGCTCCTGTCCTAATAGCCCCCACCATTGCCAGATAAAGAAACAGATCTTAAGATGGTTAAAGAAAACTTACCTTGACAGCATCCTGTCTGGCAAGAAATCACGTACCAATGGTTGTTAACTCCTCATTTCTTTATTGTTCTGTCATTATGGTCCCCACTTCCCTATTGTTTGCTGGATGATCTCGGTCTGGTTCTTCGATTATTTCTGTCTGTTACATAATTCATTTTGCTAGGTGTAAATTAAGGTGGTGGGGTAGGATTGGTTAGAGAATTCTGTTACAATATGTTAGGATTGGTTAGTAAAATTTTAGTAAAATGATTGATTAAGGTATAGCTAAGCAGGACCCGAGTTTCACTATGGAGACCAGCAGAGAAAGAACAGAAGAATAAGACGAAGGAAAGACCTGGAAGAAGAAGAACTCACCTCCAAGACACAGCCTAAGATCAAACCTGCTAAGAATCCTCTGCACAACCGTGACATGCAGCAACCAGAATCCAGACGAGACTGACCTTGCCTGGCCAACAGGGAAAGTCCGCCTCCCTGATCAGGATTGGTGAGCATAGCATTGTATGCTTAGCATGTGTAGTCTGCTTGGTAATTGTCAATAAATAGAGGATAAGGATATTACTGTGTAAGGCTCTTTCACTGGTGAAAGGCCCTGCAAACCCACAAAGAGCATGCCCTAAGCCCTAGGAATTGAGTAAGGGGCAGGTGTCTAAATTAAGAAGGTTACACCTAGAGCCCTAGGAACTGGGTAAAGGCGGGTGCCCTAGAATATGCGAGTAACAGAGAATTTTGT
Organism: Malaclemys terrapin pileata; assembly: GCF_027887155.1. Classification (NCBI taxonomy): domain Eukaryota; kingdom Metazoa; phylum Chordata; order Testudines; family Emydidae; genus Malaclemys; species Malaclemys terrapin. Next base: position 2,927,350 of record NC_071524.1, read on the forward strand.
GTGGGTAACAGATTGAGCTGTTTGGTTGATGAGTGAATGTGTTGGTTGGTTGACAGATGGCTGGATGGGCTGTTTGATGGTGGATGGATGGATTGGTTGACTGGTGGATGGCTGGATAGATGACCAATGGATACGTTGGGTGAAAAATGGATGGATGGACTATTTGACTGATGGATGAGTTAGCTGACGGATGGATGAATGGGCTGTTTTGTGGTGTGTGGATGGATGGATGGATGGATGGATGGATGGGTTGGTTGGCTGGATGGATGGACTGTTTGGATGACCAATGGATAGGTTGGGTAAAAGATGGATGGTTGGACTGTTTGGTTGGTAGATGAGTTAGCTGACAGATGGATGAATGGGGTGACTGATTGATTATATTGCAGCTGGCACTTTCCTCCTGCTCCATCACCGAAGGGCTGTGTTCGGTGCTCGCGCTGATTTGTCTTTCATTTTCTCTAGGCAGATGTTCTTGTTGACATTCATCTTCTCACAGCTGGGGCAGGTGTCTTGGCCACACAGGTACAGAGGGACATTACAGAGTGAGCACCAGCCATTACACACCACTTGCTTCCCCACACCAATATCCTGAGGGGTGATTTGCCTGCAGACCCAGACTCGAGAGTGATTATGTATAGTTCTGAATACCCCTTCCAGGAGATCCTGCAAGTGGTGGGCATCCTTCAAGTCCAGGCAGGGGCTCAAGCAAGAGGAGAAGTTGGTGAAGAAGATGAAGCAGCTCTTCCAGCTTGTTCTCAATCTGCAGGAGGTTGCAATAGTGGCTGTAGCTTTCACCCAAGGCACAGGTCTCCGGGGAAATGCTCTCAGTCTGGGCCTTGTCCAGGGCAGGGCTTAATTTGTGCCAGAGCTTGCCAGCGCTGAGCCCCGGCACCTCTAGGCTTGGAAGTTCCGAGCCCTGACACCTCTGGAATTCCTGCATCAGTTATCAGAGTAACAGCCGTGTTAGTCTGTATCCGCAAAAAGAAGAACAGGAGTACTTGTGGCACCTTAGAGACTAACAAATTTATTAGTTAGTCTCTAAGGTGCCACAAGTACTCCTGTTCTTCTTTTTGCATCAGTTATGAATGTAAAAAAATTGCTTGAGCCTCGGAACCTCTTTCATTATAAATTAAGCACTGGATCCAGCGGGACCGAGACAGGGCTGATCTTGTTCTGGTCAGGGCTGATCAACTACCACTTGGGGTGCAGGCTGGGCTTCAAACTGGTGCTGACTTGGCAGCCACGATGGGTAGCCCCTGGAGAACTTTTCTACCATAAGGCTCGGCTCACATCATCTGGAGCTCAGCCTCAGACAGGTGGTTTTCCAGCTCCTCCTGGTTGGTGCCTTAGCACATAGACTGCAGCGGAGCAGCCACCAGTGTGTATGGATTAGCAAGGCTAGGGGGATACCTGTGGGCATAGGCGCCGACAATTTTTCCACAGGGAAAAATTGGTGGGTGCTCTGCACCCACCGGCAGCACCCCACCCCTTCGCCCCAGCTCACCTCCCCCTCTTCCCGAGCATGCCCGCTTTTTCCCCCTGGCTCCCAGCGCTTGCACCACAAAACAGCTGTGGGCAGGGAGGGGGCGGAGTTGGGGCGAGGACTTTGGGGAAGGGGTTGGAATGGGGGCAGGGCAGCGGCAGGGGAGCGCGAGCACCCACCGGCGCCAGGAAAAGTTGGCGCCTATGCCTGTGGGGAGAGAGGGTAGGGTGAGCATGATCCCAGGAGGCAGAGGAATTATACACCAAACCCAAGCAGGGGTTAATGAGCATGAACTATGCAGTAACGTTTAACAACCCCAAACATTCACACTTCCCTGTGCCATCCCAGAATCACCTCCCCTCTCCTGGCTCCACATTCCCCTGCACTCCCAGCCTCACCCAAGTTCCAGCTCTGGGCTCCATCTCCCCACTGCACCCTCAGAATCACCCCCTGCCAGCTCAGGGCCCCATCTCCACTCTATACCCCAGAATATCCCCTCTCCCAGCTGTTAGCCAAATGGGCTCGTTTCCCCCTGGAGCTGCCCAATTACCCCAAGGAGGCACGGGAGTCTAGAAGACGGCTTCAAGTTCTTTATTGATCAGTCAGCTGAGCGGGTGTCCCCCTCGACTCATGCCAGAGGGAGGAGCACACCTTACAAGCGTAGAGCAAGCCTTTTTATACCCAGTAACAAATGACTTAACGTGCATACATTCTGCTGACCTATGGAATTTTTAAATTCCCTTTTAGGGGTATATAGAATACATCTGTTGGGGCCGTAAATAGGATACATTTGTTGAGCCTCTTTGATTGATTGTCTTGCTATATGTTCATATATGGGAAAGGGAGTTTATGGCCATGGGGAACAGCTGAAATAATAGGCGAGTATTTGGCCTTTGTTCTAACAAGGTTCTCCCCCCTTAAAAGCATTTTGAGAGCCCTATGGCCCCCAATCCTCAACTTTAACCGGTTGATATAATGCCATCATGCGTTGGCGTACAATTTGATTAGCCATTCGTCGGACAAATGCAACTACACAGGGAGCAAAGCAAGCTAGGGATAATAGGGTTGTAATAAAGAGTATAAAGAGAAGAAGGCCTTCTCGGAGCCATCCCAGTTGCGGTAACCAGGACGGGAACCAGTCCGTATTCCACCCACCCCATGTTTGGACTGGGACATGGGCTACTTTCCTCATTTCTTTTGTTAGCTGTTTTACCGCCTTTCCATTATCATCTATTTGTAAACAGCAATTGGATCCGTTTAATTTTGCACATATTCCCCCTTCCTCTGCCAGCAAATAATCAAGAACTAGATGGTGCTGGTAGAGCACATTCCTCATCTGAGTGGACTGATCGGCCAAGAGATCAAGAGCTGCAGCCATCTGATTAGTTATTATTTCTAAGATGGCTTGCAGCCTAATTATCCGATTCAAGTTGTAAATGGGCTCCCTTGCCCCTGAGATCCACTCATTAGGATTCCATGTGGCTGGACCATAATGTTGTATAATTCTTTCAGGGGGCCACTCTTGAGCTCCCCACTTTTGGGAGCTTCCAGCTGTTAATGCGGAATCAATGGACCGCCGCTCCCTAATCAAATCGTCATATACCTTAATTCCTAACTTATTTCCCTGAATTTGGGGTAGTAGAAAGAACAAGGGCCTAATGTACCCAACATAACATATTCCTGACCAATTTGGAGGCAATCTCCGATAAGCGTGTTGCCCACATATCCAGTAATGGCCTTTTAGGGCCCATTGTCCATTCGCAAAGGGGCCATCCCAGGCTTCGGGGTAGTCCTCGGGGCCCGGTTCTTCGTAATAAAAAGAGTTACCCATCTCCAGGGGTCCCCCTAATACAATAGATGTACCGTCAGGATTACAATAGTCACATTTCCAAGGCCCAGCCCCTTCCTTCCAAGCGCAATTACAACCAAATTTAGGGCTATTGGTAGTAGACCAAAAATGATTAAAATGGGTTACCCGCGTTCCATTAGAATGTTGCCATGCCCACTGATACCAGCGTACCACGTGATCCTTACTGTCGGTATTATCTCGCTGGCAACTTAGAAAGAGGGCATCAAAGAACCCATCTTGTCCAACTGCCTAACAGCCCTTGCCGGTATGCTGTTGGTAGGAACAACTTACCCAGCTATGATTAGTGAGTTTTACGTGGGTATGGTTCCATCGTCCCTGATATTTAGAACAGTCATACGTATGGCAACTAGGGTGATCATAGCAGTCAAATCCTAGAGATAGGGTCCAGTCACATCGGCTTTTGCCCACATATACCCCTTCTTGTTTTGTTCGGTTTAGACAAAGGATCCCCATCTCAGAGGAATAGAGTCACCAAGGGCTACTATCCTCATCCCAAACTTCTGTTCCTTTGTGGACTATACTTAAATTACTGATCCACCATTTAGCTGGCACTGGCTGGGCTATCCAAGGCCATTCATTCCAATCCCCTGGACCTCCACAAACCCAGCAGCTACTAAGATTGAAGGAACTCGCTATTGTCTCCCCTAGCTATAAAAACCTATTCTCCCAACCATAATAGTGGTGGAAGCATATAAACAAAGATATTAGCAGCAATTTCATTATCTCTTTCTAAACAGTCCCTTTAGTCCGTCCAAGTACTGGTACTCCCAGGTAGAGTCTTCACCTGTGCCACCCCGGGCGTCCGGAGCCGGGGCGGGCAGAGGGCCGGTGTCCTCTTCTGCTAGTTCAGTCTCCGGGCTAGGGCTCAGAAACCGCTTTACCCGTGTATGGTGTGTCCATTTATCGCTCCCGAGAACTTTGACCGCAGTTTGGCTGATGAGCGAGACAGTGTGCGGGCCGTCCCACCGTGGTGTAAGGGGGTCGCGTTTCCACTTCTTGACAAGGACCTGGTCACCGATCCGGAACGGATGCACGGTCTGGTCCAAGGGGAGAGCCTGGAATGGCGCCGCGTATCGATAAAGCTGCAACAAGACAGATTGCAACCCGGAAACCTGTTTCCATAGTATTATATCTACGTTGTTCAGCCTCCGGAGGTCTGGGAGGGCTAGAGCGGGAGGCTGAACCAAGGCTTCTTTTAGCTCTCGAAATGCTTTTCCCATCTCCCACGTCCAATGGAGCAGACCTTCTTTAGTTAAGGATTCATACAGTGGTTTGGCTCTTCCCCCGTAGTCAGGGATCCAGAGCCGACAAAAGCCAGTCAGTCCCAGAAAAGCCCTTAATTCTCGGGGGTGCCGGGGTTGAGGGCTATTGAGTATCACCTGGATTCTTTCTTTACCCAGACTACGACTTCCTTGGCACAAATGATACCCAAGGAAAGTGACCTGCTGCTTAACCAGTTGTGCTTTTTCCCTTGAGACCTTATATCCCTGTGCCCCAAGGTAATTAAGGAGCTTTACAGTCTGCTCTTTACAAGCTGCCTCTGTTTCAGTACTTAAGAGCAAATCATCGCAATACTGGACTATGTTACATGAGGGGTGTCTAGCCAGGAATGGGGCAAGGTCCCTTCTCAACTGGCTGCCAAAAATCTCGGGTGCACAGGTAAGTCCCTGTGGGACCACGGTCCAGAGGTATTGAGCCTTATAGTGAGTATCTGGGTCCTCCCACTCGAAGGCAAACAGTTTCTAAGATTCCAAATCAAGGGGGATGGAAAAGAAGGCATCTTTTAGGTCTATTACAGAGAACCAACTGTGCTCTTTGGGAACTTGGCCCAAAATAGTATGGGGATTTGGGACGACTGGATAGGGAGCCTCTATTAACTTGTTAACCTGTCTTAGGTTCTGGACCAACCGATACTGCCCATTAGGCTTAGGCACTCCCATTATCGGAGTGTTATATGGGGACGTGCCTTCCCTGATCCACCCACACTGCAGAAACTTTTGAATCAGAGGTTTTAACCCGATTCTAGTAGTCAGCTTAAGAGGGTATTGTCAAATTCGGACCGGGCTGCTTCCTTCCTTAAGGGAAATATGCACTGGTGAAGCATTCCGGGCTCGAGCGACACCTCCCTCCTCTACCCAAACCTCAAGGTTAACCCCTGACAGCTGGCTTTCTTCATTCCTCCCCCGGCACTCCGGGAAGTGATTTCCAGCGCTTATCAGGGCCATCTGGTAATTTGAGGCCTGCTGCTTAGGGATTCTAACTTCCATAGTCCCTTTTATCAAACAAGATTTCTGCCTGTAGTTTAGTAAGAATATCTCGTCCGAGCAGCGCAATGGGGCAAGAGGGGCTGCAAACAAATTGGTGGGAAATTTGGCGGTCCCCTACCTTTACTAGGAGAGGCAAAGTTTTTTCCAAAGCTGTAGTTTGTCCCTCTATCCCCTGTACCATGGCACATTCCCGAGCTCTACCTCGGGGAGCCTTACTAAGGGGGAACAAACTAAGAGTGGCCCCAGTATCAATAAGGGCTTCAATTGTGCGGCCCTCCACATTAATTTTTACCGTGGGATCCAGACTGGCAGCTTGTGCCGCCAGAAGGGGCCGCTGGGTCCCTCGGCTTCCCTATGGGGAAGATCCCTCCCCTGAACGTCCTGTACTGTTGTAGAGGATGGGAAGGGACGGGGTTTTATCTTTACGTTCCTTCCCATGGCCTGTCACCGGGGACATTCATTCTTCCAGTGCCCCTTTCCTACAGATAGCGCACTGATTTCGACCCAGGCGGGGGCCCCGGTGGCCCTGGCCGTCCCTTAACTTTGTCCCCCCTTTCTTCATATCCTTCCCTTAGGGCCATGGCTAAAATGCAGGCCCCTTTCTTCCGAGAACAGGGGATTCTGTTGCTTCCAATTATATAGATCACTAGTGGTAAAGGGAACATATACCATAGTGAGATTGCCCTCAGGGGCTACAGTTTCCCGCAGTGGACACAAATAATTCTGTTGCAGGGGCCCTTGGAGTACCGGGCCACCCTTGCTCCTGGTGTGGTTAGACACCGGGGAGCTCAGAGAGATCGGAGGGGGCTCCCGTTTGGAAAAATCCTGGTTGCTTGGCTCACCCCTTTCAGCTGAGGCATTATCCTCAGAGATGTGGGGGGGGATTTCAATTGAGGGTACCGGAGCCGGGAGGCCAGGATACAAAGGGGGAGGGGGCATAGGATCAGGGGCAGAGGGAATCACAGCCCGCAGACAAGATTTCTTAACAGGGAAACAGGGTTTCCTAACAGGGGCACGGACCATTAAGGTTTTAATAGTTTGTGATCTACATTTTTGCAACCATGGGGGATGATTGGCCACAAGGTCCTGCCAAATATCTATATAGGGATATTGGTCCCAATGCCCATCCCAGGTCACAATGCTATGTACTGCTTGTACAATTTCTGGCTTGAGTGTCCCCCCTTCGGGCCATTCCACCCCGAAGGTTGTCCACTCAAGAGTACAAAATCTTACAAGATTGTCTTTACATAATACAGTTCCATAATCAGCCTGGCGTCTAAACGCCTTCCAGTTATCCAGCATACACCCCAGGGGCGTACTGGAGAAGGAGCTTTGTCCGGACCCCATTATGTTCTACCCAGGGGTTCGTTCAAGACAAAGGTATCAAGGGGTTTTTAGGGATCTAGTTTTAACTCAGATATCCGCTGGGCCACGAGGTTCGGCTGACCCCCCTTGCAATCAAGATATCCTGGTCACCGGGTTTCCCCTCACAGGAGTCTTGGGGCGGCTGAAGTCAGCTTAAGCCTCAGACCTGTCAGCGGCACTTACTCATTTTACACAGATCCCTTAATCAGGTACAATCTCGGTTTCCAACACACCATTAAGAGGAGAAACAAGATTACCCTTCCTATAAACAAGAGTAATCCCTGAGGTTGCTCCAAGTCCCAATAATTGTTAAAAACGGCCCATGGACTTGTGGAGTTAGTTACGTTACTCATTGGCCGTTATTTGCTTACCCTTTAACCAAAAACACAACAACAAGACATTTACAAAGCTACAATAATGTTAACATACCTTCCCGTATACAGGCTGCCTAGGGGATTTCCACTGTCCAACCCACACCTCGGGGGCGTTATTCCTCAAACCCAGGAGGTAAACGCACTTACCGCCCGAAGTGGCCGCGTCCGACAGTCAGACTTCCCCTTCTTCTGAAGCCGTCTTGCTTCCGTGTCCTTCAGAGTTCTCTTTAGAGAGGACACAGCTGCCCCGGCCGATTGTGACGATCCGAGGCCCGAGCAAACCAACCGCTCGAGGTGGCCACCCCTCGGAATCGCCCTCGGCCGTCGGTCAGTGCCCTCTACAGGGAGAGAAGTCCCTTCGTGGTCGCCATTTGTTAGCCAAATGGGCTCGTTTCCCCCTGGAGCTGCCCAATTACCCCAAGGAGGCACGGGAGTCTAGAAGACGGCTTCAAGTTCTTTACTGATCAGTCAGCTGAGCGGGTGTCCCCCTCGACTCATGCCAGAGGGAGGAGCACACCTTACAAGCGTAGAGCAAGCCTTTTTATACCCAGTAACAAATGACTTAACGTGCATACATTCTGCTGACCTATGGAATTTTTAAATTCCCTTTTAGGGGTATATAGAATACATCTGTTGGGGCCGTAAATAGGATACATTTGTTGAGCCTCTTTGATTGATTGTCTTGCTATATGTTCATATATGGGAAAGGGAGTTTATGGCCATGGGGAACAGCTGAAATAATAGGCGAGTATTTGGCCTTTGTTCTAACACAGCTCCAGGCCCCATCTCCCCCCTTGTACCCCCAGAGTCAGCCATCCCTCCTCTGGGCCCCAACTACTCCTGAGCCCCCAGAATCACCCCTCTCCAAACTCTGGGCCCCATCTCCCCCACTGGATCCTCCAAATCATCCCTCCTAGCTCTGGGCTTCATCTCCCCACTGCACCCTCAGAATCACTCCCTCCCAGTTCTGGAAAAATAAATACATCCATGAAGTTGTCTGTAAATTTAAATGAAAATACAGAGAATTTCTTTCAAAAATTTCTTCAGATGTTTCAAAATTACTTCCACAGAAATTAAATGTCTATAATTTTTTTTGAAAAATCCATGTTTTAAATATTTCTGCACAATACATGCAAAAATTAATTAATAAATAAACACAAAAATTGTCTGTACATTTACATGGAAATATAGAGAATTTCTCAAAAAATATTAGATTTTCTCAGAATTACTGCCAAAAACTAAATAAATACCTGTCATTTTTTTTAAAAAGTTTAAAATATTTCTGCAAAAGTAAACCCATAAAAACCAAAAACAATATCTGTAAATGTACAGGGAAATGCGAGAATTTCTTTTAAAATATTTTCAGATTTTCTCAAAATTGCTGCCCACCCAAAAAAAAAAATCCCAGTAATTAAAAGAGTGTGTTAATTAATTAATCTATTAATTGCAACATTTAGGCCAAAATGATCTTTAAATTTAAACTAACTGGCAGATTATTTTAAAAAATCTAATTTTTTTTTTTTTTTTTGCAAAAAATAAAATAAATGTTCATCCTTTGGTTTTAGTCGTCGATAATTAGATGTATATTAACCCCCCCCGCCCATCCCCCTCCCTCCACTGGAGGAGGCTCAGCTGGGGGGGGGAGAGGGGAGCTGGGGAATCCAACCCCTCCCCCCCTCACAGGCTGAGCCACGCTCTGGAGGTCACACCTAGTGTGGCCGCTCCCTGCCTCTGGGAGGCCTCTCTATGGTCGCCCGGCTACCATTGCACTTCCGGTCTCTATGGTTTCCCCGCACCATTTCCAGTCTGGTAGCGGCCTGCCGCGCCTCCTTTCCGCTCTAGGCCGCTCACTCTATGGTCGATGCCCGCCAGGACCCGGAAGTGACTGGGCGGGCGGAAACGGGTGGGCGAGGCGGTTCCGGGTCACGGAGGGAAGTGGCCCGGCGGGTCATGGAGGGGCCCCGAGGAGGTGAGTGAGGCCCCGCCCCGACCCCCGCAGGGCCCCGGCTCCACCCCGCTCACGGAGCCTCGCCCCGCCCTCAGCCAGGGGTCTTCTGTCCCCTGGGGCCCCGCCCCCCGGACCGCTAAGCCCCGCCCCTAGGCTGGCTCTGAGCCCCGCCCCTCACCTGAGCCGCGCGCTTGTCTGCTTGACGGGCGGGGGAGGGGCGGGAGCCAGGACTCCTGGGTTCTCTCCCCGGCTCAGGGAGGGGAGGGAGAGTGGGGTCTAGTGGTTAGAGAAGGAGGGAGCTGGGAAACAGGACGCCTGGGTTCCATCCCTGGCTCTGGGAGGGGAGTGGGGTCCAGTGGTTAGAGCCGGTGGGGGAGGGCTGGGAGCCAGGACTCCTGGGTTCCATCCCTGGCTCTGGGGGGGGAGTGGGGTCCAGTGGTTAGAGCCGGTGGGGGAGGGCTGGGAGCCAGGACTCCTGGGTTCTCTCCCCTGCTCTGCTCCTGACGCCCTGAGTGACCTGGAGCGAACCCCCCCACTTCCTCCCGCCCGTGTCCGGTTCCCCTCTGCCATGGGGACGGTGATTCCCTGCTGCGGCCTTCAGCGCTCGGACCCCCCCCCCCCCCGTCCCGCCCCATCCTCCACAGCTGCCTTTGGCCTAAAACCCACGAGAGTTAATGATTCTCGCAACACATGTTGGGCTCAGTTCTTTGCCGTCTGCTTTCGGGGCGTGTTCGCGCCCCAGCTTTCCACGGCAGCTGTTAGGGGTCGACCCTCCCCTTCGTGTTTTATAAGGGGAAGCCGAGGTTCTTGCTCCAGGAGCCGGGGCGTGAAGAAACACCCCGCAGCTACCACAAAAGCCAGAAGAACTGGCAACCCCCCACCTTGTACAGCGCCTTGCGTGGGGCAGCAGCGTCTGTGGGTGAGCCTTGGACTCATCATCAGACCCGGCTTCTGTTCCTGGCTCTGCCGCTCGCCTGTGTGACCCTGGGCAAGTCACTTAGGCCTGAATGCCCAAAAGGATTTAGTCGTCCTGGCATCTGGGAGAATCACTGCAATTCACAAAGTCTGGGTTAGGTGCCTAAGCTGTCTAAGCAATGAATGGGCAGAGATTGGCGCCTTAGACTGAGATGCACGAAAACAAGCACACCAGTCGGGGAGCCACCTAAGCTATCCAAATGTGCTAAGCCCCCACCCGCCACCTCTCTCAGAGATAGATGCCTAAGTCCAGGCAGCAGGGAAGTGCCAATTTCTGCTAGCGAGCAGCTGGGAACCTTCTTTGGCATAAGATGCCTTATGCCAATGGCTCTCAAACTTTTTTTACTGGTCACCCCTTTCATATAGCAAGACTCTGAGTGCGACCCCCCTTACAAATTAAAAACACTTTTTTAATATATTTAACACCATTATAAATGCTGGAGGCAAAGCGGGGTTTGGGGAGGAGGTTGACAGCTCGCGACCCCCCAAGTAATAACCTGGCGACCCTCTGAGGGGTCCCGACCCTCAGTTTGAGAACCCCTGCCTTATGCCGTTTTAGCAAGAAGTTAAGGGAAGGAAGAAAGTTTTAACCCAGTGGTTAGGATACTCGCCTGGTATGTGAGAGACTCATGTTCTGTTCCCCCTCTGCCCTAAGCACCAGGCTGCAGGGTCATTCTCACTCTCTTTCTGAGCCCAATGACTCTTTAAACAGAAGAAAGGGTGTGCGAGAGAGAGTACACGAGCATGACTGCATAGTATAGTGGTTAGAGCACTCGCCCGGGCGGTGGAAGACCCAAGATTCAGTTCTCCTGCTCCAATGACTCTTTAATTATTATGTAATTATAATTCAACCCCACCCCCGTGGTTGCTTTGTGTGAACTCATTTGAGAGGCCCAATCTGGTCGTCTGAACATGCTTAACCAGATCAGGCCTCACTTGTGATTAAGGCAGGCAAACAGCTATCTTCCCCTGATCTGTGAATCATTCTGAGCTCTAGGCAGGAGAGAGGCATCTGGACACCTGGCGCGGGGCTGCTGTGTGCCTCCCTAGAGGCAGAAACAATAGGCACCTAGGTGCTGAGTGAGTTTAGGCATCATAGGGTTTGCTGGGGGAGGGGGAGTTAGTCGCAGTGATGCTGAAACCAGGGCTTGGGCGCCTAAAATAGGAACTTTGGCACCTAACTCTGTTGTGCCTTCAGGCCTTACCCTCTCTGAGCCTTACTTACCCCATCTTTAAAATGGGAATAATGACACTTTATAAAATGCTTTGAAATCTGTGGATGAGAAGTGCCATATAAGAGCTCTGTGTAGCTCGTAAGCTTGTCTCTCACTAACAGAAGTTGATCCAAGAAAGGACATTACCTCACCCACCTTGTCTCTCATATGTAAGAGCTAGGCGTTATTATCTACAGAGGAAGCGGGATTGTCTGTGCAGGAAAGTTTTACCAGTTAAACTGGTTTAATTATACTAGTGTACTTACATTTCTACTGTAATACTGGTATAAGTCCCATGGGGATGCTCTGATACGAGTGCTTGCTTTTGGTTAACTTAAACCCCTTCCAAAGCAACATAAACTAACCCCAAACAAGGACCTCTCACATTGACAGAGAAGAGCAACAAGAATGATTAAAGGTCTTGAGAGCATGACCTATGAAGGAGGCTGAAAGGATTGGATTTGTTTAGTTTGGAAAAGAGAAGACTGAGAGGGGACATGATAGCAGTTTTCAGGTATCTAAAAGGATGTCATAAGGAGGAGGGAGAAAACTTGTTCATTTTAGCCTCTAAGGATAGAACAAGAAGCAATGGGCTTAAACTGCAGCAAGGGAGGTTTAGGTTGGACATTAGGAAAAAGTTCCTAACTGTCAGGGTGGTTAAACACTGGAATAAATTGCCTAGGGAGGTTGTGGAATCTCCATCTCTGGAGATATTTAAGAGTAGGTTAGATAAATGTCTATCAGGGATGGTCTAGACCAGTGGTTCCCAAACTTTAACTATCAGTGAACACCTTTCACTAAAATGTCAATTCTCATGAACCCCCTCCTAAAAATGAATATTTCCAGGGATTTTCTCCTTTACCTGAGTATAAATTATAAAAGCAGTGATCTTGGAAATATAAAATTTGTTTTTGACATGCTTATTATACACTATTATTAATTATTATTTATCATTACAATATTTTTATTACATTATGAAAACGGCAACACTCTTCCAAGATCTCACTTTTGTAGCTTGTATCACTTTGAATAAGCCTGTTATAAGACAAGGCTCCTATGTTTCATCAAGGAGTATCAGATGTAAAACAGCGTGAAGGTATTTAAGAAGCCAACTCACAGAGTTCCTCCTACACAAGCATTCAGGTCTTGAGCAGTCCAGGCAAACAACGCACGTTACATCAAAGCTTAAACTTGTTCTTCATAATAATTTTAAAAACAATACTGGCTGCCTATTTAATTTTAAAAAGAGCAAAAAAAATCCACCTCCCTTTCCATTTCTTATAAGGAATCTTGAAGTTTAAATCTCCTCAGTGTGATAGGCTTGCTTTGATCTGCTTCACTCTTGGAAGTCCAGGGGCTCCAGGCTGCTGGCCCCGTGCTGCCAGGGATCCCTAAGGACAGCTCTGTCCACCATTTAGGGAATTTTTTCCCAAGAACCCCCGTAACATTTTATGAACCCCCAGGGGTTCACGAACGCCAGTTTGGGAACCACTGGTCTAGACAGTATTTGGTCCTGCCATGAGGGCAGGGGATTGGACTCGATGACCTCTCAAAGTCCCTTCCAGTCCTAGAATCCTAGAATCTATGACACCTGGAGCGCTTTGATTGCATAATACTAATACCTCCCTGTTATCTAGTGCTTTTAACCCGGTCTCAAAGCACTTTACAAAGGAAGTCAGTATCATTATTCCCCATCTGTGGCACAGGGGCCTGGGGTGGGGGAGGGGGGTATTGTCTTGCCCAAGGTCACCCAGCAGGGCAGAGCCGGGAATAGAACCCAGGTGTCCTGAGTCCCAATATCTCTCCACTAGGCCCCACAGCCCGCTCTACCAGCGAAGCGCTCCTAGCATGGGTGCAGCTTTACCAGCCAAACTGTGCTGCTCTATATCAGACGAGCGTCCACCCAGAGAGTTAGACCAGTAAAACTCCAGTACTTTAAACTCCCACCTGAGCCCATAGCAGTGTAACTAAGCTAAGGGTTGGTACTGATACTAGTCACCCCCTACCCAGCCCTCACTCCGGGCGCAGCCCTTTCAAATCCCTCCCCTTTCCACACCTTGCTCACCCCTTCCCACAAACGCTCCTGTCCGTCCTCTGTGTCAGCTGAGGGCCCCATAAGGAGGAGAGGCGCTTAGGGTGGTAGGCAGAGAGTTGGACTACTTGGGCTGGTGGCAGCTGTGCTATTTAGATTCATGGAGCTTAAGGCCAGAAGTGACCCCAGATCATCTAGTCTGATATCACAAGCCACCGACAACCACCCAGCAGCTGCTGTTCCTTGTCTCTCTCTCTTTCTGTTTCAGGCTTTGCATGAAGCACATCCCTGCAGCCCTGCTCAAAGCAGCATCTGGTGATGTTTTCAACCCCACCACCACCCCAGGCTCCTCCACATGGCACTGATGCATACCCAGCCCTCCGGTGAGCCCTGAGCGCTTCCCCCGCCATTGGCACAGAGATACATTTCCCCCGCCTTGCCCTCTCGGCCCGGAACGAAGCGGCCATGGCTGAGGCCGTCCATTACATCCACCTGCAGAACTTCAGCAAGTCCCTGCTGGAGACGCTGAACGGGCAGCGCCTGGGTGGGCACTTCTGCGACGTGACTGTGCACATCCACGAGGCCACCCTGCGGGCCCACCGGTGTGTGCTGGCCGCCGGCAGCCCCTTCTTCCACGACAAGCTGCTGCTGGGCTACTCGGAGATCGAGGTGCCCGCCGTGGTGCCCAGCCAGGTGGTGCAGCAGCTGGTGGAGTTCATGTACAGTGGCTCTCTGGTGGTGGCCCAATCCGAGGCCTTGCAGATCCTGACGGCCGCCTCCATCCTCCAGATCAAGACGGTCATCGATGAATGCACCCAGATCATCTCCCAGAGCCGCAGCCCCAAGCCGCCCGCCGCTGCTCCCTCCGTGCCCCTCTCCGTCCCCAGGCCGCTGGTCGTCAAGCCCCAGGAGCAAACCAAGGAGAGCCCAGGTGCTGTCGGTCTCCCAGCCTCCCGGCCCGGCGAGCTGGAGCCCCCCGGCACCGCCCAGCTGGAGGCCCCCAAGCTGCTGTGCGCCTCAGAGGTGCGCTACAAGCTCCGCGACCTGCTCTCCTCCCAGCAAAGGCAGCTGGGGGAGGCCAGGGAGAGGGCAGCGTCCGAGGGGGAACTGGCAGCCGCCGGCAGCGACGGCGAGGGGCCCTACAGCGGGCTGCACCCAGCCGAGGCTCAGCCCAGCTGCCACAGCCGCAAGCAGCGGCAGCCGGTGCGGCTCCAGCTTTCCGACGCCTTGCCTGTCATCATCAAGGACGAGGAGGAGGAGGAGGAAGACGAGGAGGAGGAGGAGGGCGGGGGAAAGCTGAGCTGCTTCGGGGAATGTGGCGGGGGAGACTTCCCCAGCTGCAGCGAGGCCAAAGACACCGGGGGCGGGAGCAGCGGAGGTGGGGCGGGCAGGAAGGACGGCGTCCAGCTTGACTACCCCGCCGTGGAGGGGCAGGATTTCTTCGGCGGGCAGGACGTCTTCTCCGAGTCCTTCATCCCGGCCTGGCAGAGCGAGGAGGGCGGCCAGGGGGCGGCCCGGGAGGGCGAGAAGTTCCGCACCGATTGCAGCCTGGAGGCCTCCAACATGAGGACGCTGGCTGGAGACTTCAAGCCAGCCCCGGCCGGCTTCCCGGCCCGGGCGCCCGAGCCCCGCAGCTTGGCGTTCGTCTCCTCCCTGGGCATCCAGCGGGAGCTGAAAGCCGAGGTGAGCGCCGCCGGACCCGGCACCACCACCACCACCAGCATCTTCCAGTTCCACCTGCCGCAGCCCGGCGTGGCCCAGAGTTTCTACAGCGTCCAGCAGGAGGCCGGCGCCGCCAACATGGTACAGCTCAGCCCCGGCGCCATGGTGACGGGCTCCCTGCACGGCGAGCAGGCCCAGCGCCCGGGGCCTTCCCGCTGCTCTGAGCCCTCCTACCAGTGCAGCCACTGCCAGAAGACCTTCAGCTCCCGCAAGAACTACACCAAGCACATGTTCATCCACTCAGGTGAGGGGGTGGGTGGGTGGGCGTGAGGCACTGGGGGCAGACACCCTTTGCTCCCTCCCTGGCTGCTATAAGCCGCAGGGTGAATTCTCTCACTGTGATTGGCTGGAAGAGCCTCAGCAGGGGCGGCACCGGGGGCTCAGCCAATGAATAGCGTGGGTGGTGCCAGGGCGCTCATGGAGAGCGACTGTGATGACCGCCCTCGCGGCTGACATCCCCAGGGTCAAACCAGGGGCCTCCTAAGCTGGGGTCATGTGCTGCAGTGTAGGAGGGTGTTCAATCACTATGTGTGTGGAAGAAGCAGAGGGCTTTTGCTATCTGATCTGGATCACCCTGGTGACTCTCCACCCCTCCGTCCCACTTGGCTAAGGGTCTCTGCTCCAGGTACTCCCCTCTGGCCAGGGCTCTGTGCTGTCCCCTCCTGGAGAGTCTGCCCCAGCGGTGAGACGATCCCCACCTCCATCCCCTATGGCTGAGAGCCAGTCTGCCCTTGGCCAAAGCACGCTGGCCACCTCTCGTTCACTCCAGCTGGGGTCACGCAGAGCTGTGTAGAAAGGGGCTCTCCCCTCCCTTCTCTGGGACATCAGGCCTCTGGGATTGGGGTGCCCAGCGTGAGTGAAGGGTCTCCCCAGAGCTTTAGAGAGAGGGACCTCTCTGCTCCCAGGGAGAAAATCCACCTATATACAAAGGCCAGTTTCCAATGGATGGTCCGTTTCTTCCCCAGAAGCTGTCATCTAGGAAGCTGGGATTTGAGAGGTGGGGGGCAGTGTGTCAGGACTGGGGATGAGCCCTAGGAAGCCAGGACGGAGGCGGGGGGATCAAGGCCAGGGTGGGATGTGAGGGATGGGACTCTGCCCTAGAAAGCTGGGACCAAGGGGTGTCAGGTCCGATGCTGCGCCCTAGAAAGCCGGAATCAGGGGGGGTCGGGGCTGGGGCCGAGCCAGGGGTATCTGGGAGGCTGATCCGCTGCACATGATGGGGTCTGGACTCACTGACCCTGGAGCTCCCTTCCAGTCCTACATCCTCCTGTGCTGCTGTCTTGCAGGCGAGAAACCCCACCAGTGCAGCATCTGCTGGCGCTCCTTCTCACTGCGGGACTACCTGCTGAAGCACATGGTGACGCACACGGGCGTGCGGGCCTTCCAGTGCTCCATCTGCTGCAAGCGCTTCACCCAGAAGAGCTCCCTCAACGTCCACATGCGCACGCACCGCCCCGAGCGCTTCCAGTGCTGTATCTGCAACAAGTACTTCTCCCACCGCACCCTGCTCGAGCGCCATGTGGCCACCCACACCGCTTGGAAAGCCGGCGAGCCTGATGTGGCCGGAGGCGCCTGGAAGGAGAAGCCTGACCCGGGAGAAGGCGCCAGCGTCACCGCCTGGAAAGGGGACCCAGCTGCCGAGGGCGCCATGGTGGCGTGGAAAGGGGACCCAGGCGGGGAAGGCACCATGGTGGCGTGGAAAGGGGACCCGGGCGGGGAAGGCACCATCGCAGCCTGGAAGGGGGACTCTGTTGCAGAGGGGGCTCTCCCCACCCAGCCTGCGTGGAAAGGGGACCCTGCTGGAGATGGCCCCATGCCAGCCCACACAGCCTAAGAGAGGGGCCCGGCTGGAGTGGGCACAGGTAAAGAGGGGACCAAAGTGGGCCCATCTCAGCCCAGCCAGCCTGGAAAGGCTCCCAGGCCTAGCACAACCCGTGTGCCCTGGAAAGAGAAGCCGTAGAGTAACCCACTCAGCTCAGAGAGGCATCTGGGGTACCAGTTACTTTCCTGATGCCCTCCACCCCAGCCGGTACGACGTGCACTCAAGACCAACTGGCTTGGTCAAGTCCTGTTTTGATCTCCAAGATGAGTTCTCTCTGTGGGCTCAACTCCCTTCCGAGCCCCTCAATGGGCCATGCCCTGTGGACGCTCCCTCCTCCCAGTCACACCAGTTGGGAGCAGTACCGTCCCCTCCAGCAGACCATCTCTGAGCCAGGTGACAGAAACCAACGGAAACCCTAGCAGTGACCAAAGAGTCTGTCCGGCTCCCTGGGGAAGGGACAGAAAGGAACTGCACGGCTATGGAGCCCCTAAACCTTCCTTTGTGAGCAGCTGTTCCTCCATCTTCAGGCGTTCAGAGGTGGATCAGAGTTCTAGCTACTCCCTGGCTACAGAATCCCTCACTTGCCATCGGTGTTCTCCAGCAGCCCTTGTCATTGCAAAGAGGAACTTCCCGATGTTTGCCTGAGTCTGCGGACAGCCTGAAACAGACCCTGGGAGAGGCACAAACTACCCCTTTGGTTATTAACCCTGAAACTTAACAATGGCCGTTTAAATGTCGGCATCACTAACTGCAGCTCTCCCAGTAGTTTTAGCAGCCACATCCAGCTAACGTACTTGTCCCACAATGCCAAACAATTCCCCAGTTCTCAAATCTCCCCGCTCACTCCCCCATCGCCCCCTGAGAACATGTATAAGACAGGGTTTGAAGAGCAGTGGGGCACAGAAAATTTAAGGGCAGAGTAACTAGAGTTCAATATAAAATAAATAACACACTGATGAGGTACTGATTGCGCTGATGGAGGGGTTGCTGGCAGCTGGTGAACCCCTCCTTCTGTATAAAAATATTGCACCCATAAGTCATACCTGAGAACACTTAAATGGAAGGGGATTAGAGAGCAGAAGTGGGTGAAATTTTTTAACTGAACCTTTTTTCAATGTAAAATGCAGATTTGGCAATGCCAAAAAGTTTCATAAATTCGTGTCGGTTTTGCCAAATGGTTTTGAGGAGAAAAAAAATTAAAAATAACATTCTGAAGAAATCAAAATCTTTCATTTGGACTTTTCTGGGAGGAAAATCCTTTTGGTTTTTCAATTTGAAATCTCCTTGAATTTTATTTTTTAAAAATAAAAATGCTCAAAACAAAACCTATCCCTTTTTTTGGTTCAAAATGACTTGTTTCAAAATTTCCTTTTATTTTAAAAAAAGGTCACATATGTTTAAAAATGCTCAAAATCAAGCCAAAATATTTAGATATTTTGTTTCAAAATGACTTTGTGTTTAGAAAGGTCCTTTAATTTTACTTTTTCAAACTAAATAAAGGTTTAAAATACTCAAAATCAAAATGTTTCAACCCAAATGAATTTTTTTACTTTGATTTGCTGAAAATTTTCCTTTTCAGTCCAACCCGAAATGATTTTTTTTCCCAATTTTTAAAAGCGCCAAGGAACCAAAAAGACCTGTTCTTAGTCCCACAAGATTGAAGAGTCACTTTCTTCTGTTTTCCCAGTGTCCGTTCAATTACACATTCTCCTGCTGGTGGAGCGTAGAGTGAACACTTCAGATCACGCATTTCCCAAAAGCCCAGTCTCCTGCCAATATTGTGGCCTGCTCTATGTTAAGGCTGAGGCGGGCAAGGTTGGAAGCCATGACCTTCCTCCAGCATGTGTGAGGCTGACCATAAGGTCTTCTCCATCCAGCTTTTGTTGGATCATGCATAAAGCTGGTGGGCTGGTATTGACTCTGATGTACTGAGCAGATGGCCAAACCACCTGAGTCACTTGGGAAGACATTGGAGGCCAACTGGGCTCAACACTTGACATCTTCGTTCATAATGTGATAAAACCATCATATGCCTTCAATACCCAGCATCCCATCTGCAGTAATCAACAGTTCTGTGACTGATCCGTTTCAATTCCTGTTGTGTTGCCATGAAGGCCTCGTTCATGCACTGCTCCATGCAGAGAGACCTGGGCCGGACCTGAACTTTCCCAGCTCCTGGGGCAAAGATCTCACACACCTATATTCTGCCTCAGTCACTACAAGAGGACATTGACCGGGACACAACAGTTTAGGCTGCTGCTGACTGGGGTCTGGGAACGAGTCCCCTCTACCATGGAAACCCTGGGGGAACCCCCACTTAGCATCACAGAGGTCAAGGCCAGAAGGGACCATTAGATCATCTGTCTAACCTTCTCTATAGCTAGGCTTGGCAGAATTCGATTTTTATTTTTTTTATAATTTTGATGGAAAATATCAATGTTTATTTTAAGCATTTTTTTTCAATTTTTATCAATTTACGTTTTTACAGGTGCACAAAATTATGGGTTTTAAGTGTTTTTTTCCTTGATTTTTATCAATTTAAGTTTTCGTAGTTGCTGGAAATTGGGGGGCAGAGACAATCATTATTTAATGACCATAGACATTGAAATTAAAAGAACAGGAGTACTCGTGGCACCTTAGAGACTAACAAATTTATTAGAGCATAAGCTTTCGTGGACTACAGCCCACTTCTTCGGATCCACGAAAGCTTATGCTCTAATAAATTTGTTGGTCTCTAAGGTGCCACAAGTACTCCTGTTCTTTTTGCGGATACAGACTAACACGGCTGCTGCTCTGAAACCTGAGATTAAAAGGTAAAGCTTTTTAACCGTGAAAACGCAAATTGTCGCCATCATATGTCAAATGTACAAACTAAATAGCCTTAAGTCAAACTTAGGAAGTTCTCAAGCAGCATTTTTCTTACTTTGCCTAGCTGTGAATTTCAGTTATTATCGATGAAAATATTTTATCTTTAGTTTGTGGTTGTCTGGTGAAATAGATGTTCATCAGCGTTTACTGATAAAAATTGAATCCTTCCAAGCCTATGTATAGCACCAGCCACAGACACCACCCAGAACCCTGCTCACTATACCTAAGAGCCAGAGAGTCACTTTCTGAACCCCTGTGTGGGTCTAACTAGTAGCAAATTCTGGGGGAAAGAGGAAGTGCCCAGCTGTGGGGACTGGAGAGGCCCCACCAGTTCAGGGGCAGGAGATTGGAGTCAGCCGAGGAGAAGGAATGGATCCCACCCCTATTTGGTGTGGGACATAATCTCGGCTTGTTGAGCTCACTGCTGTCTCTGGCTATGCG
Source organism: Malaclemys terrapin pileata (assembly GCF_027887155.1). Classification (NCBI taxonomy): domain Eukaryota; kingdom Metazoa; phylum Chordata; order Testudines; family Emydidae; genus Malaclemys; species Malaclemys terrapin. The sequence continues at coordinate 2,947,731 of NC_071524.1, forward strand.
GCATATTGTGGTTGCACAGCCAAGCTTTTCCCATGACTTTGGGTATGTCTTCGCTACACCGTTAACTGCCGTGATTAGCACCCAGGTTAAGCTAGCCCAGGAGTGAGCATCCTCACAGCAAAGCCCTGTGCCCATGTTACTATTTCTTCATGCACACTAGGATTCTTTCCTCATCAGTTGTGGAAGAACTCATCTGTCCTTCAGGGAAAGGCGTTGGAGGAGATCAGTGCTCAAGCGATGGAGAATCCATCACCACCCTTGGGAAATTGTTCCAATGGTTAATTACCATCACTGTCAACAATTTATTTCAAGTCTGAATTTGTCTAGTTTCAACTTCTAGCCATTGGATCGTGTTAGACCTTTCTCTGCTGGATTGAAGAGCCTGTTATTAAATATTTGTTCCCTCTGTAGGTACATATAGATGAGATAAAGGCACCCCTGTACCTTCTCTTTGTAAAGCTAAAGTTCTTTGAATCTATCACTGTAGGGCATGTTTTCTAATCCTTTAATCAGTCGTGTGGCTCTTCTCTGAACTCTCCAATTGATCAACATACTTGTTGAGGACTGAAGGTGAACTGTAATGAAGACAGCCCCTCTCAGTGTCCCATGTACCCCACTTGAGATCAGGGGAGGTGTTTCTGTTAACAGGCTCTAGATTTTAGCATTGGGCGTGGACCTGGAAATGAGGTGTGCTCCAGCTCCATTGGAGCCCACGTCTACTGGGTTTGTCTATGTGGGATGGGGGGGAGGTGAGTGCCCCACTTCATGGGACCCCAGTTGGTTCAGGGAGTTAAAAGTATGAGCCTGGAGTTGGCTGCGGATAGCCAGCGTTCAGTTAGCTGCAGCACTCCGCATGCCGGGGGCTTTCCCAGCAGCAGGGAATGACCCTGCAACCTGCAGGGTTCTGACTGATTCCTTGATGTCCATCCTCTACTCTCCCGATTCACACACGCGCTTCCTGGGCAGTGGATCTGGACATGCCACAGGGCTGTAGGGCTGAAGAGAGCCAGGATGGTTGAATGGCACGATCTGAGCTCTCATTGCCAGTCAGAGCAGTCTAGACTCTGACGGGGGGCTCGGCGGTCACAAGTCATAGACTTTAAGGGACCATTGTGATTATCTAGTCACAGAACCTCACCCACCCACTCCTGTAACAGACCCCTAACCTCTGGCTGAGTTACCGAAGTCCCCAAATCATGATTTAAAACTTCAAGTTACAGAGACTCCACCATTTACACTAGTTTAAACCTGAAAGTGACCCGTGCTCCATGCTGCAGAGGAAGGCGAAAACCCCCCAGGGTCTCTGCCAATCTGACCTTGGGGAAAATTCCTTCCCAACCCCAAATACGGCCAATCAGTTGGACCCTGAGCATGTGGGCAAGACCCACCAGCCAGACACCTGGGAATGAATTCGCTGTAGTAAGTCAGAGCCTGTCCCATCCCTGGTCGTTGGAGATATTTGCTGCTATCATTTGCATTTGGGCCAGATGTTGTAGGCAATCTCATCATACCATCCCCTGCATAAACTTTTCAAGCTTGAAGACAGTTATGTTTTCGGCCCTCACTGCTCCCCTTGGGAGGCTGTTCCAGAACTTCACTCCTCTGATAGAAACTTTCATCTAATTTCAAGCCTAAATGTGTCGTTGGCCAGTTTATATCCATTTGTTCTTGTTCCAGCATTGGTGCTTAACTTAAATAACTCCTCTCCCTCCCTGGTGTTTATCCCTCTGATGTAGTTATAGAGAGCAATCATATCTCCCCTCAGCCTGCGTTTGGTTAGGCTAAACAAGCCAAGCTCCTTAAGTCTCCTGTCCTAAAGTAGGTTCTCCATTCCTTGGATCATCCTAGTAGCCCTTCTCTGCACCTGCTCTAGTTTGAATTCATCTTTCTGAAACATGGGAGACCAAAACCACACACACTATTCCAGGTGAGGTCTCACCAGTGCCTTGTATAATGGTACTAACACCTCCCTAGTTCTACTGGAAATATCTCACCTCATGCATCCTAGAATTGCATTACAACGTTTAAAAGAAAACTGGATACATTAATGGTGGTTAAGTCCATTAATGGCTATTAGCCAGGATGGGTAAGGAATGGTGTCCCTAGCCTCTGTTTGTCAGAGGATGGAGATGGATGGCAGGAGAGAGATCACTTGATCATTGCCTGTTAGGTCCACTCCCTCTGGGGCACCTGGCATTGGCCCCCGTCGGTAGACAGGGTACTGGGCTAGATGGACCTTTGGTCTGACCTGGTACGGCCGTTCTTATGTTCTTATGTACCCTTTTTCATCAATTTAAATCAATTAGGCGTTGCAATGCTGAGCACAGCAATACCTAAATACTTCTAAAAACCTCCATTTAAGTGGCTTAGACACCCTTAAGCCCTTGTCTACACACAAAAATAGTACCTCTTATGCAGAGTGTTCCTATGCTTTCCTTATGCCTGGGCATCCCGTGACTGACTCATTTATAGGAGTGTCATTTTCGTGACGTATCGCTGAAGAGTTTCTTTCATTGTGGCAGTGCACATCTCCTCTCCAGGACTGGTGTAATTAAAGCAGTATAAAGGTTCTTGTACCCACACCGGAACGGGAATATAATGGCATAATGCACCTTTATACCAGTATAATTGCATGCACACCAGGGTTGTACGGGGATCGCTATTTCAGTTTTTAAAAATCACGCCCTCCCTGCCCCCCCTCCCCGCCCAACTGACATTTTTACGAGCGAGACAAGGTGCTTGAGGTAATATCTTTGATTAAACCAACTTCTGTTAGTGAGAGAGACAAGCTTTTGAGCTTAGGGCAGGTCTCCACTTCAGGGTTAAGTCGACCTAAGTTACGCAACTCCAGCTATGTCATGTAGCTTAGGTCAACTGATTGCGGTGTCTACACCATGCTGGGTCGATGGGAGAAACTCTCCTGTCGACATACTTTACGCTTCTCGTTCTGGTGGACTACTGGAGTCGACAGGAGAGTGATCTGCAGTCAATTTAGTGGGTCTTCACTAGACCCATTAAATCAACCTCCGGTGGATCGCTCGGTAAGTGTAGACATACCCTTTCACAGAGCTGTTCAGAAGAAGAAGACACTGTGTAAGCTCGAAATGATCATCTCTTTCACCAACGTCCCATAAAAGCTATTACATCACCCACCTTGTTTCTCTCATATTCTGGGGCCAACACGGCTACAGCAATACTTCATACAATATTTTTTTACTAGCACAAATTCTGGCTGTAGGCCAGGTTCAAGCCACGTGGGCACTTTATAAAATATTACCCTGTTAGGGCTTGGTTGAAAAATTCCCAAATTGCATTTTTGACAGAATTACTTTCTCCCTGTGGAAAAAGTCAGATTTCCTCAACAGTTTTTGGTTGTGGGTTATTTTTTGTTTGTTTTGTGTTGTATTTTTGTTGTTGTTTGTTTTGTTGCTGGAAAATGTTTCCGTTTTGGGGCAAAAACCTTTCAACAAAAACCTTCACAATGCTCCACTCATGAACAAAACTCTTTTTTCCAACTGGACCAGACATTCTGATATTGGTTTAAATGAGGCTTATTTGGGGTTAGTTTAATTCAGTTAGGAATCAGCCTAACCTAAACTTAATGATTAAAGGAGTAGAAAACAGGTTGTGTAGTAATAGACTCATGGAGCTTAATCTATTTAGTTTAATAAAGAGAAGGTTAAGGGGTGACAATTATCCCAGTCTTTAAGTACCTGCATGGGGAACAAATATTTGACAATGGGTTCTTCAATCTAGCAGATAAGGTCTAAGAAGATCCAATGGCTGGCAGTTGGACAAATTCAGGCAGGAAATTTTTAACAGTGAGGAGAATTAATCATTGGAACAACTTGCCAGGAGTTGTGATAGATTCTCCATCAGTGCAATTATTAACTCAAGATTGAATGTTTTTGTTGTTGTTGTTTTGTTTTTTAATTGATCTAGATCAACAGAATTATTTGGGGGCCTGGCCTGTGTCATACAGGAGGTCAGACTATGTGATCACAATGGTCCCTTGTGGCTTTGGAATCTTTGACTCTATAAACTGCAACAAGATGCTCTGAAACTGGCTTTGCCCTGGTTTTAAAAATCATCCTTTTCGTTTATTCCTAGATTTGGGTGCCAGAAGTGACCACTGTGATCATCCAGTCTGCCCTCCAGTGAAACACAGGCCAGTGAACTGCCCCCAAATAATCCCTGTTTGAACTAGAGCAGATCGTGAAGAAAAAATCCACTCTTGATTTTAAAATGGCCACCATGACCCATGACCACCGGTGGGAACTTCCCCAGGGCCATTATAACCACCACAGGGAGTGTAACTGCAACTGAAGTTATGCAATTCAGAGTAGTCTAGTAAATAAAGCACTGGATGCTGGTGGTTAGGAAAGGGAGGGAATGGACTAGATGACCTCTCAAGGTCCCTTCCCGACATTTCTGTGATTCCGTGGGAGTGGTGTGTTGGCAGTGGGAGGTTTTGAATGTGAAGCGAAGATCGTAAAACTTCACAGACAGTAAAGTTACTTACGTCTACACTACAAATAAAGACCCAGTGCAGCCTTGGGTCAACGGACTCGGGATCGCGGGGATCACGCTACTTGGCTAAAAGTAGCAGTGTAGACATTCGGGCTCAGGCTGGAATCCGGGCTCTGAAACCTTGGGAGCAGGGTATGTCTCAGATCCCAGGCTCCAGCCCAAGATTGAACATCTACACTGCTATTTTTAGCCCCATAGCACAAGCCCGGCTCAGTTGACCCTGTCTCTGAGATTTGCTGGCATGTTTTTTTTGTTTGTTTGTGTGGTGTAGACATTCAATTATGACCTGAACATAAGAATTCCCAGTACAGAGTTATGCTCAACCAAGCACAGAACAGAACCAGACCACGTACGACCTTCACTTTCAGTCAAACCAGCTGGAATGTTGACTGTTAACAGCTCGTGAACCTCAGGCCAAGAGTAATTGCCGATAATGGCCAATCAGTCCGAATCATGAATGCATTTGAGAAAAACTGTCACGTGCTCATAGATTTAAAGCTGGAGGGGCCGACTGTGATCATCTAGAGAACCTCACCCAGTAATTCCTGCACTGTGCCTAACCATTTGGCAGGGTATAGCATTTAGAAAAAGACATCCAATTCTGATGGGAAATCTCCAAATCCCTCGGTAATCTGTTCCATCGGCTCAGGACCATCGCCTTCAAAAAGCTGCATCTTCTTTCCCGTTTGAATTTTTCTAGCTTCCATCCTCCAGCCACTGCATTGCCTTAGGCCGTTGTCTGCCAGGCTAAAGTTTCAAAGCAGGAGACTATGCTGATTTACACCAGCTGAAAATATGGCCCTAAATGCATCAGTAGCGTCTTGACCCTGCGTTTGTACATGGACAATTGGCAAATGGAAAAAGGCAAAATACACTGAGCACATTATGTGCTCCAAACCTTTTGCCCGGCTCTGTTCTTGTTAGCCATGAGTAACAGTAGATTCCACTGTGGCTTATGCATCATCAGTACAACCATGAGCTGTCACGACGGATGATACCATTAACCATTAAAAAAAACCCATCTTTAAGAAGATCTTAGCTGAAGTTGTTGATAACCACACAAATTCAAATTAGAAATAAGGCACACATTTTTTAACAGTGAGGGTAATTGATCACTGGAGCAAACTACCCAGGGAAGTGATGGATTTTCCATCTCTTGAGATTTTCAAATCCAGACTGGAGTCATAGCTCCTAAGGTGAGAAGGAACCACTGTGACCATCTAGTTTAACCTCCTGTATAGCACGGGCCAGAGAACGGCCCCAAAATAATTGGATGTTTTTTCTAAAAGATCTGCTCTAGGAATTATTTCGGGGCCGTTCTCAGGCCTGTGCTATACAGGAGGTCAGATTAGATCATCACAATGGTCCCTTCTGGCCTTCGAATCTTTGAGTTTTTGTTTGAACTGGAACTGATCTCTTAGAAAAGCACCCAGTCTTGATTTAAAAATTGCCAGTGATGGAGAATCGACCACCGCCCTTGGTAAATTGTTCCATTGGTGAATTACACTCACTGTTAAAAACATGGTGTCAAGTATCAGAGGGGTAGCCGTGTTAGTCTAGATCTGTAAAAAGCAACAGAGAGTCCTGTGGCACCTTTAAGACGAACAGATGTATTGGAGCATAAGCTTTCGTGGGTGAATGCCCACTTCATCGGATGCATGTAATCATGCATGTAATCATGCATCCGACGAAGTGGGCATTCACCCACGAAAGCTTATGCTCCAATACATCTGTTCATCTTAAAGGTGCCACAGGACTCTCTGTTGCTGTTAAAAACATGTATACCTTATTTCCCATCTGAATTTGTCTAGCTTCAACTTCCAACTATTGGATCTTGTTTGACCTTGTTTGTCTTCTAGGTAAGTATTGACAGGGATCAAGTCATCCCTCAACAGTCTCTTTGTTAAGCGAAATAGATTGAGCTCCTTGACTCATGTTTTCCAATCCTTTAATCATTCTCATGGCTCGTCTTTGAACCTTCTCCAGTTTATAAAGATGCTCTTTGAATTGTCGGCAGGAGAACTGGACACAGTCGACCAGCAAGAATCACACCAATGTCAAATACTGAGTAAACAAATTTCTTCACTCCTACTCAAATTCCCCTGTTTATACGTCCCAGGATGCCTTTCTGGAAGATGCTTTAGCCGAACACAAGTTATTGGAATTAATGCATGGGTAACTGGGTGAAATTCTCTGGCCTGCGTTATGTAGGCAGTCTGACTGGCTGACCTAAGGGTTCTCTCTGGCCTTAAAACCATCTGTGAATCTGTGCCCCCTACCTGGTGCAGTCATTTACCTGAGACCAAAGTGTGCAGAATAACCACTTTGGGAATATTTTACATTCCCCTTGCACAAGGCAACATGTGGCTAAGACGAGTTAGCCCCATGGAGACCAATCACAGTGGAACTTCCCCAGGGCTATTATAACTGGAGTCTAACTGCAATTTCAGACAAGAAACTTTTAATAGCCCCTGATGTAGCTAACTTGCTGGCTGCTTCTCTGGGAGGCTCCAAAGGCCTCGCTCATCCCCTTGATGTTTATTTACGCTTCCCATCATGAGATGGCTGGGACGACTCGTGTTTTAATAAATCCCGGTGCAAGTGGCTGCAATCTTTCAGCATTGTTCCTGGTGTGCCAGTGGGCCAGTCCCCCCACGGGCAAACATCTCTGCGCAGAGAAGTTTGATGCTATGCCAGAGAGATGATGAAATCCAAACACTCTCCATTCCAAATGGCTATTCTCAGAAAACTGGAGCTGGGGCTTGGGTCAAGGTGGGTTTAGGCTGCGCTATTGTGAATCGAAGACGGGTATGAAAGGACCAGGTGGGAGTGACTCGGTGGAAAACATCTAGGTCGAGTCAGCTAGGTTTTCAAGCCAGCTCTTCAGCTGGTGTAAGTCAGTGTAGCGCCTTTCGCTTCAATGGAGCTATGGCTGATTTACCCCAGCTGGGATCTGGCCCCATAGAGTGGTGGCCGATTTACACTACCCGGGGACCTGGCCCCTTAATGTTTATAGCAATAAGCAAACAGGTCACGCAGTCAGCAAAGGGAGCAGAAAGCTGCCCAGCTGGGCTTTCACCACCAGTCCTGTGAGCCCTGTGCGTGGAACCTGCCACTTTCACACCCACCCCATCACGTGTATTCCCCTGATCACGGGGAAACTGAGTTGAAGGTGTTCTCATGTTCCCCAGAGGCCAGATGGGCCTCCTCCTACATGGCCTCCTGCGCCACGTTAGCTGGGCACCTCATAAACGTTAATGAATTTATCCCACAACAAGCAGGCAGGAAGGATGGGGAAAGTGAGTCATAGGTTGATGGAGTCCCGAGTTGACACAGGGAGAGTGTGGAAGAGCTGGGAACTGAATCCACCTCTCCAGGCCTAGTGTTGTGTCTTAACCAGCAAGAAGGCTTCCTGATGTTTGCAGTGACTCCAGCAGATCTTGAGAGGCATTTTCATAGCTGGGCCTCTATACAGTGTATTCTGTGGCCTGCCTTACTCTTGCTGGTGAGTCGGGATGGTCAGAAATTGGCAATTCCATCCTGCAGGAAATTACATGTTTCTATTTTCCCCATTCCAACCTGAACGAAACGCCAAAATTTTAAGATTTCCCACTGCCGAAAAATTCAGAAAAATTGCAATTCAGAACCATCATTGTGACAGCGGCAAATCATTTCGGTATCGTAAAAATATTTCGTTTCGGTGTCAATTCATTTTGTTTTGACGTTTATATTATAGTAACGCATTAAATATAATAGATTGGATAAACTATGTGGATATATAATATTAAAATATGAATTGTAATAGAATAGCAAAGTTTAAATGAAAGGAATGGAAGCAATACTGACCCCAAAAAAGGTAGATATAAATATAAGATTAAAATTAATATTTTATTAGAATATTAATGTTGAAAGAAAATGAAGCAAAATAATAAAAGATAAAACATGCGTAAGATTAAAATCAATATTTTAATATAAGTTGAAATGAAATTAATGAGGCACAACCAACAGTGGCCAATTACCCACTGGGCCAATGGGGCCCATGCCCAGGGACAATTGGGGCACCAGAAAAATGGGTGCCCCAGCACCCTGGCCCACTTCACCCACCCAGTGGTCCTGCTGGGAAGCAGGGTTGGGGCATGGGGGCTTGCTCCACTCTGCCCGCCTGGCACTCTAGGAGGCCAAATTCATGTACCTGGTAAGTAGTCACGTTGTAACAATCACCCTGTTGTCTAAAGGCCCTGGCCGGCTCTAGGAGTCTTTACCATTCCACAGTTGAAGCTGGAACAAGCACACATGGGCTGAAAGACGCCTCTCCAAATACTCAGTAAGTGGCTGGTGGTGCATAGCTCCCCTGCTTCTATGAGGCCCCATCTGCAAGCTTTCTGCCCCAGGGAATTCTTGTGCTGAAGCGGCTTTTTATGGGTCCCCCTCCCCAATCTGCTCTTCTGATTAGAGATGGTGTCATGTCAAACATGGCCCCCTATCAGGGCCGGCTCCAGGCACCAGCTAAAGAAGCAGGTGCTTGGGGCAGCCAATAGGAAGGGGCGGCACTTCGGCTGCTATTGGGGCGGCACGTCCGGGGTCTTCAGCGGCAATTTGGTGGCAAGTCCCTCTCGGAGCGAAGGACTTTTTTTTTTTTTTGCCACTTGGGGCGGCAGAAAACCTGGAGCCGGCCCTGCCCCCTATTAAGGTCTTTGGATGTTTAAAGGCAAAATGTTACTGACCCAAAGTCCAATAGAAACAGTCCCAGGATTTTCCTGAATTCCAGTAGAAACAAGCTAAATAAATCCTCCCATGGGCTATTGCAGGAGAAGCATGGAAGGAGCTGTCTGCTGTTTTCATTGCTCAGCTCAAAAACAATGCAGAAAATAAACAGGAGTGCCGGGCTGGGGGGGGCAGGGCAAGCCCCCGTGCCCTGACCCCATTTCCCCAGCAGGAGTGCGGAGGGAACTGCAGGTGGAAGGGGTAGGGAGCCCCCCCCCCACTTGCTCTGGCCCCAGGCCCCACAAAACACTAATCCACCCCTGCCTAAATCTCCCTTGCTGCAGTTGAAGCCCATTACTTCTTGTCCTGCCCTTGGTGAGCATGGAGAGCAATTGATTCCCATCCTCTTTATCACAGGCGCGTATTGTTTTTCTGCTTTGGGCGTGATCTAGGTACGACATTCACCAGCACACTGCTGCGGTAATGGGCTGGCTATCAAATCTAGAGATACATTTGTAATTGTTGCTACCTACCCAAGCCATACGAAAGAAGATGACTTCATGCCTAAGTTTGTACGTGCTCCCCATTCCTCCCTTCTCTATATACCAGAGTCCCCCATTCCTCCTTCCAGTTTTCCGCTCTTCCCCCAAATCAGTAGGTTTCTGCCTAGAACATTCCCTGAAGTTTAGGAATTGAGCTAATGTGACACTCAGAAGGCGTCACATCCCAGACAGACAATGCCATTGATTTGAGTGTAAGACCTTGCTTGGCTTGGCCAACGAGACGCCAAGCAGTGAGGTGTTCTTCACAAAGATGCCAGGAGAGCTTTTGTTAAAGAAATAAGTTATTTTAAAATTAACGGGTTGCTAGCACCTAGATGGGAGCTGTCCACACACAGAGAGGGAGACAGGCCCTTCCCCAGAGAGTTTACAGTCTAAATAAAAGATGGGAATAGAAATATGGGAACAGAAAGAACCCAAGTCTCATAAGCCAACACAATCCTGGGAGACATAAACAGTGGAATATCAAGCAGGAGTAGAGAGGGTATTTTGCCTCTGGATTTGGCACCGGTACGACCACTGCTGGAAACCTGTGTCCAGTTCTGGTGCCCAAATTGGAGAGAGGTCAGAGAAGAGCCACGAGAATGACTAAAGGGTTAGAAAAACTGCCTTATAGACTCCAGGCACGCAATCTAGTTAGCTTAACGAAGAGAAGGTTGAGGAGTGACTTGATCCCAGGCTGTAAGTAGCTACATGGGGAACAAACATTTAATAATGGGATCTTCAGTCTAGGAGAGGAAGATCTAACATGATCCAATGGGTGGAAGTTGAAGCTAAGCAAATTCGGATTGGAAATAAGGTGCAAATCAGGGGTTCTCAAACTAGGGGTCCGGACCTCACAGGGTGGTTGTGAGGTTATTACATGGAGGGTTGTGAGCTGTCAGCCTCCACCCCAAGCCCTGCTTTGCCTCCAACATTTATAATGGTGTTAAATATATAAACAAGTGTTTTTAATTTATAAGGGGGGGGCCTCAGAGGCCTGCTGTGTGAAAGGGGTCACCAGTACAATAGTTTGAGAACCGCTGGTATAAATGTTTAACAGTGAGAGTAATTAACTATTAGAACAATTTACCGGGGTCATGGTAGAATCTCCGGTACTGACAAGGTTTAAATCAAGATTGAATGTTTCATGTTGGGTTTGTTTTTTTAATTGATCTAGTGCCACAGAATTATTTGGGGGCAGTTCTCTGGCCTGGGTTATGCAGGAGGTCGGACTGGATGAGCACAGTGGTCCCTTCTGGGCTTGGAGTCTATGAATCTCTAATGCCCAATCTACAGTCTATGTGTCAGGCCTTACTGCCTTATCCCTTCACAACACAGAAAGCAGAGCCTGCTCCGGGCCTCAGCCGGCAGCTCTCTCTTTCTCTCAGCAGCCCCAGTGCTGTGCATTGGCATATGAACTCACAAGGAGGGTTGATCTGAAATAGGCTGTTGAATTTTTTTCAATGGAAAATAGTTTGTTTGTTTTTCGGAAAAAAATGTGTTGCAGAAAGCTGCCCACTTTCATCAATAAACCCTGTACCCAAAATATTCAACCAACTGAAATGCCAGCCCAGTGCCTCCTGGGAGTTGTATGTCAGTTACCTCAATTCCCCATTCTTCTGCATGAGCCTGGCTCTCCAGTGGACTACATCTCCCATGATGCATCCACCGCCGCCTTTCTCCAAGACAGGATATCATGAAGCATCATGGGAGATGTAGTCCAACCAGGGAGCCTGGTCTATAGAGAAGAATGGGAGCATGAGGCACCTAAACTACAACTCCCATTAGGCACTGTGGTGGCTCAGAAAGAAGAGGGGACTGTGATGCATCATGGGAGATGTAGTCCTACCAAGGAGGCCAGCCTATAGAGGAGAATGGGAGCATGAGGCTCCTGAACTACACCTCCCATGAGAACCTGTGGCAACATTTCCAAATAGAAATATTTCCAATTTTGAATTTTTGCCAAAAAGCTGAAATTCAGCACAGAAAAACAAAACATTTGCCACCAGCTCTACTCACCATCCACTCCCACCCTTGCATGGCAGTAGTGACTGCCACATACAAGGTTGCCAAAGCTCACAGCAGCAGCTTGCAGGCTTCTTGCTAATACCATGAGTGAAGAAATGGCCACCAACTAGCCCTCAGGTCAATAATTCTTTATATTGTGCTAGTGCTTAGGCGTTCAAGTCATGGATCAGGGCCACATTGTGCTAAGCACTGTACATTAGTTATTAGGTGTATTATGGTAGTGCTAGGCAACATTACGCTAGGTGCTGTACAAACACAGAACAAAGAGATGGGCACTGCCCTGAAGAGCCGACAATCTGAGTATAAGGCAAAAGTCACCAGGTGGAGATGGGCAGACAGGAGGCAATATTGGTCCGCATGGTGGGCAGGGAACTCAGCACATCAGCCCCTTACCCGATGTCGAGTTGTTTGTAGGCATGGCGGCAAAGGGGAGTTTTAGGGTGGGGTTGGGAGGCAGATAATGAGGTGGGTTTGTGGGGGTTCACAGGGAGCTCCTCCCAAGAGTAACGGGCACCAAGGGAGAAAGCACCACGGGGCTTGTTTGAAAATGTACCAAGGGGATGCTGGAGGGTGGGATCACGGGCCGCCTGGAGGTGGGAGCCAACATCTTGAGAGCGAATGAGAGAGGATCAGTCAGGTGGGGATTGGCCTTGAAGGGCCTTGGAAGTAATAGACACAATGCACTCATTGTGAGGAGGGTAAGCGGCACTATCCCTGGGTTATATCAGCGGTACTATCCCTGGAAACCAAAACCGGGCCATTAAGGAACGTTGCTCCAGATCTGATCTAGGCATGGAATTCAGCTGTTCCCAGCTCCTAAGCCTGTCCCCACACCATGACGCCACGCCACCCTTGATCCCAACGGTCTGTGAGATGCTTGGGATCTCTGGAGACGGAGGTCCTTGCAGGTCTGACTCAGCTGGATTTATTGCCAATGTGCTCAGTGCCGCAGAAGCTGCAAAGGAAAAAGCTATCTGAAATGTCCTTCCATCTTACCACATCATGTCGGTCTGTCAAAGGAAACCTGCACAACACCTTCTAAAGACGAGCCTGGGAGCTTAAATTTGTTACTTTGCTAGACGGTGAAGATCATGAACACAGAGACGCCAGATTTATGGCTCATTTCAACAATCTATAACCTACTCCACCTCCTTCTTTGTCCTCTGACTGCAGCGGTATTAACGGGCCATTCCACCTTGAATGATCTCTGACAATATGTGTAAATTCCTTATCTTAACTCTTCCATCTTGTATTGAGCTGTGACACTCCGAGCACCTTTCCCAGAACTGAAGAAGAGCTCTGTGGATCTTGAAAGCTTGTCTCTTTCACCAACAGAAGTTGCTCCAATAAAATATATGAGGTCACCCACCTTGTCTAATTAGACATAGGAACTTAGACCACAGGATTGGAAGTAACCCCGTTGGGTTACTGAGTCCAGTCCTTGCTAGTAAAGACAATCCCGTCATAGAATTCCTTTCAGAAACTATTAAACTCCATATTCAAAGCAGTTAGCCTGGTTTCCCCCAACTCCTCCTATTTCAGAATCTCCCTTCCCTGAGGGTCCTTCTCATGTCCAGCCTCAGTTTACCCCTGGCCCGTTTATCCCCATTTGTTCCCGTGCCAACACTGTCCTTTAGCTTCCATAGCTCTTCTGCCTCCCTATTGTTCAGCCCCTGTTGTATTTATGCAGAGCTATCAGTTCTCCGTAAGCCCTTTGGGTAGGGACTGTCTCTTGCTGTATGTCTGTACAGCACCTGGCACAACGGAGGCCCAATCTGGGCGGAGGCATCTAGACACTAGGCCGTCCTATCAACGAGGCATAACAAGATCCAAAGGCTGGGAGAAGAAGCCAGACAAATTCAAACTAAAATAAGGCACACGTTTTTAACAGTGAGGGTAGCAAACCGTTGGGGCAAATTCTCTGGCCAGTGCTACCCAGGTGAGATGAAGTGATCACAAAGGTTTTCTGTCAACTTAGCTCCTGCCTTTCAGGGAGGCGGATTACCGACACCGATGAGAGAAACCCTCCTGGTGGCATAGCTAGTATCTATACTGAAGGATAAATACATTAAAAATTGTGGGGTTCTCAGATACTGCGGTAAAGGGGGCCAACAAAGTACCCCATCACCATTGTATTTGAAAGCCTAAGATATATAGCATTTTTTCTGAATTCATAATTTTCAGGCTGAAAGGGACCATTAGATCATCTAGCGTGAGCTCCTGGTTATCACAGGCCATTAAATTTCACTATGTCACCCCAGCATTGGGTCCAATAACTCCTGTTTGACTAAAGTATATCGTTCAGAAAGGCATCCAGTCTTGATCTGAATCAGTGCCCTGCACAAAAGCAGCTGAATAAAACAGAACCTGGACAAGACAGAGAAGACTTTGGCAGGAAGAGGGTGAGTTCCCAATAAACAGCTCTTTCGCCGTTGGAGTTCTGTACCATAGTCCACTTTACCCAGTCAAATACCTGTTCGTGTCCAGGGAAATAAGCCAGGAGCTATAGGAGAAAGAATATTGAGGAACAGAGAATCACTCTTGGGTAAACCCAGTTTGAGCTTAATGCACAAAAGAAGTTTTCACTTTAGACAAGTGAAGACATATACTTTCCCAGAGAAGATTCATAGAATCATAGAAGATTAGGGTTGGACAATATATTTAAAGATCTCTGAATTCTCCAAACCAAGGGCGCATCTTCACTAGGACAAAAAAAAGTATTCTTAATTTAACTAACAAGTTCACAAGGATTTTACATCATTAGTTAATTTGAGTGAAGAACACATCTTTTTTCCCCAGTGCAGACCCAGCTTTAGTAATTATGGGCTTGAGAAAAAGGGCAGATAGGTGTGAAGGTTGCAGACAATTTTAGGTGCATCCCCGCAAAATATAACAGAGTTAAAATTAGAGCTGTGTGAATAACTCATTTTTTTTTTTTTGGTTCACTGGCAGTTCCAAAAACTAACATAATTTTTTAAAATCATTCGGGGTTGATCAGAAACAATTATTTTTTTAAATTTCAGCAAAAACGTTTAAAAAAAATAGTTTGACCCAAAATGAAACATTTTGTTTTGATTTTGGGCCTTCTACAAAACAATAAATAAATAAAAGTCAAGGAAATTTCTAAACAAAAAATCATTTTGAATCAAAACACTTTATTTCAAAAATGTTGAAACAAAACATTTTTATTCTGAATTTTTTTAGGGTTTTTTTTTGGCGGGGGGGGGAGGTATTTTTTTTACCAAAACAACAAAATCAAACCAAATTCCTAAAATGTTTCAGTCAACCAGAATCTGCATTTGTCAGCCAAAAAAAAAAAAAAAAAAAAAACCAAAACAAAAGTCTTATCCAAAAAACTTCACCTAGCTCTAATTAGGAGGGAGGGATAGCTCAGTGGTTTGTGCATTGACCTGCTAAACCCAGGGTTGTGAGTTCAATCCTTGAGGGGGGAATCTAGGGCAAAATCAGTACTTGGGCTTGCTAGTGAAGGCTAGACTCTATGACCTTTCAGGGTCCCTTCCAGTTCTATGAGATAGGTATAGCTCCATATATTATATTAGTTGAAACTTTTGCTCCCCTTGAGATTCTGACATTTGCGGAGTTTATTTGGGGAATTTAACCAGGTCATGAGATTTATTCTGAAGCTATTTCGTCATAGGAGCTCTGTACCATAGTCCACTTTACCCAGTCAAATGCCTTTTAGTATCTGGGAAATAAGCCAGGCGCTATAGGAGAAAGGATATTGAGGAACAGAGAACCACTCTTGGATAAATTCAGTTTGAACTTAATGCACAAAAGAAGTTTTCACTTTACACAATCTACCTGCTGTTGCATTGTAAAAATCACCATTTAATAATCATTGGCTGAGACCAGGAATGATCTTCAACCTTCTCCTCCCCCCCCCCCAAATAAAAGAATCAAAGAAATATTAGCTAGGGGTATTTACATTCCCCTCTATAAATTCTGGATCCCAGCTGCCTCAGAAGCCCCCTCACTGAGCCATGCACTCAGGTACACACACACGGGGAGGGAGGTCGGGGGGGGGGGGGACGGAATGAGAAGCAACTCCCAGACTTCAATGCAGAGAATTACATCCCAAAAATTCATCGGCTGTAGCAGGGTCTTCAGCTCTCCCACTCCACTTCACTCCACTTTGCCCAGCGTGCACTCCAGAGACGGGATGAGAGCCCAGGGGCTCTGTACGTCCTCCAGGAGCATCCGTGCTGCTCAGACCTCCCCAGAGAGACACGTTCAGACCCTCCGTTTCACAGGAAGGAGTAATGAAACCTCCCCTCGATTTTCCACGCGTCTGAGCTGCAGAACTAGAGCCTGATCCAGAATCTGTTGACTTCAAACGGGTGACGACGGGTGATTGACTGCAGCAGGCTTCGGATGAGAAGCTGGATTTCTACCCCCTTCATAGAGCAGTTTCTTGCCGGCTGGCTCTGGCTTCCCCTCCAGGATTCTGTCTGCCACCAGCAAGTGTTTTGGTCAGTCCTCCCCCCTTAGATATTGGGGTCAGAGATAGCCCCATTGCTCTTACCTGCACAAACAGGTGTCTCTTTCAGAGCCCAACAATTTCTCCAGCATGTTTTCAGCAATGCATGTGCCCAGTGCATCATTTCCCAGAATCAGAACATTCAGGCTGGTCTGCCATGGGTTCCACTCTTCCAGCCATCACATAGCTGGCTTTGGTCAGTACCTTTGGTGCATTATTGTCTCCCTGATCTCTAGTCCATGGATTTCCTCTCCAGCCCCGTCACACTCGGGGCCAATGGGAGAAAGAGGCTCCGACCTTTCTTCTTCCACAACTCCTGCGGACCCCAGCGCTCCTCCAGCCAAAAAGGAAGGCTAGAATTGGATCACTGAGATAGACAGTGCTGGTAGCAGTGAGCAAAATCCACCTCTGGGTGGAGAAACCAGTATGAGCTTCAGCACCTCGCTGGACCCAGACCTGTGCAGGGGAAACCCACACACACACATACACCACACACACAACCATTCTAGGGCAGGGATTGCCAATAGACAGATCATAGGCCAAATCCAGACCACCAGATCGTTTTGAACGGACCCTGAAATCTCTTAATTTACTTCACCGTTATCATTATTGATTTTTTATTATTATTATTTTCTTCTCTGGAGTCTGGACCTTGACCAAGAAATTTGGACTTTGACAAAAACGAATGGACTACCCCTGTTCTTGGGGAACTAGGCCCCCGCTCCCCCCTGCCCTCCGCCTTGGGGGGAAACTGCAGAGAGGAGCCAGCCAGGAGGGGGCAAAAGCAGCCAAAGCCAGGATTTCTGGTTCTTCAGAGAACAATCTACAGCTTTGTGTCTGCCCTCTGCTGATCAGCTGTTTGCTCCAGGCTCCCCCTCCCTTCTCACAGTCTCTTCACTTCATCTTCACTCCACACCTCCCCCTCCTTCCCTTCCCTTTAGCTGATCCCCTCCAACCTCCCTCTCAAAAAATCATGGAACACCCCCCCACACATATGCTTAGCTGGTTGTTTTTATTCCTCCCCACACACATACCCCTTGTAGGCGTCTTTCTTGTAGAATTTGCAAAGTTTGATTAGCAGTGCAAACAGACGCCCATCATGAGAGACCCAATGGTCAGCCAGGGAGCCAAGTGCCTCCTACCCCCTGCCTGAACAAAACCTGTTTATCACTTTCTGGTGGCCACTCTTAACTAACGCACCGTCAGAACCTCAGTATAGAGACAGAACTCCTTAAATATCATCCATCTCACAGGCTTCAGATGACCAGTGCATCACTGGCTCTTGGCAGAGACCTCACGCGCCACCCGTTGGCACACTATTAGGTAGACGATAGACCCAGGGGATCCCTGGAAACCCCACGCGCCCCCTTATGTCCTCTGGCTGTTTGCCTCAAGGGATCTCTGGGTCACACCTCTCTTCTCTGGGTCACACCTCTCTTCTTACAGTAAGGGCAGCCACTGGCTGTTAATAAGTGTCCATTCAGAGCTGGACAGTGTATCAGAGCCCGCATTTGCTTTGCCCTTAATATGTACAGTTTCCATAGGGGATTCTTGAAGTGCGATGCACCAGCCTTCCCGTTCTTTGCTCTGCTGGTGCAGTATCCCCCACCCCCACCCCCCGGTGCCTGTCCTGTCTGTTCAGATGATCAGCTGTTCGGGGCAGCTCTTCGGCTCTCAGTGTCTGTGTCGCACACTGGGGCCCCATTCTCAGCTGGCTGGTGGGCACTACCTTAATAAACTAATTAATTAATTTTTAAAAAAGGCCTATCCTCCATGTAAATCCGGCTTAAGCCTTCAGAGTCAGACTCGGGCAGGGCGACGGCATTAGACTGCTGCCTCTCAGCAGGCAGAGGGAATTTTGCCCACTGCCGTCAGCTCTGTCTCGGAGCCAGTGGTGCAGGGATGGACTTTCCCAGGGTCGCAGATCCTAAGGCCCGAAGGGACCATGGGGATCATCTAGTCTGACTTCCTGCGTAGCACAGGGCAGAGAACTGCCCCCAAGGAATCCCTGTTTGAACTAGCGTGGATCTTTTGAGGGGCTGGGGAGAGGGGAAACATCCGTCTAAAAAAGGCCAGTAATGGAGAATCCACCATCACCCTTGCTCCCATCGTTCATCACCCTCACGGTTAAAATGATATTTCTAGTCTGAATTGGTCTGGCTTCAACTTCCAGCCGTTGGATTGGGCTGGACCTTGGAGCCCATTATCAAATATTTGTTCCCTATAGAGTGTGACCAAGTCGTCCCTCAACCTTCTCCGTGTTAAACTCAACAGACTGAGCTCCTGGGGTCTCTCGCTATGAGGCAGGTTTTAGGATCCTTTAATCATTGTGGAGATTGAGATTTTGTCACAGTTATTTTTAGTAAAAGTCCCAGACAGGTCGTGGGCAAGAAACACAAATTCATGGAAGCCTGAAACCTGTCTGAGACTTTTACTAAAGATAATTGTGGGGGGGAGGGGTTGACTGCTGGGGGGGGGGAGGGATTGGCAGCCTGAGTCCCACCGTGTGTGTATGTGGGGGGGGGGAGGGGGGAGACAGCTCCCTCCAGGACCAGCTACAGCCATTGGAAAAATGGGGGAGGGACAGCTCTGGCCCCGGCTGCTGAGGGGGGGAAGGAAGGGACGGCCCTGTCCCCAGTTAGTGGCGAGGTGGGACAGCCACGACCGCTGTGGGGGGACGGAGGAGGGACAGCTCCAGGCCCATCCGCTGACTGCTCTGGCTACAGCCGCTAACCACCCCGGCCACTGACCACCTTGGCTGTGGGGCGGCAGGCAGCTCCAGCCCCCACCACTACCGCAGGGTGGGGCTGAAGCCAAAGAAGTCACAGACGTCCATTAAAATATCACGGAATCTGTGACCTCCGTGACTAAATCGTATCCTTGAATCATTCTCGTGGCTCTTCTCTGAGCCCTCTCCAATTCACCAACATCCTTCTTGAATGGTGGGCATTAGAACTGGACGCACTGGCGAGCGACGGGTGAAGAAGTCGAATTTCTTGGGTTTATTTTTCCTCTAGTTTAGTGATTTCTCCCGGAGGAGAGTCTCTGCCAGGTGTAACCACACACACCCTCCTCCCCCCACATACACTTTTCTCCCGTGGTTTCCACTCTGTAGGCAGCTAAGGTACCAATGAGCGCAACACAGATTCACAGCAGATATGTCCACTATGATTAAACTCCCTGTTCCAGGTTTCTCTTTGCTGGGACACGTGGAATAGGTTGTGAATTCAAAAGGAATCTTTCCCCCAGGTGGACAGAATGTCTCTTTCCCCTCCCCTGCCCCCCCAGGGACTCTCCGAGGTGTTACAAGCACTGAGCTCCCCCATGTCCACGGTCACCATCCCACATGGACTCTCCAAGGTGTCACAAGTGCCGAGCTCCCCCGTGTCCACGGTCACCATCCCACGTGGACTCTCCAAGGTGTCACAAGCGTCGAGCTCCCCCGTGTCCACGGTCACCATCCCACGTGGACTCTCCGAGGTGTCACAAGCGCTGAGCTTCCCTATCTCCGCGGTCACCATCCCACGTGGATCCTCCAAGATCTAATAAGCATTGATTTCCCACAGAAGCCCTTTGTCCACGTGTCCCCTGTGGATTCTCCCAGGTGTAATAATCCCTGAGCTCACCTGTGTCCGAGGCGTAATAAGCGCTGCATTCCCACGGGAACCGTTTGCCCACGTGCCCGGCATGTCCTTACTCCCAGCGTGGGTCTCTAATAAGGCACGAGCAGTGCGCCAAACCCTCCCCCGGCAGGCTGCTCATAGCGGGTTGGCTGCGTGGGTCCCGTGGTGTAGGATGAGCGCCGAGCTCTGGCTGAAGCTTTTCCCGCACTGGGTGCACTTGTAGGGGCGCTCGCCGGTGTGGATGCGCTGGTGGCGGATGAGGTGGGAGCTGCGACTGAAGCTCTTGGCGCACTGCGGGCAGCGGTAGGGCTTCTCGCCAGTGTGGATGCGCTGGTGCTCCAGCAGGCGGGAGCTCTCACAGAAGCGCTTGCCGCACTGGGCGCACTGGAAGGGCTTCTGGCCGGTGTGGAGGCGCTGGTGCTGGATGAGGTTGGAGCTCCAGGAGAAGCGCTTGCCGCACTGCGGGCAGTGGTAGGGCTTCTCGCCCGTGTGCATGCGCTGGTGCTGCAGCAGGTTGGAGTTCTGGGTGAAGCTCTTGGCACAGGCCCCGCACTTGTAGGGCTTCTCCCCCGTGTGGGTGCCCAGGTGGCGCATCAGGTGGGAACTCTGGCTGAAGCCCTTACCACACTCCGTGCACTTGTAGGGCTTCCCCGGTGACGGGCGGGGGGCCGAGGCGCCAGCGTAGGAAGGGGCCTGGCCCGGCTGGTCCTCTGCCTCGCTCCCCCAGGCCTGGCCGAGCCGCTCCACCGGGGAGTTTCCCTCCTGGCTCCCGGCCTCAGCCTCATCCCTCCAGGCTGGGCCCAGACACTCCACTTCAGAGTCCCCCTGCTGCCCCCCGGCCTCGGCCCCCCAGGCTAGTTCTGGGTCCGGGCCCCGGGGATCGTTCCCGGCAGAGCCTCTCGTGGACATCCTGTGTGGCTGTGCTGCCTCTTGCCAAAGATCTCCCACCTCAGGCTTACTCCCGCCACCTGTGGAGACAAGAGAGGGGTGAGTCACTCCCCGGGCCGAGGGAGATGCCAGGGGCTGCTCATTGCAGCTGGCTGGGAATTTCTCAGGGGGACGATATTTCAACGGGCAACGCGCTTTCCTCCTGTGAGGAAGGGGAAATTTTCTGTAACAGTCCAACAGTTCCAATGTCTCGGTGCTTTGCATGGCCACCCCTGGGTGCCCCCGGGTTAAAGATCCGCTCTTGGGGCGGAGCCAGAGAAAGGCTGAAATCAACCCATATCAATGAAGGCTCTGCAAAGACCGTGGGAACCCCAGGGACAGAGCAACTGATGCTTCTCCTCGGGAATCTCCGGCAGGCAGCACGTGGGTCTGCAGGAGCTGGATATGGAGAGGAGACTCAAAGAGCTTGGCTTGTTTACCTCAGCGAAAGAAGGCTGAGGGGAGATATGATCGCTCTTTAGCAGTACAGGAGAACCCCGTTTATCTGGTCTAATTGGGGTCAGGGCCAGATCAGATCATCAAAACACTGGATAAACCAGAGAAAGAGAAAATATGGTGCTGCAGCACCATCTAGTGGTCATAGGAGAGATCACCTACTTCTGGCTCTGCAGTCCTGGTTGTTCAGTAAATGCGGCAAGTCAGTTAGGGAGGGTTGGATAAACAGAGTTCTACTGTACATCAGAGGGATAAACACCCGAGAGGGAGAGGAGTTACTTAAGTTAAGCACCAATGTGGACACAAGAACAAATGGATATAAACCGGCCATCAACAAGTTTACGCTAGAAATTAGATGAAGCTTTCTAGCCATCGGAGTGAAGTTCTGGAGGAGTGGGGGCCAAAAATCCTAACTGGCTTCCAGACTGTGCTTGATAAGTTTATGGAGGGGATGATATGGTGACACTGCCTACAATGGCATATAGCCGATCTGTGACTGCCCGCAGCAAATATCTCCACCGGCCGGTGACGGGACACTGCATGAGGAGGGCTCTGAGTTACTACAGCAAATTTTTTCCCAAGTGTCTGGCTGGTGGGTGTTCCCCACATGCTCAGGGTCCAACTGATCACCATATTTGGGGGAGGGAAGGAATTTTTCCCTGGGTCAGATCAGCAGAGACCATGGGATGTTTTTGTCTTTCTCTGCAGCACGGGGCATGGGTCACTTGCAGGTTTAAACTAGTGTTAATGGTGGAGTCTCTGTAACTTGAAGTCGTCATGATTTGAGGACTTCCATAACTCAGCCAGAGGTTAGGGGTCTGTTACAGCAGTGGGTGGGTGAGGTTCTGTGGCCTGCAACGTGCAGGAGGGCAGACTAGATGATCATGATGGTCCCTTCTGGCCTTATGGTCTATGAAAGGCATCAGGTGGCTGGAATAAGGGTGGCTTTGGGAGAGAGCCAGCAACTCTGGGACTACCAGGGAGATGGAGAGAGATAGAGAAAGGGAATCCACAGCAGGTTGGCTGGGAGGACCACTGGCTTAGCCAGAAAGGACTACGGCTTAACCTTTAGTTCTCTATCCTACGACTTCCCGATGCTGGGTTCCAGCTGACTAATAAACCCTGCTCTGCTTTGCAAACGCTGCCAGGCGTCACTGCAAATACTCGCTGAGGTGGATGGGTCCCTGAAGGGTGTACAAGTCTCTGACCAGGAGTCTAGCTCAGCTGGACTCGTTGGGCAAAGCTCAGAGTGAAGCAGGAATGCTGGCGCTCAGAAGCTCAGTCTCAGAGGCGTTGACGCCGTGTGGCCTACGTGAAGGAAGAGTGGGACCCCTGGAGGGTCCACCACACAGATGGGGTTCCTCCCAGGGGCTGTTCAAAAGCCGGGGCATAGCACCGGATCCTGCAGCTCCGTCAGCCCACCCCAAATCACATTCAGAATTTTCCAGGTGGAAATTTTAATTTTGCCGACTCTTTTCAATTTTCCATTGGGAAACGGAAACGGAAGATTTTGTTCCAGGTCAGTTTGATCCAAATCGAAATATTTTGGATTGCTCAACTGGCCTGAAACAGTTAGTTGCAAATCAGTTCAGCTTTAAACAGCATTTCATGTTAAATGCATCTGTACAACCGGGCTAATAGCTCTTCCCTCCCTCACAGGATAAAAACATTAAGGACTGTTTTCAGAGTAGCAGCCGTGTTAGTCTGTATCCGCAAAAAGAAGAACAGGAGTACTTGTGGCACCTATTTGTTAGTCTCTAAGGTGCCACAAGTACTCCTTTTATTAAGGACTGTGAAGCGCTTGGAGATCTACTGATGAGAAACAGCTAGGTATTATTATTATTTCCATATTGTGGTGCATTGCCTCATGGGAGTTGTGTTCCAGGTCCCCATTCTCTCATATGGGCTGGGCTCCCTGGCTGGACTACATCTCCCATGATGCAACATACTCTTCCCTCTCAGTGAGGCATGTGGTGCATCATGGGAGATGCAGTCCAGCCAGGCACCCCAGCCCATAGGCAAGAAGAGGGGCATGAGGCACATGAATTACAATTCCCATGATGCACCATGATGAAAGTTTAATACTGGACTAACTCAAAACTAGGTTGGGCAGAATTCAATTTTTAATACGTATAATTTTAATGGATTATATCAATGTTTATTTTTTAGCATTTTTTCTGATTTTTATCAATTTAAATTTTCACAGTTGCGTAAAATTATGGGGTTTAAGTACCTTTTTTTATTTTTATCAATTTAAATTTTCACAGTTGTGGGAAATTGGATCAGACAATGGGGGAGGGTCAGACAATAATTATTTTATGACAGTAGATGTTGAGATTCAAAAAGTTAAAGCTTGATAACCATTAAAACACAAATGGTTAACGTCCGGTCAAAATGAGCAAAGTAAATATCTTTAAATCAAACTCTGATGAGCAGCATTCTTCTTACTTTGCCTATCTGTAAATTACAATTTTTAGCAATGGAAACATTGTTTTGTGGGTTTGTGTGTGTGCACAGTGAAATCAACGTTTACCGAGAAAAAACCTTCAAAACCGACTGAAAGCAAAGCATTTTGGGGTCACCTCACTGCTCCCCAATGAAGCATTTCCATTCAGGGATGGCAAAATGTTCCACATCAAGCAAAACAAACAAACCTGAAACAAAACATCTCACCAGTTCCTAATTGAAACTTTTTGTTCCATAGAAAAAAAAAATAAGCGATATTTCGACGTTTCACCCCGATTCAGGACTAAAACAAACATTGAAATGTCACAATTTCCAACCAGATAGATGTTCCGATGGTCGCTCATTTTGTAACTGTCATTCTATTCTACTCAGGTCTGCATACCGTGCCTATCCCAGAATATTGGAGTCTCTTCCAGTCATGCAGTCAGCAAGGTGGCTAACATCTGTCACGTGGTCTTTGTTCTCTCCCCAGGAGAAGTGTGTAGTGGCCTGGTTCGGTCTGGATACCCACCGACCCAAACATGTTGCTATGCAGTTTGAGAAGGGAGGCTTTGCACTCAGAGCAGAAGGTGGTGAGGTTTGGGATGCTTCAATGGAGACTCATACCACTTTCATTTTGGTCTGGAGCAGAGTAGAACCCATGTGCCCTGCCACAAGGCCTCTTTAAAAGGAGGCGGGGTCAATCCCACCTGGGCCTTTTATCTCTCTGCAGACCTGGCTGTCAGTCACGAGCTCTGGGATGTAAATCAGGCTCGGTCCATTTCCCCTTAAAGGGGCCGCTCATCCTGTGCCAGACCCAACAGCACCAAATATCACAGTGGGTACTCTTCACAGCAGTGTGGCCTAGTGGATAAAGCACAGAACACAGGCCAGCTGGGCTCTCTCTCCAGGTCTGCACTGGGTGACCTTGTGAATGTCACTTCCCCTGTCTGTGCAAAATGAGGACAATGGTACCGCCCATCTTTTGATGTGTTGCGAAAAGGGCCAACTGACTTGTTCAAGGGACCAATGGGATGAAGTGGGAATGTTCTGTGATATTTGCGTGACACCTATGCCCGCCTCCATTTCTACTTTGCATTGGTACCCAGTGGGCGCGCAAGGGTGAGCGCTGCTCTTGGTAGGTGAACTCCGCCTGGCCTCGCCTGAGGACAACGGACTGAGAGGTGAGAAAAGTCGGCTTTTGGGGGAGGCTCAACTGCCCTCACTTGGGATTGTGAAGCAGCCAGAGGAAGAGAGCCTGAAACGGAGTCCACAGGAGCTGGCGGATTGCGCTGGCGTGGCCAGGTCGCACAATTTCTTGACCAGCATTTCTCAAACCGGGGGTCCTGACCCAAAAGGGGGTCACAAGCCTATTGTAAGGGGGTTCGTGGTATTGCCAACCTTGCTTCTCTGCTCTCCAGCCAACCAGCTCTGAAGGCAGCACCACCGCCAGCAGCAGCACAGAAGTAAGGGTGGCCTGGTATGGGTGGGGTCGATAGTCATTTTTGGGGGGGGTTGTCACAGCCTAAAATATTTTCAAAGGGGGTTCCAGCAAAAAAAAAAAAAAAAGTTTGAGAACCCCTGGTCTTGAGCTTTATGGCTCTGTGCTAACCTAAGGATTTCCCCGTGGTGGGTTGCAGGTGACCAATACACCCTGCTCTGGTGTGAAAGGCTGCCTGGTGTCGATGCAAATACTGGACAATCAAAAGAAAGCAATTCAGCTGACCCAACGCTAAGCCGTGTCTGGGATTTTGTTTAGCCACTTTCAAAACCTATGGGCTTTTTAGGATCGATTCAGGATGCAACTCTTCCTTCTAAAGCCCAAACTGATTTCCCGCATTCCTCACCTGTACGGGTTCCCCTCAGGACCACCCTTTCCGTGGAGTCCTGGAGATGCGGGACACAGGGCCCTTCCCCTCGCCTCATCTGGAACAGCGCGTCGTGGGGGCAGGGGGCTGGGAATCCTGTTTATGGGAGAAGGAAATCGGATCAAAGGTCAAACGAGCGCAACGAAGCCTTCTGCGTGATCTCGACTCACCTCCTCTTTATATTGGGTGTGGGCCAACTGGGTCGGGTGGGAGGGGGAGAATCCTTCCTGACCCTTGCAGGTGCCTGGCTGAAGCCCTGAAGCATGAGGTTGGATTAAAGTCACTGTCTTAAGGCAGAGTTGGGGGTGGTCTGAGCAGGTTGAAGGGAGGTGATGGGGGGAGGGAGATCCCCGCACAGAATCCCCACTGCTGGATGGGTCAGTGGGGGAAAGGTATGGGGAGGCCCCCAGGCAAGCAATATTGCTTTCCCCAGAAAGAAAGGGATGAAGAGGGGGATTCCAGGGCTAGAAGGGACCATCATGATGCCCAGCTGGAGATGAGATGAGAATATCAGAGACATCCAGCTCCTAATACCCCAGAGAAATGGGGCCTTCCCCAGGTCCACCAGGGCCTGCCCGTGATCCTGTACAGCTCCCCCTCCCCAAAGAGACCCTACTATGCCCGTAACATGCACGGCACCACAGTGGGTTCACTCGCCCACAGACCCACAATATTATCACGAGTGCTCCCCAGCCACAGTGCTCACTCAGTCTGTGTGTGTAGGCGGGGATGCTAGCCCCCTTCTACAGAGAGGGAAACTGAGGCACCGAGGGGCACAGACACTTGCCCACGGCCACATGGCAGAGCCAGGAACGGAACCCAGGAATCCTGTTCTAGCAACTAGGCCAGCTGCCCTCGGTATCTCATTAGCGCCAAGCCCAGCACCCGGGCCCTGGCAGAGCGGGGGTGGGGGAGAGAGAGCTTGGGTAGTGCAGCGGGCTCAGAGGGCTGCTTATTAACTTTGATGAGAGAGAAATCAGAACTCAGGTGGGGAGGAGGGATGATGTGGTCAGTGGCAGGGAAAGCGCTGCACAGACTCCCTGGGGCTGGCTGGGTCAGTGGGGAGGTGGGGAATGGGTGGATCCCAGCACAGACTCCACGGGGCTGGCTGGGGCAGCGGCGGGGGTGGTGGTGGGGGGGGAAACAGACTCCCCGGGCAGGGGGGCGATGGGACAGTGGGAGGGAGGGAGGATCCCCGTACAGACTCCCGGGGGGGGGGGGGGGCGATGGGACAGTGGGAGGGAGGGGGGATCCCCGCACAGACTCCCCGGGCAGGGGGGCGATGGGACAGTGGGAGGGAGGGAGGATCCCCGCACAGACTCCCGGGGGGGGGGGGCGATGGGGCAGTGGGAGGGGGGGGATCCCCGCACAGACTCCCGGGGGGGGCGATGGGACAGTGGGAGGGAGGGGGGGGATCCCCGCACAGACTCCCGGGGGGCGATGGGGCAGTGGGGGGGAGATGTGGGGGATCCCCGCACAGACTCCCGGGGGGGGGATGGGGCAGTGGGAGGGGGGGGGATCCCCGCACAGACTCCCCGGGGGGGGATGGGGCAGTGGGAGGGAGATGTGGGGGATCCCCGCACAGACTCCCGGGGGGGGGATGGGGCAGTGGGAGGGAGATGTGGGGGATCCCCGCACAGACTCCCCGGGGGGGGGGGATGGGGCAGTGGGAGGGGGGGGATCCCCGCACAGACTCCCGGGGGGGGGGGCGATGGGGCAGTGGGAGGGGGGGGATCCCCGCACAGACTCCCCGGGGGGGGGGGGATGGGGCAGTGGGAGGGGGGGGATCCCCGCACAGACTCCCGGGGGGGGGGATGGGGCAGTGGGAGGGAGGGGGGATCCCCGCACAGACTCCCGGGGGGGGGGATGGGGCAGTGGGAGGGAGATGTGGGGGATCCCCGCACAGACTCCCCGGGGGGGGGGGATGGGGCAGTGGGAGGGGGGGGGGATCCCCGCACAGACTCCCCGGGGGGGGGGGATGGGGCAGTGGGGGGGGGGGGGATCCCCGCACAGACTCCCGGGGGGGGGGGCGATGGGGCAGTGGGAGGGGGGGGGATCCCCGCACAGACTCCCGGGGGGGGGCGATGGGGCAGGGGGGGAAATGGGGAGACTCCTGCCCACCCCCCTCCCGCCATGCCGGGCTCCCCTCTCACCCCCCCGGCGCTGCTCCGCGCCGCCGCCCCGGGCCCCACGCAGCCGGATGGGAGCCGTCCTGGCCCCGCTGCAGCACCAGGAAGCTCCGGTCTCAGTTGCAGCCTCTGCCCCCCCCCCCCCCCGCACCGCTCTGCCCCACGGCTGCCGGCTCGCTGGTTTTAACCCGCCCCTCGCCGGGGTGCGGCGCTTGCCAACCCCCCGGATCGGCCGGGAGTCCCCCGGGATCGGCCGGGAGTCCCCCGGAATCGGCCGGGAGGCTCCCGGCGGCTAGTGCCAGCGCTCCGGGAGTCCCGGTTAGGGCGGGATTTGATGCTCTAAGGACCCAGACCAGTGGGTCTCACACTTGTGTAGGGGTGACCCCATCACCCAGCAAGACTCTGAGCGCGCCCCCCCTTGTAAACTAAAAACACGTTTGTGTATATTTAACACCATTATACATGCTGGGGGCAAAGCGGGGTTTGGGGGGGGCTGACAGCTCGCGACCCCCCCATGTAATAACCTCGTGATCCCCTGAGGGGTCCCGACCCCCAGTTTGAGACCCCCTGAGCTAGACAAACTCAGACCGGAAAGCAGGTTTACCCGTGAGAGTCATGAACCATCGGGACAATTTGCCCAGGGTGCTGGTGGAGTCTCCATCCCTGACCGTATTTAAATCAAGATGGGATGTTTGTTCTGAAAGATCCGCTCTAGCAAGTATCACGGGGCAGTTCTCTGGCCTGTGGTACCCGGGAGAGCCAATGGTCCCTTCAGACCTTGGGATCTATGAAAAAAAATCCAAGTGACCTTAAGGCCTCATTGCCATCTGGGGAGACACATCAGTACAACTCGCTTTTGTGGCCAGCCACTGGACTAACGATCATTTTGCGGACACTATTACTAAACAAGTGTCCAAGTGTGGTCACAATGTAGCACTTTTTGCGGTGTAAAGTGTGTTTTACACACAGAACTGATGCAAAGCCAGGCGGTATTGCTCAGGGCTTTCTCTTTAAGGGGTGCAAGTCTGCTCCAAAGGTCAAAGGATGGAAAGAAGCTTTCCCATCCCATGAGCCTTTTAGGGATCAGAACAAAAAAGTCGAAACCTCGAGAATTTTTCCATACTGTTCATCTGAACAAATATTGGCTCTATTAGGAAGGAAACATTTTGATTTTTTATCTCAAAACGAATGTTTTGTTTTGAAAGTTACATTAGTTTATATTTTTAAAAAAATAAATAAATAAAATGAAACTGACGCAAGACAAATCATTTGTCAGAATTTGGCTTTGTGAAAAAGTTCAAAATTTTGGCACTTGTCCCAATTTAGGCGGATTTTTTTTGGGGGGGGGGGAATTTCTCATTTCAAAATTTGTTTTTATTTCTTTGAAAAATGAAAAAAGAGTGAAAACGAAGCATTTCTATTGACCCGACACAAATTCTTTTTTGGGGTTCTGCTTCACCCAAACTTGGAGGGCGACTTTTTTTTTCAAAAATGTCAAAATTTTTCACAGGACAGAAACTCTGTCCTCCAATCAAGTCTAGGAGGCATCCCCGAATCCCCTGCACTGCCATCTGGTGCATTGTTTTGTGGGGCATTTTGCAATATATGGCGGCGTAGCTGCCATATATTGTGGGACTGGGACACCATTTCCACCAATCCCTCTGTTCCATCCCATAATCTCCTCTTTTTCATGCCATTTTTCTATCTCACTGCCAAAAATGTGGCTGCCTCACAGACCAACCTTGTCCATTTTAAGGACAGGTCAAATGATCCTTTGGTATTTGCAGAAACACAGCACCTGCACAAAGAGCAGGGATCTGGGTATGTTTACGCAGGGATAAAAGGCTCACAGCATGGCCCCGACTGGCCCGGGTCAGCTGACCTGGGCTCACAGGACTCAGGCTGTGGGGCTAAAAATTGCCGTATAGATAGGGTGACCAGATCTCCCGATTTTATAGGGACAGTCCAGTTTTTTGGGCCTTTTTCTTATATAGACTCCTATTACCCCCCCACCCCGTCCCGACTGTCCACATTTGCTGTCTGGTCACCCTACGTATAGACAATCCAGCTGGAGCCCGAGCCTGAATGTCTACATAGCAATTTTTCAGCTACCCTGGGCCAGCAGCAGGATTTTTATCCCTGTGTAGATGTACCCAAGAGGACGAGCAAGTGGTAGAGAGGGTGCATGAAGCTGGCCAATTGCTGCAAGAAATCACAGACCAAGCAACTGCACTCGCTGGAGCGGGGGTTCTGTGCCTGAACACGGAGAGGCGGGATCGGCTCACGATGCACAACGGGAATAACCGGCAGCAGATCCAGCCCTTTCAGATGCTCTCTCCCCGGCCCTGCAGCGCACAGACACAGAGGGTGCGTCCACACTAGGGGGGGTATGGCTGTAAGATGTAGACACACCTCAGCTAGCTTTGATCTAGCTAGTTACGGCAGCAACCGCTTAGCCTAACCCAGGTAATTAGTCAGATGGCCAGGCCTCGCTGCAGTCTGTGCTGGTACCCGAGCAAGACCAAAGCCCACTTAGGTATGTCTACACCAGCTGCAATGTAGACACATACCCTAGGATGAGGGCTGCCCTAACAGCATAGAAATAGGTGGTGATCTCTGCCCTAGAAAGGATTGGTCAGCATAGCTATATACCAGCTAGCGGGGATGCAACATTTACCAGCTAAAGAGTGCTTTCGCCGGCTTCCTTTATATTTAAACTTGGAAGGATTCGATTCTTGTCAGTGAATGTCGATTTCACCTTGGACACAACAAAACATTTCCATCGACAACAACCAAAAACGACAGCCAGGCAAAGTAAGAAGAATGTTGCTGGGAAACTTAGTAGATTTTGGTTTAAGGTCATTTGCTTTGGACATTTTGACAGGGCGTGTTGCCAACTCGCCTTTTGACCGTTCTAAAGCGGCGCCCTTTTGAAATCAACATCTACACTCGTTAAATCATTATAATTTCCTGCAATTGCGAACACTGAAAATCGACACATCAAAACCTTAAAACCCATCATTTTGCACAACTGTGAGAATTTAAATGGATACAAAATAAAGAAAACACTTAGAAATAAGCATTGATGTTATCTGTTGAAATGATAGCTAGAAAGACCGATAAAAGAATTCTGATTAGATAACGGAATTCTGCCAAGTCAATTTACAACAGTTCCCTGAATGAAATAAGCGAAAGAACTCGCTTGCCTGTATTACTGCATCTATACTGGGGCGTTTCCTAGCATGGCAATGTCACGGGTGTGGTTTTTTCACACAGAACATTTAGACAAAAATGGGAGGGGAAGGGGAGAGTTTTTCCTGAAATTTTCCACAGGAAATTTCAAGCTTTTGGCAACAAAACCAAAAACCCAAAATACAAACTCTCTTGCCTGAAAACGGAAACATTTTCCCCAAAACTTGACATATTTTTAGCCAAATCACAAAATATTTAAATTCTGAAATGCCACGATGGTACCTCACACTCATATTCTCCTCAGTCAGACTACATCTCCCATGATGCATAACAGTCTCCCCTCTTTCTAAACCACTGCAGTGCCTTATAGGAATTGCAGTTTAGGAGCCCCACATTTCCATTCTTCTCTATATGCCAGCCTCCTTGGTTCGACTACATCTCCCATGATGCATTCAGGTCACCCTGTAGATGACCTATCATGATGCCGGATGGCAGTCACATGCCCACATTGCATCATGGCAGATGTAGTCTTGATGGTTAGCCTGGCCTACAGCATGAGGCAACCAAAGCGCAACTCCCATGATTCACTGAAGTGACTCAGGAACAGGGGAGATCAGGGAGAAGTGGGTTTTTTACCCACGAAAGCTTATGCCCAAATAAATCTGTTAGTCTTTAAGGTGCCACCGAACACCTCGTTATGTTTTTAGGGGAGATCATGGTGCATCATGGGAGATGCAGTCCAACCAAGAAGCTCAGCCTAGAGCAGAGAATGAGGGCATGAAGCAATTGCACTACAACTCCCATGAGGCAGTTCAGCAGTATTTCAGAATAGAAAAAATTCAGTTTTTGGCTGATGTTTTTCCGACAAAAAAATTGAAACTTTCTGGAGGAACCAGACACATTTTATTGGATCAAAGCCCCAATTTTCCAGCCGAAAAACAATTCATTAATAATGATACCTAGCACTTTTCATCAACAGATCTCAA
Source organism: Malaclemys terrapin pileata (assembly GCF_027887155.1). Classification (NCBI taxonomy): domain Eukaryota; kingdom Metazoa; phylum Chordata; order Testudines; family Emydidae; genus Malaclemys; species Malaclemys terrapin. Next base: position 2,979,659 of record NC_071524.1, read on the forward strand.
AGCACTTTAGTATTACCTCCACTTTGCAGATGGGGGGAAAAGAGGCACAGAAAGGGAAAGTGACTTGCAGCAGGGGAGAGCTAGGAATAGAACCCAGGTCTCCTGAGTGCCAGTCCAGGCCAGTGCCCGCTCCTTGAGGCCAGACTGCTCTAAAGAGAGCCCACTGTGTGATATTTGGCAACACTGGGTCTGTGACAGGGTGGGCATGTCTTCATTGGAGCCCCCAGCGCATTTGACTGACAACCAGGCCGGCGCAGCTGATGCTGGCCCCGCCTCCTCTTAAAGGGGCCAGCACGCCCTCTATTTGTATGATCTCTATGCCGTATATGACTGGGTCTGTCACCGGGTGAGCGGCCCCTTTAAAAGGCAACGGGCATGGCCTCACCAGAGCCCCCAGAGCATGCGACGGACAACCAGGCTGGCACAGCTGATGCTGGCCCTGCCTCCTCTTAAAGGGACCAGCACCCCCCTTTATTTGTAGGGTCTCTGCGCTGCGTGGCTTCTCTGGTGGGTGATGAGCCCTGATCGCTGGCGGAAGCTCTTGCCGCACTCGCTGCACCGGTAGGGCTTTTCCCCCGTGTGGATCCGCCGGTGGATGGTCAGGTGGGAGCTGACGGAGAAGCCCCGGCCGCACTCGGCGCAGCGGTATGGCCGCTCCCCGGTGTGGGTCCGCTGGTGGAGGTTGAGGGTGGAGCTCTGGCTGAACCGCTTCCCGCAGTGGTGGCACTGGTAGGGCTTCTCCCCCGTGTGGGTGCGCTGGTGCTTGGCCAGGTGGGAGCTGACGGCGAAGCTCCGCCCGCACTCGGTGCACTTGTAGGGCTTCTCCCCGGTGTGGGTGCGCCGGTGCAGCACCAGGGTGGAGCTTTGGCTGAAGCTCTTCCCGCACTCGCCGCACCGGTACGGCTTCTCCCCCGTGTGGATCCGCCGGTGGATGGTCAGGTGCGAGCTGACCGAGAAGCTCTTCCCGCAGTCGGGGCACTGGTAGAATCTCTCTGCTGCCGGGACCCGCGGCTGGGGCGGCGGCGGCGGCAGCGGGGCAGGGCGCACACTTTGGCCGAAACTGCCCCCACACTGGGTGCACACGGTCTGGCTCCCCCCAGGCTGGGGGAGATGCAGAGCCTGGACCCGCTGCAGGGCAGCGCTGCCCTCTTTGAGTTTCTTCAGGCCCTCGCTGTCGGCAGCTGTTTTGCTCCATGGCTTTCCCGCTGGCCTGGCTTGGCTCTGGCAAGTGGCTGTGTGGCCTGGGGCCTGGTAAACGTTCCCTTCGGATCTCATCCCTGGTAACGTCCCGTGGGACTGTGCTGTCTCTGGGCCTCCCTGCTGCAGGGCTGCGTTAATAATTCCACTATCTGCGAGGATAAAGAGAGAATCCAAACATGATTTTCCGGACTGTTATCTCATCAGCACCTCTCCCTTCTGCTTCCTTGTTCCCCAGAATCTTAACTATAATTAAAAAAAAAAATCTCTAGCTGCTATGGTTGCAAAGAAAACCAGGAAAATGCAAATTGAGGGCATAACCGACGCTGCCTGAGTCTGCTGAGAGCCTGAGCCTGTTGCTCTGTGAAGTGTGAATTCTCTGAACAATGGTTCTGAGAAGTGCGGGCAGAGTTTATTTTACATGTGGGGCTTGGAAGGGTAGCACCAGCTTCCCCCCATCCCACCCAATTTGCTGCCAGAGCTGGGGAGGAAAGAAGAACAACTGAGGGGCGTGGAAATGAACTCATTAGAATGCCGAAAAATAAACCCAGCTGCCTTAATAACCCGTCCTCAGTTGTTCTTCCATCTCGTACATGGACAGGCAGTGATGAGGGGAGGGAGCTACCGCCCAATGTGGGGTGGGATGGGTGGAAAGCCATGAGTGATGCATCCACCACTCCTGATTCTATGCCCCTAGGGTTCTGGGTTTGTACAGCGCCTAGCACAATGGGGTCCTGGGGCATTACCGGAGCGCCTAGGCATATACACCTAATACATAATTTATGGCGCCTAGCACAATGGGGTCCTGAACCATGACCAGGGCTCCCAGTGTTACCGTAATACACCCAGTAAATAACAATGATAATTGTAATCCTCTCCTATATGCAGTACAATTGAGAGAATTCACGAGTAGAGCTGGGCAAATAATGGCTTTTTCGATTCACTGGCAATTCGGAAAAATAAAACAAAAATCAAATTTCAGGTACAACCGAAAATAATTTTTTTCAAAATTTTCAGGTATTCAAAAAGTCAAATATAGACACATCTATATATTGATTTGGGTGGAAGGGAATGTTTCATTTTGAGAAAATCAGAACGTGTTGTTTTTATTTTGACCCTTTTAAACCATTTTCTCGGGGGGGGGGGGGAAGGTAAGTTATTATATATAAAAATAAAGGAAATTTTGAAACCAACAGTCATTTCACACTGAAAAATTGAAATGCTTCGTCCAATACTCTGACTTTGGGGGGAATTTAATTTAATTTAATTTTTCGGGGAAGCTGAAAGAATGTGGCAGAACTGATATGATTTGACCGAAGTCACCCAGCCGGAGAGATAACAATAGGTCTGCTGAGTTCCAGCCCAGTGCTCTATCCACTAGGCCATGCTGCCTAGCATTTTCTTTCTCCTGCCTCGTGAGTCTTGGCTACTTAGGCTGTGAGCTCTTGGAGGCAGAGAGCATCTCTCAATATGTTGATGACCTCTTGAGGGTCCGTTCAGCCCTGGCCTGGTCCTGGCACCATGGGGTGCTGTGGAGTCTCTGAGTACTAGGGTAGCAATGCTATAATTTAGTTCTGGCAAAGCTGAAGAGATTGGATAGCGGACAAGTGTGTAAGTCTGCGTGGAGGAGAAGAGACGGGGTGGGAAGCAGTATGGGCTAGTAGCTAAAGCAGTGGACTGGGGTTCAGGACCCAGCTTTGCCACCGGCCTGAGGGGTGAGCTTGGTAAATCACTTCATCTCTCCGTACCTCAGTGTTCCCATCTAATAGCACGGGGATAAGGATACAGCTCTCCTGAGGGAAAGCGCAATACGACAGACAGATATTATGAGCAACGCCACAGCAAAATTCTTCAGACAAACCCCTTTTTTCAGCAAAAAACACAGGCCCAGGTCGCCTGAACGCCGTGTGAATTGGAGTCGAGTTTGGCAAATTGTTTCAGTCGCTCAAGAAAAAAGGGGGAACAAATCCAAACGTTTGGATCGTGTGGATCAAAATGACTTTTCATTTCCAAATTTCCTTTGCTTGTATTGAATAGTAATTTTAAAAACAGTAAAAAATGCCCGAAATCTAAAGGAAACGTCTCGGTTTACATCAAACACAACGTTTTGTCTGACCCAAAATTTTTGTTGCAGGACGACCCCTAAGGGGTTTTCCAGATCTGCCTCGTAATCAAAAACAACAGTTATTAGCTCAGCTCTAGCCGCGGCATTTCTGACCCTTCTTTCTCATCGCAGGTGTGGAGGCGATTGTCTCCTTCCCTCTCGCTTGGATTCAGGGGATGGGGGAACTGACACCCCAAATCTAAGGGGGAGAACCCAGAGTTAGAGCCAATCCGGGCACATCAGAGCCTGCCCAGCCCCGAATGTCAAGGGGGATCCTTACCCCGAGAGAGGAGTGTCCCGTAGTTCTCCGGAACCATGTCCCTGTAGACGGGCCGCGGAGCGGGGTCCAGCAGAGCCCACTGGATCTCAGCAAAATACATTGGACCCGCCTCTAATGTCCCAGCGCCCTGGAACGAGAAGGGTCTGAGCTCAGGGCAACCCAGCATCCAGCCCCATGCTTCCCAGCTCAGCCCTGCCCCCTTCACCCCAGCCCCAAATCTCCCCCAGCTCAGCCTTGCCCCACATCACTACAGCTCAGCCCCACTCACCCCAGCCCCAAATCTCCCCCAGCTCAGCCCTGCCCAACTCCAGCCCCACATCCCTACAGCTCAACCCTGCCCCTCTAACCCCAGCCCCATATCCCTGCAGCTCTGCCCCACTCACCCCAGCCCCACATCCTCCCCAGCTCAGCCCTGCCCCCTCACTATGTGTTGTGTCTCTACAGCGCCTAGCACTCTGGGGTCCAGGGCCATCACTGGGGTGCCTAGTGCTACCGTAATAGCCCTAGTAAACAATGTACAGCACCCAGCACAATGGGGTCGTGGCCTGTGCCGGGGTCTCCGATCGCAAACAAGAAGGCGGAGCTCTCGTCTTACCTAGCGCTTTGCTTTACAGAGGGCGGCGAGCGCCTTAGCCCGCTTGCGCGGAAGGGGAAACTGAGGCACGGAGAGGGCGGGGACCCGCGAGTCGCCGAGCTGGGGAGCAGAACCCAGGCGTCCTGCGCTAGCCGCGCCCCCCGGTGAGCCTCCAGCCTGGCTGCCGGGGGGGACCTGCCCCGCCACCGCCCACCTGGGCCCGGCCCGGCAGCCCCAGCCGGCGCGGCGGAGGCCGGGTACCGGGGCGGGACGCTGCGCTGCGCACGCCGCTGACCCGGGAAGTTCAGCCCCCGCCGGGGTGAGCGGGGAGGACGGAGCCGCGGGGCGGGCGCAGGGAGCCGGGAGCCGGGAGCGGGGCCGGGGCAGAGCCGAGCGGCGCTGGGAGCCCCGGAGCTCCCGCCCCAGCGTCCCCCAGCCCCGCACCCAGAGCCTGGATGGGCCCCACGGACCCCGAACTCCCCTCCCGCCCCACACCTGGACCCCCCACGGGGACCCCGAGCCCCCCTCCCGCCCCACACCTGGAGCCCCCACGGGGACCCCGAACTCCCCTCCCGCCCCACACCTGGAGCCCCCACGGGGACCCCGAACTCCCCTCCCGCCCCACACCTGGACCCCCCACGGGGACCCCGAGCCCCCCCTCCCGCCCCACACCCGGACCCCCCACGGGGACCCCGAGCCCCTCCTCGCGCCCCTTAGCCGGACCCCCAACACCCCTCGCACCCCACAGAGACTCAAACCCCCCTCCTGCTCCACACCCTGACCCCACAGAGACCCCGAACACCCTTCCCACCCCAGACACAGACCCCCCCCCCCACAGACCCCCAATGCCCCTCTTGCCCCACACCTGGACCCCCCACCCAGCCCCCCCAACACATGGCCTGCCCCACACCTGGACCCCCAACAGTCCTGCTCCACACACACACACACACACACAGGCCCCTCAACACCCCTCCTTCCTGACACCTGGACCCCCAACACCTCTCCCACTCCGCACACAGACCCCCAATGCCCCTCCTGCCCCACCCCGCATACAGATCCCCAGTGCCCCTCCCACCCCGCATACAGATCCCCAGTGCTCCTCCCACCCCAACCCTGCACACAGACCCCGAACACCTCTTCAGTCCCACTCCACACACAAACACCAAACACCCCTCCCGCCCCGACCGACACACACAGATCCTCAAAGCCCCTCCAGTCCCACCCCGCACACAAATCCCCAGTGCCCCTCCTGTCCCACCCCACACACAGACCCCAAATGCCTCTCCAGTCCTGCCCCACACACAGACCCCTGCAAGCCCCTCAAACCCCAGCCTACACATACCCCATCTACAGTTATATCAGTGGCCATGTCTACACTACAAGGCCTTGACTGGCGCAGCTACAGGCAGCATGGACCCATGGAGAGAGCGCTGGTTTGGGATGCAGAACACCTGGTTTCTCTTCCCATCTCTGGGTGACCTTAAGCAAACCGGACGGCGGGGGAATGTCACTCTGTGCCTCAGTTTCTCCATCTATGAAATGCTAAAGATACTGCCCTCCTTGGTCAATTGTTCGGAGATCTACCCAGGAGCAGCTCAAGATAAGAACTGGGGGATTGTAAAACCGTCCCAGGAGCAGAACAGAACAGGCTATATTAGTAAAGCACAGGTTTGCTAGTGTCACTGCGTCTACCTTTTCTGGCACAGGTCTCTCTGTCAGCTGTGCTGGCAGAAATCTGTAGCGTAACCATAGCCTGTGGCTACATCAGGGATTTTCCTAGTGTTGCCATGTCAGCAGAAAACACCCCCGTGTTGGTAAAACGTTGACGTGTAATAATAGCCCTTATCTAGCAATTTCCGTCACAGGCTTTAATACATTTAACCTCACAACAGCCCTGGGATGTGGGGAAGTGCCACTGGCCCCGTTGTACAGATAGGAAACTGAGGCACGGCGGATAGGTCAACGGACTTTGGCTCTTGGGGCTACAGTTAGCGGTGAGGATGTTCCCACTCAGACTGGAGCCCGGGGACTGAAACCCAGCAAAGGGGATGGTCCTCAGAGCTTGAGTGAGAAAGTCAAGCACAAGCCTGAGTTAGTCGACCCCGGCTCTGAGACTTGGTATTTTGGTGTCATGTATCAGAGGGGTAGCCGTGTTAGTCTGAATCTAAAAAGCAACAGAGGGTCCTGTGGCCCCTTTAAGACTAACAAGTATTGGAGCATAAACTTTCGTGGGTGAATGCCCACTTGGTCAGACGCAAGATGAAGTGGGCATTCACCCACGAAAGCTTATGCTCCAATACTTCTGTTAGTCTTAAAGGGGCCACAGGACCCTCTATTGGTTTTTTTGGTTTTTTTTGCTGTGTAGACGCACCCAGAGAGGCTAAGAGTTCATCTGCCACAATAAAACACCCTCAGCTGGGCCGGGACAGGTGGCTGAGGCTCGCGGGCTGTTAAATTGCAGTGTAGACATCCAGGCTTGGGCCCAGGCTCTGGGACCCACCTCGCCTCGCTGGGGTCTTGGAGCCCGAATGTCTACACTGCAATTTCCCAGCCCCAAGAGCCCGAGTCAGCTCACCCCAGCGTTTGATTGCAATGTAGATGTACCCATGGTCACGCTGGAAGTTTGTGGCATAGCAGGAAATTGAACTCACGGTTCTCTAACCACTAACCTCTGCTTCCTTTATCCTTCTGCCTTTAGGCTTGGTCTACGCTAGAAAGTGTTTGTCTATATAGCGATTCCAGCAGAGCTAACCTGGCAGCTGCTCCTAGATAAGATGCAGATTCTGTAGAAATAGCTTTGTTCCCCGAACCAAATAAGATCTGCCAGCAAACGGACTTTTTTACTACTACAACTGCATCTCCACTGGGGTTTTCGCTGGCAGAGCTCTTCGGGCAGGGCTAGAGCTGGGAGAATAACCAATTTTTCTGGTTTGAAAAGGGGGAAAAATCATTTTGGGTCAGACCGAAAGTGAACATTTTTGAGATTTGGGGCAAATTCATTTAAAAAAAAAATTCATGTCTGATTGAATTATCGTTTTGCTGGACCCGAATCAAAAAGTTTCCTTTTGGGTTCCACCATTTTTCAATGTTTTTGAATTTTTGAAAGATGAAAAGTAAAGGCAATTTCAAAGCAAAAAGTTGTTTTGAACTGAAATATCGGCATGTTTTGGTTAGAAAATGTCAAAACAAAAGGTTTTGATTTTTTCAATTTTTGTTGTATTTATTTTTTATTTCTTCTTATTATTTTATTATTATTCCTTAACAATTATTCATTTTATTTTAGGTATTTGTTTTAGGTATAATTAATTAGGTATTTATTTGTATT